>NC_091148.1:9362228-9706134 GCF_041381155.1 Argopecten irradians | reverse complement strand
GTAAGTAATATTATTTCATTGTTATACTGATTATTTACCATTGTTAATATATGTACATATACTGTAGATATTACATTAATATCACCACAAACCAAATTAAGTAACACTTGTCCATGTACTTGCTTTTTTACAGGTTTCTTTCATTGTAATGCATGCAAGGGTCCCTATGTTGAATATTATTCCATTTGTTCAGACATTTCAAGCAAGAGGAGACATTTGTAACTGAGACAGAGTTTAAATGACAACATTTTAACCCAGAGAAATGCCTAAAAGACGAAGAAAAAGTATAGAGGACTCAACCATAGAGAATAATGATGATAAAACTACAGAAGAATGTTTATCATTAGAAATGCAAAGACTTCAACATGTCAAATTAAAGAGAAAAGGAAGACCAAAAAAACATGAAACGTCTGTTCAGCAAACAGAAGAAAATGAAGACGAGGTGTGTACTAATAAAGGGGAGATAACTGGAGATGGTGGTACATCAGAGTGTCTGGAGGGCAATGATTCAGTAAGCCCTTTAGAGGGAATGGCCAAAATCAAGAGTGAGAAGGCTGATGATGGGGCTGCGTCTAATTCAAAGGGTAAGTATGGGACAAGGAAGTAATTCCAACCGTGTGGACAAAACAAAAGTAATTTATAAATAGTGTACTATAAACCAAAGGACAGTTTGACTAAATTTAGGATCTTATCTTTTCTCTTCTTCCTACCTGACTTTATTCTTCTAGTGCTCGCACCTGTGAGGTAGGTTCTGGGTTCTGTCCCCTGGCTGAGACACATTAAAGTCTATAAAAGTGGTAGTTTCTACTCCTGCTTAGCACTCAGCATACAGGGAGTAGGACAACTGGTTCGCCCGTTGTCAGTATAATGTGACCGGGTGGGGAAGCCGTCCTTACATGACCCTAGCTGTTAATAGGATGTTAATTAAATAACCAAACAAAAAATAAATTAAATGTTAATTTTCATAACATGGTACCTTTGTATTATGTTTTCTGCCGTTGTCCTAATTACTGTGCATTAGTTGACTATCACTGTGCCAAATGGCAAACAGTGAAAATAATCTTAACTTTTATAGATTACCACATAAATTTGCATTTCTTTCGTGTTGTAACCTCATCTTAAGTATGCTACCAATATAAATTTTCTTAAGATATTATTGTTTTCCAGAAACTGATGTTAAGATATTTTTGTTTTCCAGAAACTGATTTTTTGTTTCGGAGAGGTATTGGACCTTTAATATAAAAAATTGTAGATGAGACATAGTGATAATTTTATATTTCAGATCTTGGCGAGAGTCAGAAACAGGATCTACCAGTAATAAAACGGAAAAGAGGGCGACCAAAGAGCTTACCGTCTGACACCAAACGCCCCAGATTAGATAACACTGCTAGTGAGCAAGAAAGCAAAGATCAGGAAAAAAGTGACAATAAGAAAACAAAGACCAATTTGTCATCAGAATCAGGAAAGAAAAAATCCGGAGTCGTTAACATTCAAAGAAAAAGTTCAAGTGGTAGAAAAATTAGTTTTACAGCAAAGTATGCTGATTCTCTAAGTTCTGATTCAGAGGATGAAGGGGATGATTCGGTTCTTGATGAGGAAGTTAAGACTCCATGTAATGAAAGAGGAAGGGGCAGAGGAAAGGGTAGAGGTAGAGGAAGAGGCAGAAGTAAAAACGATGAAGATGAAAAAGTAAACTTTTTTCACGATGAACTTTCCTTAGGGACCAACACACCACAGACAAAATTAGGCAACGAAAACAACAATAGTAGTAATGGTATCTTTGATAACACACCCGGCACTTTTGAAAACCATCCTTTAGAATCTTCAACACCAAAGGTTAGAGGTCGAGGTCGTCCGAAAGGAGCCACAAATACCAGACATATTACACCTATTAAAACTCTTTCAGGAAATGATAATAATGACAGTATATCTGAAGGTCAAGGTCGAGGCAGGGGTCAAGGCCCAGGCCGGCCCAGAGTAACTATGGCCAAGAAAGACATTTCTGACGATAATACTGAAGATAGTTTTTCTGATGACAAGTCCTCCGGGTCATATACACCAAAGGTCAGAGGTCGTGGTAGGGGTCGAGGTAGTGGAAGGGGTCGAGGCCCTGGTCGGCCTAGATTAACTATGATCAAAAAAGACAATTCTGATGATAATACTGATGATAGTTTTTCTGATGACCAGTCCTCAGGATCATATACACCAAAGGTCAGAGGTCGTGGCAGGGGTAGAGGTCGTGGCAGGGGTAGAGGTCGTGGCAGGGGTCAAGGCCAAGGTGGACTGACATCAATTAAGAATGATAGCTCAATTGCTAACTCTGATGATGACTACACTCCAAAGGTCAGAGGTCGTGGGAGAGGCAGAGGTCGGGGTAAAGGTCGTGGCAGGGGTCAACAGAAGTCAATCTCCGATGACGATTCAGAGAATGGGGCGGATCAAGATCAGGTAAAGCAATATAAATCAATCTATTTATTTTTGAAAGTTTGCATATTTTTAGCTCACCTGGCCCGAAGGGCCGGTGAGCTTATGTCATGGCGCGGCGTCCGTCGTCCGTCGTCCGTCCGTCCGTCCGTCCGTCCGTCCGTCCGTCAACATTTCCTTTAAATCGCTACTAGTCATAGAGTTCTGCATGGAATGTAACCAAATTTGGCCAGAAATATCCTACGGAGAATAAGAACTGAGTTGTAAAATTTTGGCTCTGGTCCCCGGGGCAGGAGGGCGGGGCCCAATAGGGGAATTATAGGTAAATTCTATAAATTGCTACTTAATTGTCCAAGAGTTTTGTATGGATTGTAACTAAATTTAGCCACAAACATCCTTGGGGGTAGGAGAACAGAACTTGTATAAATTTTGGCTCTGACCCCCAGGGGGCAGGAGGGGCAGGGCCCAATAAGGGAAATAGAGGTAAATTCTATCAATCGCTACTTGTCCTAGAGTTCTACATGGATTGTAACCAAATTTGGCCACAAACATCCGTGGGGGTAGGGGAACAGAACTTGTATAAATTTTGGCTCTGACCCCCCGGGGGCAGGAGGGGCGGGGCCCAATAGGGGAAATAGAGGTAAATCCTTTAAATCACTTCTTCTCATAGAGTTCTGCATGGATTGTAACCAAATTTGGCCAGAAACATCCTTGGGGGAAGGGGAACAGAACTTGTATAAATTTTGGCTCTGGTCCCCCGGGGGCAGGAGGGGTGGGGCCCAATAGGGGAAATAGAGGTAAATCCTATAATTCGCTACTAGTCATAGAGTTCTGCATGGAATGTAACCAAATTTGGCCAGAAATATCCTTGGGAGAATAAGAACTGATTTTATAAAAATTTTGGCTCTGGTCCCCGGGGCAGGAGGGGCGGGGCCCAATAGGGGAATTATAGGTAAATTCTATAAATTGCTACTTAATTGTCCAAGAGTTTTGTATGGATTGTAACTAAATTTGGCCACAAACATCCTTGGGGGAAGGGGAACAGAACTTGTATAAATTTTGGCTCTGATCCCCAGGGGGCAGGAGGGGCAGGGCCCAATTGGGGAAATAGAGGTAAATCCTTTAAATCACTTCTTCTCATAGAGTTCTGCATGGATTGTAACCGAATTTGGCCACAAACATCCTTGGGGGAAGGGGAACAGAACTTGTAGAAATTTTGGCTCTGATCCCCCGGGGGTAGGAGAGGTGGGGCCCAATAGGGGAAATAGAGGTAAATTCTTTAAATCGCTACTAGTCATAGAGTTCTGCTTGGAATGTAACCAAATTTGGCCAGAAACATCCTTTGTGGAAGGGGAACAGAACTTGTATAAATTTTGGCTCTGACCCCCCAGGGGCAGGAGGGGTGGGGCCCAATAGGGGATTTAGAGGTTAATATTAAAATTCCTTCAGAAAAGAAACAATGAACCTGTATTCAGAAAATTATTTGGCATTACAAACCAGGTGAGCGATACAGGCCCTCTTTGCATATTTTTTTTCTATATATTACTTAAAAGTTGCCAGTTTAATGATTTTATCTGCATGTAAAATGTATTCCTTGATTGGAAATCTTCCCTAACACTCAATAATTTCATCCTTGATTTGAAATTTTCCCTTACACTCAATAATTTCAGGGGGCTGTGGCTTTTGAATAGAAAATTATTTAATTACATTCCTTAAAATATGTAAAAGTATGCCTAAACTTCTACATGTATTTTAGTCTAATTTTGATTTTTGACATTATTTACCGTCATGGAATTGAGAAAATTAGTATATATCTCTAGATGAAGGGGCTTTTAATCTGTCGCAAACACCCACTCCCTTCAGGAAAAAAACAAAATCACTGTTAAGTAATCACTGTTATTTTTCACAGGAAATATACAAATGTGTTCTATGTGGGAAAGACTACTCAGGGAAACACAGCATCAACAGCCACATGATGAGGATTCACTCTAAAGTGGTTAGTATAAGGTGTATGTACTGGCCGTAGGTCGATGGTTTTTCTCTGGGGACTACTACTAGACGGTAAATCTGACATGTCCCTGTTAATTAACAGACTTCCATTTCAAAACAAGTTTACCAAGATTAATCAAGATTTAACTAAAAAAATTAACAGAATTTTTAAAATAAATGATATTGATGGTAATTCGCGGAAACCAACTTCTGCATATTTACTTGGATCCAAAAACTTGCAAATTAAATCGCAAACAAAGAAAGTTGGTTTAGAGTATTGGTTACAATCTTGAATTGATGATATTATTATGTGTTATTTTCAGTGGTCTAAGGAATGTCCTGAGGGAATGACAGACAATGCCTCCTTAAGACTAATCCTAGCGAGGACAAAACGCCTTCTGTGTCCTAAGTGTGGGAAGGAGCTGAGGTTTCTACAGTACTACCATAAACACCTGGAATGGTGTGGAAGGGAGGTAACTCCGTCATTTACTGTTGATTATGGTGTGGAAGGGAGGTAACTCAGTCATTTATTATTGATTATGGTGTGGGAGGAAGGTAACTCAGTCATTTACTGTTGATTATGGTGTGGAAGGGAGGTAACTCAGTCATTTACAGTTGATTATGGTGTGGAAGGGAGGTAACTCAGTCATTTATTAATGATTATGGTGTGGAAGGGAGGTAACTCAGTCATTTACTGTTGATTATGGTGTGGAAGGGAGGTAACTCAGTCATTTACTGTTGATTATGGTGTGGAAGGGAGGTAACTCAGTCATTTACTGTTGATTATGGTGAGGAAGGGAGGTAACTCAGTCATTTATTATTGATTATGGTGTGGAAGGGAGGTAACTCAGTCATTTACTGTTGATTATGGTGTGGAAGGGAGGTAACTCAGTCATTTACTGTTGATTATGGTGTGGAAGGGAGGTAACTCAGTCATTTATTATTGATTATGGTGTGGAAGGGAGGTAACTCAGTCATTTACTGTTGATTATGGTGTGGAAGGGAGGTAACTCAATCATTTACTGTTGATTATGGTGTGGAAGGGAGGTAACTCAGTCATTTACTATTGATTATGGTAAGGAAGGGAGGTAACTCAGTCATTTACTGTTGATTATGGTGTGGAAGGGAGGTAACTCAGTCATTTACAGTTGATTATGGTGTGGAAGGGAGGTAACTCAGTCATTTATTAATGATTATGGTGTGGAAGGGAGGTAACTCAGTCATTTACTGTTGATTATGGTGTGGAAGGGAGGTAACTCAGTCATTTACTGTTGATTATGGTGTGGAAGGGAGGTAACTCAGTCATTTACTGTTGATTATGGTGTGGAAGGGAGGTAACTCAGTCATTTACTGTTGATTATGGTGTGGAAGGGAGGTAACTCAGTCATTTACTGTTGATTATGGTGTGGAAGGGAGGTAACTCAGTCATTTACTGTTGATTATGGTGTGGAAGGGAGGTAACTCAGTCATTTACTATTGATTATGGTGGGAAGGGAGGTAACTCAGTCATTTACTATTGATTATGGTATGGAAGGGAGGTAACTCTCATTATTGATTATGTCAAGGAGGTAACTCATCATTTACTATTGATTATGGTGTGGAAGGGAGGTAACTCAGTCATTTACTGTTGATTATGGTGTGGAAGGGAGGTAACTCAGTCATTTACTGTTGATTATGGTGTGGAAGGGAGGTAACTCAATCATTTACTGTTGATTATGGTGAGGAAGGGAGGTAACTCAGTCATTTACTGTTGATTATGGTGTGGAAGGGAGGTAACTCAGTCATTTACTGTTGATTATGGTGAGGAAGGGAGGTAACTCAATCATGGATGGTTATATTTTCACTATTTCACAAAATACTGTTGTGGCTGTGAAAATTGAGACATGTAAATTAGTAATCAATGGTAGGTCATAGGTATTTTTAGACTGATAATACCCTATCCGCCTTAATTAGCACCCCTCCCCATAGACATCACCCATATGTAGCACATTTTATGGTAATTAGCTAATGATTCATTACATTTGTCTAATCTTGCCCCTACAGCATGAGACCTATGTTTGTGAAATATGTAGCAAGGAGATGAAATTACAGTGGAAAGAACAGCATATCAACTACCACGGCATTTCTCAGCGGAAGAAGGAGATCGCCGAAGATAAAGAGAAAAAAAGACTTGAAGCTGACGAAGATGTTGAGGAAGTTATAGATGACAACATAAGGAAAAAGCGAAAAGCCTCTCAAAAGTAGGTAGCTGCAGCAAAATTTATGGACATATTTACTGAATAAGAGATTTTTGTATACATGTACAGTATTCAACCCAATAAACGCCCACATTCCTTATAAGCGCCCCTGTCCTTTTTTAGGCTTCAATTTCACTTACTTCGAATTTAATGCAAACTCAAAATATAAAAACTTTGCTGGTTTCCTTACTGATTTCTTTTGCAAATTGATTTATAGCTTACTTTTTAGAAAAAAAATTATGAAAGGCTAGTTGAAATTTATTTCCATGAAGCAACCTTTAAGTTGCTTCTATTTTTTAAGCACCCTATGCACTTATTGGATCGAATATGATATATAATATTATTTTAATGTCTGTTGTTATTTCAGAGCGAGAAATCTGCTGTCCGATTTGTCATCTCATGGAGGTTTGAATGATGAACATGGCGACGACTCTTCAGATGCAAAAGTTGATGATGAATCCTCATCGGACGAAAATTTTGAGTCAGAAGTTGATGAAGACGAAGTGAAGGATTTGAAAATGAACCGATCAAGGCCAAGTGAAAGTAGTAAGCAGTTTTTACTGAAAACAGAAAATCCTCATTTTCTTAATTGCAATTAGTTAATGAGGTGCAATTATACACACAAACAATTTTAATTATATACATATGTATTGAAGGTTTTCCGTTTTGAATTTATTTTTTGTCTATTTTGTTTATCAAACTTTATGAAACTGACAGTGACTGTTAATACAATTTAACTCATTCACCCTTAAAATTAAAGATGGATTGTTCCAGTCTCAGATTAAGAAGAGTCCAAATGATCTTTCAGGGGTGAATAAATTATTTTTGGGTAAATTTAAATTTTGAAGTCTCATCTATGATAAATCTGTATATGGAAACATGACAGTTCGAAACTTAAAATGTGTAGCTTTAGCTTGCTAATGATTGCAATCTTTATGTAATTTGTTGAAATTTCAATTAAAGGACAGAAATTTTCCATTTCACGAGAGAAAATGGGAAAGCAACAGTTTTGCTACACATATAAGAAACAGATGGATATAGAGGAATCTAACAATAGAAAATTCCCTGACATTTCACCACAACTTGACGACTGGACACAAGTGGATATTAGGTTAGTCTCATAATACTCTTGCTCTTTTTCATTTAAGCATTGATGTCCCTATTTTTAATTTTATTGGGGTATTAAAAAAACAATTTGTTTGCAAACTGTGTGAATCCACGTAGAAGATTCTCACAAAAGTCTGCAAACAATTTTTTTTCATAACCAGATAAAATTAAAAAATAGTGACATCAATACTTATAATCAATTTTATACTCTATTTGATAAAATGAAGTATGTTTAAATGTAACGTTATAGTGGTTTTTTAAGGGATTTTTTTTTCCGAATCAATATGCGACGTGAATGTCTCTATTGTGATGTCACGATAACGTTGGGGTTTCGTGGCATTCTCGGATTTTTTTTTCATAGTGGTATGCAAAAAAAATATTGACCAATTACTGCAATCAGAAAGCCAGATTTGGTATGAAAACAAAGAAAAATTAATTATATGATATACAATGATAATAGCTTTGTTATGTTTATTGAGCATATAAAATCATAAGAAAATATGGTCATAGCATAAATTCAGTTTTTTATTTATAATGATAATTATTTTGTTACATAGAAGGAGCATATAAAATCATTTAAAAAAAAAACGTTTGTCATAGCATAAATTTAGTTTTTATTCTGTTAGTTGTAATTGGGTTAAATTCCCTTTTAGACACTCTATTTTTAATGATGCTCCACCGCCGACAAAGCATAAATGATATTAATCATTTTAACAATAATTGGTGTTTAATCGTGTACATATATGCCTAATTAACACAAAAAATAATATAAAAGAATTTATTTTGCCTTTTGTGCATGCGCAATCAGTACTTCATTCCATATAGGATATAGTGTCATGGAATTTTTTCGGGATGCAATTAATTATTTTTCATATTTTTAACTTGAAGTAAAATCAGAAGCTCAAACTTTTCAATGGTGGTAATGGTGTAAATAAATAACTTTTGTAACTGAAGAAAAATACTAAATCATCTGCTCCTGTTTTTCATAGTGAAAAAATACCATTTGTCAGCGGTGGAGCATCTTTAAGAATTCTCTATAAATGTATAAATGAGTCTGGTAGTTTGTCTCTGACATTACAGTGCTACAGAGGTTATTATAATTGTTTTACATTCTCTGACATTACAGTGCTACAGAGGTTATTATAATTGTTTTACATTCCTGTTAGGTCGCTTGATCTTTATGATTTTTCTATAAATATATAAATGAGTCTGATAGATAGTGTCTGACTTTACAGTGCTATTGAAGAGTACGTCCCTAACAGCAAGGAGAGTGTGGAGTTTGTAGTTAAACAGAAAGCAGCTAAAACCGTAAAACAAGGCAAGCCACGAACCCTTCCAAGATTTGGTTCTGTCACAGACTCTGGTAAGTACTGTCAGGGAAATCACATTAACTCATTCACCCCTGATAACACATTTAGACTCTTCTAAATCAAAGACTAGACAAGTCTATTTTGAAATTGTAGGGGTGAATTAGTTAATTTCTGTTTAATGTATGCTCAACACCTTTATTTTGTCTCTGCTTATCAGAGAATTATCTCCCTTGACATTCTTTTATTAATATGGAAAAACATGATGATACAAAAACAATCAGTACACATTCCCAAGTATGGGAGAAAAAAAGGAATAACACATATTTCTCTATATGGAAGATTTTTACTGTCACTCTGTCATCCTTGATACACCAGGGGTTACTATCACTAATGTTATATTCACCCCTCAACTATCTCATAGTAAAACTGAAGGCACTTTAACTCTGATATCTGTCTATACCGATAACTGTTGATCCTTTTGGCTCCATTTAAGCTTCTGCGTATGTGAGAGATTAAACCCATTGTTTTATGTTACACAGTACAGACTACTCTGTTTGTCGGAGGCCCTGTATGGGGACTAGCTTGGTGCCCCATGCCACTGAAGATGAAGTCGCCCCAGTACCTCGCCGTCTCCTGTAATACGGATATGGACCAGACAAATCCATTGTACAAACCTTCTAACAAGCCAGGCATCATCCAGCTCTGGGAGGTCAAAGTTCGCTTCAAAAAGTAAGTATGTAGTGTTGAGTGCAAATCAATTTCGTTACAACATATCAATTCATTGGTTAAATTATTTTGTCTATAAAGGGATAAAACATGAATGTTTGTATTTCCATCTGCTATTATTCCAAATTTGCATATTACAGAGTTATCTGCACTTGTGGGTAGGTATTGATTGTGAGGTCATGTGTTTGCAAGCGTAACGTCATACGTTTCGGAGAAAACGATGTGGATTGCGCTCAAAAAATAATGACATAACAATCTATTCCTACCTGCAAGGGAGCTAACTCTGTAATATGCAAAGACTGAACATGTAACAGTAACTTTCAAAATACTGCTTCATGGCAAGGTGTATATCTATGAAATTAAGTACTAAAGCTCATGATTTAATATCAATATGTGTCAATAGTAGTTGATATATGAATTGGACTGGTAATATTTTCCATCGAAAGAGGGGCAGTATCCATAAAAGGAAATTTTAAGTTTTAGCTTTAAAATGCTATTCATCCTTAACTCCTGAACATATAGAAATATGTCATTTGTTTAATTTTTGCCGCATGTTGTTTTTATTTTCTTATGTCAGGAAATAGGTATTAAATCAATGTCTGTTCTGTTTTCATACATTGTATCGAGGTGCATTTATGTCTTACAGACAATCCTGGCTTACTAAAGCTTTGTTCATCAAGTTGTTTGGAATTTTTTTTTCCTTTTTTTTTTTTTTTTTTTGTGGACTTTATATGTAAATAAGAATTAATGGCCTGGTTGTTCAAACACTAATTAGCTTAATTATTGGTTGATTTGTGAAATTTTCATTTCTCATTTGCTGCAAAACCTAGGAGTAAACCTTATTCTTTAAAATACACCAGCAGGTAAAGAAAAGAGTACTTATAAGAATTATATAAAATTTTATAAAAGTTTATTTGACAAGAAATTATTTCATCTTGATTTGAAAACCTTTGTTAATGTAATCCTTATGTTTTAGATCCACGTGTCAGTCAGCGGAGCTTGTACTCTGTATATGTCACGAGAATGGACCAATCCGACAACTGCAGTGGTGTCCTAACTCCAGCTGTGACCTACCAGACAAGGTACATGTAGCTCTGTCATTTTATTTGTTTTTGTACTGTTTGTGTTCCTATTCACCCCTGAAATTTCACAATGGACTGACCTACTCTTTGATATAGAAGAGTCTAAATGTGTCTTCAGGGGTGAATGAATGAATTGGAAAATTATTTGCTGAAATTTTTGTGGTAGGAAAAACAGGACTCTTTAATTTAAACTTTTGATAAGGAAATTGCAGGATATTCTCCCCATTCTTAGGACTTAAACAGGAGTTTTCGAGGAAGAAAAAAGAAATGAGTAAAATATTCCTGCCCAATTAGTGCTTAGCTGTGTTGATGGTACAGTAACTTTAAAATTTTTTGCAACAGAATCGGTAATGTAAACCAACTTTCGCAGCTATAAAATTTTGTGATTTCCATTTCAAAACAAATTCTGGAAGATTTACTTTCTCGGATTAAAAAAACCTGAAAATACCTTTAAATTCAATATATTGAGGTAGATATTAAATCAGTTAGATAAACTTGGATAAAAAAAAATCAAGACAGTAGATAGTACGCGAAAAGAAGTTGGTTTACAGTACCCATTCTATTGTTTAAAAATGAATTTGAAAATGAAAATACCTTACAACATATTGAGGGAGATATTAATTCGTATAGATAAACTTTAGCTAATTTACTTGGATTGCAAAATTTACGAAAGTAAATCATACATGAAAGGAAGTTGGTTTACAGTATTTATTCAGTTTTACAGCTAATTAGCACAGTCTGTTACAGTAATTAACGCTGTACTGTACACTTGAGATCAGTCATTGTACCTTTCTTTTCCTTTGACTAATTATGCTTTAGAATGCATTACATTAGTGCCCAGTTTCATGAACATTCCTTAACTTGAAGGAATTCCTTCATTTAAAAGTCTCCATAGAAAAGCATTACAGAAGTTGAAGAAAAATCTTAAGTTAAGGACCCTTCCTTAAAATCCATAGTGCTTTCTTATGGAGAATCTCAAGTTGATGGATTCCTTAAATTTAAGGAATGTTCATGAAACTGTGCCAAGGTTTGTAATTAAGGGGATAACCATCAGCTGCAACATGGTTAAATCTCGTTTAATACGACAGGACTCAGGGACAACTCCTCGCCTGGGATTATTGGCAGCTACCAGTTCAGATGGCAACCTCCTTATATACAGGTACTGATGGTATATCATGTCCATAATATCATTCAACATGTCGGGTTTCGAGATTCCAATTGATGTGCATTAATACAGGGGCTTTTGAGAACCCAAAACGACATAGGTAAAATACGGTATATGGTAGCTTATTCCCACTTTCCAAAAATCCAAGTCAAAATATGCTGCTACAATCACCAGAATGCGGGACTATGATGGTAAATAATTCTTTTCCCACGTCATTTCGGGATCTTAAAACCCCATATAAATGTACATCTTTTCCAAAACCACTGAACCAAATTTGATTGAATTTGTCTGGAATCCTCCTTTCCAGAGGTCGCACACGAAATTCAATTACAGTACTCCTCATACTAAAGCTTGAATAATTTAGCCATTGTATTTACTGTTGGTGATTGGGGTTTACAATAAAAATGGCCATTAGTGGTTACATATTATAGATATATATGGTAAAATGGAATAAAGAATCTATAGATCCTGCATAATAATTGTGAATTTCAGCCTTGATTGATCCCAGAGACAGCAGGAAAATTATTTCACAAATAAGGCTATCTATATTTGGTTATAATAATTCTGAATTAACATATTACAAAGTTATCTGCCCTTGTCAGTAGGTAATGATTTTTACGTTATGTTTTTACAAGGGAAATGTCACATTTTTCAGGGAAAATTACATATTTTTTGCTTTGACACAAAGTAATGACGTCACCACTGATAATTACATGTAAGAGCAGATAACTCTGTATAAGCAAAGACGGAATCGTCATTTTTCTTTTTTTATATTTTCAGTATTCCTCATCCACATACTTTAATTGATGAAGTTAATGAAGAAGAATTGATGAATCAAACCACAGAAAATGCAGATTCAAAATCAGAACATTTAGACAGTGTGAATGGTCATAAATCTAATGGATTAATTAAGGATTCACCAAGTGAAAGGTCAACTCCAGAAGGTCAAAGGTCAAGAGAACCTGCTTATTTCCATGTCAAACCAGCACTCACTCTTCAGTCTCCATTTCATAGAGGTAAGGCTTCAGTCTTAATTTACATTTCCTATTGGCTAGTTAAAGTGCAACAAAAATAGCTGTCTCTTTAAGTTTAGCTTTCTTTTTACATTTAACTTATTCACCCAGGCCTGTAGATGCATTTAGGCTTGTCCAAATCAAAAACTAGAACAGTCCATTATGAAATTTCAGGGGGTGAATGAGTTAGGGATAGTAATTTTGATGACAAATTTTAACCTTTGACCTATATTTAAGACAAAAGCTCTTCTACACATCCTGCTTAATGAATAACTAAAATTGAATTGTTTTCTGATTTTTAGGTGAACCCTCAGCGTGCCTTTGTGTTGCATGGCATCCAAACCCAGAGTACCCCTGGATCACGGCAGGCTTTGCTAATGGTATGGTCATATGTATAGCATAGAAGTACTGAACAATGGTCGGTGGTTTTTCTCCATGTACTCCGGCTTAAACTTAGAAACATTGCTGAAAATATCATATTTTTGTAGTAGGTTCATTTCCGGAGCATAACTCTAAAACCAGCAGAGATATTTCCACGAAACTTCATAGACACTTTCTTTTTATGGTCTAGTAGTACCTTTTGCTATTTTCATTTTTTTGCACTTTTTCCGGTACCATGGAAACATTGCTGAAAATATCATGGTAAATGGTAAATGTTACTTTGCAAAACTCCACCCATCTTTGTGTATATAGTCTAATATAAATTAATGTCAAGGCTGTATACCTGATTCAACAATTGCAGCCCCACTCTACTTGAATTATACTCCATCTTTCTTTAGCTCAACTTCCTTTTTCCTGTTTTTTTTCATACACATAAGTCTCTACAATCAAAACTTACTTCAGCTTTGATATCTCCATTGGCGGGGGATCTGAATGACTATGTCCTTGTTCCGATTCACTATGATACTCTACGTTACGCTCCAATACAAGATCTAACAATGCCCGGGTCGAGGTCCCCTCAGCATGACCACTGGCCTAGAATCGGAACATCTTGGGACGTATTATTATCCGTTTACACTTCCGAATGAATCCCGAAGATTCCGTAGGCAACATGCTGATTGGCTAACCATATGGGTCATACTGAGGTGACCCCGAACGGGGCATCGTTAGATCTTGCATTGGAGCGTAACATAAAGTATCATATTGGAGCGGAACTACAAGTCTAATTTTAATTAGATTGGTCATAAACAACACTAATATGACGTCACATGTACTTTTGATGTCATAATCTATATATGATGTCACTTGATTGTCTCATTAGACAAAAGTCAAATCCGAGCCAGATTTCTATACTGTTTTATATAAAGACAAAATTTTACTTCTATTTCTATAAATAAATATTATGTAATAAATAGAATCTTACACTCTTTTTGATATGCCACTCGCCGAAAGGCTCATGGCATATTAATTATTGAACTCGTTTGATAAATTTCATATCATATAGCCACTCATGTAAGATCTTTAGTTGCCAATTTAACCCTAAACAGACATATATTTTTTAGGCCTAACGATAAAGAATTGTGTTGTCATGGATACAGATATAAACAACATTTGGATGTAGCTATCACTGAATGTACTTTGTATCTGTATAACTATAGATGACACTGATTTTTACCTCTGTTTGACCTGTAGGTGTTATGCGTGTATGGGATCTCACAACTACCTCC
Source organism: Argopecten irradians (assembly GCF_041381155.1). NCBI lineage: Eukaryota > Metazoa > Mollusca > Bivalvia > Pectinida > Pectinidae > Argopecten > Argopecten irradians. Next base: position 9,691,414 of record NC_091148.1, on the reverse strand, counting down.
CCTTTGTTACGGAAATCAACAGAAGAGGGCAGCACCCGTCTCTTTCCATTTAAATCCTTCCAGGCACACAAAAGGGCGGCGTTCACGTGTTCCTGGTCCCCACATGTACCTCACTGTCTTGTCACGGCAGGTAAGGTCAAATCTAGCTATGTCCTATCCTGGTCAAAATGGTGTATGGTAACGAACTGATCGTTTTAATTAAGTTCCAATCCCATTTAATTTGAATTCAGTTTTATGATACGTTCTACAAAATTGCATTAAAGGATTGATTTTAGTTTTAAAGGATTGATTTTAGTTTTAGTTGCATTGTGTCAAATTTGTGTAGAAACTGGAAGATTATTGAATGAAATAATTTATTAGTACATTTCAACTTAATTATTTAGTGTGATTTTCATTCTCAACATTTAGATTATTTCTTTCACCCCTTCAATATCTTAATGAACTAAACCAGCATAAGAATTGGAAAAGTTTATTTTATTTGTTACGGTTGAATAGGTGACCGATGTCTATGACTATTTTACAGGTGCTGACAAAGAGGTGAACATCTGGGATTTGAGGAACACTACATGTTTAGTACACTATGACCAGTTCAGTACGAGTACGGGAGTATCGACTGCCTGGCCGTCCAACCTGTTAGGTCTACTGTACAGCATAGACGATGGATACATGTAAGCTATAGGAAGGGGAGGTAACTCTTGTGTCTGGCCGTCCAACCTGTTAGGTCTACTGTACAGCATAGACGATGGATACGTGTTAGTTATAGGAAGGGAAGATAACTCTAGTGTCTGGTGGACCAACCTGTTAAGTATACTGTACAGCATAGGCGATGGATACATGTTAGTTATAGGAAGGGGAGATAACTCTAGTGTCTGGTGGACCAACCTGTTAGGTCTACTGTACAGTATAGACAATGGGTACATGTAAGTTATAGGAAGGGGAGATAACTCTAGTGTCTGTTGGACCAACCTGTTAGGTCTACTGTACAGTATAGACAATGGGTACATGTAAGTTTTTGGAAGGGGAGATAACTCTAGTGTCTGGCCATCCAACCTGTTAGGTCTACTGTACAGCATAGACGATGGATACATGTAAGTTATAGGAAGGGGAGATAACTCTATTGTCTGGCCGACCAACCTGTTAGGTCTTCTGTGCAGCATTCATGATGGATAGATGTAAGTTATAGGAAGGGGAGATAACTCTAGTGTCTGGTGGACATACCTGTTAGGTCAACTGTACAGTATAGACGATGGGTACTTGTAAGTTATAGGAAGGGGAGATAACTCTAGTGTCTGGCCGACCAACCTGTTAGGTCTTCTATACAGTATAGACGATGTATGCATGCAAGTTACAGGGAGGGGAGATAACTCTTATCAGTATTACTGTAAATGTGTATGTATCATGTGCATGAACAACCAACATTAGACATACTTTTATACATAGACAATGAATAAATGTACCAGGTAGGTTTAGTTTGTTGCATAAGGGTAGGATTTCTTAGTATTACTTGTGGCAATCTCTATCTAGAGTTGTCTTTCCTTACACTCATTGCCAAAAATCATGAAAATTTAGTGAAGCAATAATTTACATATTAAAATAGTAAATAGATGAAAACCTCATTTTTCCTCACAAGGCAAGAGTCTGTCAATTTTAAGCAGGAAATTGTATTATTTTTATGTGAAAAAAAAGGCGAAAATGTAGTGGCCAGACCAGGATTTGAACCTGTGACCACTGAACACCAGCCAAATTCTCTTCTTTATTGAGTTATTTGGCCAGTCTCGTTAAAATCCTCTCATCTTTCTCTAAGTCTCACTATTTGTAAATGTTACATTTCATCTTATAAAATTTTTCCCAGGTTTAATCATTGCTACATGAAGATGTTACCGTACGGATCTACGTTGGATTCCACACGATTCAAGGGAGTTCCTCTGTGTCACATGCATTCGACCATGTGGGTAGGTTTGGACAACTCTTTTTACTGTAAACTTGCTAATATTTGTGGGGATTTAAATTTTCTCTAAATTTGCAGATTCATCTAAATTTGTAAAATTTAATACCTTGCAAAATTAATCAAAATGATGGTTTAACATATTATAGCTTATTGTTTGACCCTTTTAAAAGCTATAAAGATAATTTGCAAAAATAAACCCTTGTGAATAATCCATGTGAATATATTGGAAAAACAGTTAATTGCAAAATTTTACACCTGCAAAATTTAAGAGTTTTAAAGTAATAAGTATATCAGCATTGCATGTTCACAAAAAGATGATACCTGCTTAGAAAAAAATAAATCAATATTATTGGAATGAATAATTTACTTAACATGAAAGTAAGACTAGGCAATGTCCTGTCAGCATTTTAAAATATATAAACCTTAATCATTGTTACATTTTAATAGGTTAATTGCCTTTTTTAGCTTCAAAGGACCATGGTGAACTTATGCCTTATTGTTGTATTTATCCATTCATAAATATTTTACTTCTGCTTCATAAGAACACATCGGCATATATTTGACCAGTAGCTTTGTTATGGGGCAGAAACTTAAAATTAAACAAATGGTGGGGCTGACCCAACAGGGACCTGAGGGGAAGAGCCAGAAGGGCTTAATTGAGCTATTTTCATATATTTGAACAACATTGTTCTCTGAATCTAAGCTTTGGATAGGACTCAGATTTCATTTGTAGCATCCCTATGGAGTGGGGATTTAAAATTGTACAGATGGTTGGACTGTACTGTATACTGAAATCCTGCTCATTGTCATTCCAGTCCGTAACCTATTCCGATTGGCTGAGCCTTGCTTTGAATGTTGATGACCTTGGAACAGTCGTATGTCTGCAGTTTCCGACCTTTAACATGGAGACTGGACATGTCTCACGTAAATTTATGTTGGTATGTTACCTTTTATAAACGGATGTTACATTCTATTTAGTACAAAATTCAGGGCGGTGTTTATTTTTCTCAACTCAAATTTGTACAACTCAAAAGACGGTGTTTATTGAAATTTAAAAATGTTTTCAATTTTTTAAGAACATCCTTGGATGGATTTTGATTGTGCATAATGATACAGTCATCATCTAGCTTCAAGCTAGTGGGAATTTTACTGTAGCTCATATCAGTTGGTACAGTGGCAGGTCAGTAAGTCTGGGGTCGCGGGTTCGAGCACGATTGGTTTCATACCACTCTCGCCTTGTTACATTTAAACAGAGTTGTTATTTCATGTTTACAGTTGTAGTTATTCAAACTTTTAACATGATCCATTTGATTTTAAATGAGGGAGGTTTAACATTAAGATGTGTACAGGGGTAAAATACATATATAACAAATCTGTCAGTTACCCCTAAAAATGATATAAATGTGTACTAATTACCCCTACAATGTTTGTATTACGCAACTCAAATATTATGAGCGCTTACATCCAGAAATAAGAAATTTAGTAAAATCAGAAGAATTGCAGCCATACTCAAGAGTCTGCATCAAATGTGCTCTTGTTTCATATAGATATTTACACAATTTTTAGCTTATCATCAATTACAATTATAATTATAATAACTACTGAATCTTTTCTGACATATCTCTGTTAAGTTTTTGGTTCTCACAGAAGTCAGATTTGTACCTTTTCTTTTCAAAAATGTGAGAACATTTACCCAGTCCTCCCAATAATTATGTGAAGAACTGTGAAAAAACTAATATATCATCATTTACAGGAGGTATACACCAGTTCTGTAGTATCAAAAACACCTAAAGAGAAAGGCAAACAAAAATCACCCGGGAATACGGAGACAAATGAAGCCAAGAAAAAAGAAAAAGATATAAAAAGTGACCATGAGTACAAATCGTATCAGGAAGCTGTGGAGGATGCTGTGTTGGAGTATACAGATCACAAGGTAATTTCTCATATGTACACATATGTGCTCATATGTACACGGGCCGCAGTGGCCGAGTGGTTACGATGTCTCGACATATTACCACAAGCCCTTCACCTCTGGATCGGGAGTTCAAATCCCATGTGGGGCATTTGCCAGGTGCTGACTGCTGGTTCGTGGTTTTTCTCCGGTAACTCCGGCTTTCCTCCACCAATAAACCTGGCACGTCCTTACATTACCCTGGCTGTTAATAGGATGTTAAACTAATAAAACCCACATATGTACACTACCTTAAGTCGTGATTATTGTATGCCTGATACCAAGTTGTTTTGCTTATTGCAATAAAATGTGTTATAAGTGAAATAAGGAAGATTCTCCACAAAATCCTAAAATGATGTCATAAGATACTAGTATGATCCTCTCTGATTTTGATGTTTCAGGAAGCCACTTACAAAGAAACAAAGTACCAAGATCAGAACCTACTCACCTTTCCTCTGGTTGCTGTCCACAGGGTAAGTGTAACTGTCTGTAGGTCGGTAGTTTTTCTCTGGGTACTTCAAGCCTCCATTGATCATTGTAATTTCGGAAAGAGTTTCATTCTGTGCATAGATTAATGTGCTTTTTAATGCGTATTTCGGTTGTTTTTTTTTTTTTTTTTTTTTTTCAACTGATGGTAGATTGGTTGTTTTTCTCCAAAGACTCCAGTTTTCATCCATTTCCAAAACCAGGCATCTCCTTCAATGACCAAATTTTTTAGACAAATGTTCAGACACTTTCAAGAAAAAATGTTTTTAGGGGAAAATTGTAGAAATGGTCAAATACACACCAAATATTTTGTATTGGTTTTGCATTATATGTGAAATGATTGCAACAGGATCAGAAATATTATTTTGAGCCTTTGATATTGATATTTTTATTCTCAGGCTGAATTTAACCCTAACCTGGCAGCATGTTCCTGGGTAGCTACTGGTGGCTCTGCTGGTCTGGTTCGCCTTCATAACCTACAAAGCATGGTCCTACCGGACACAAAGGTCGTGATGGAGGACAAATTATGACGCTAACTTCATCTTAATTATCAAGTTATGACACTAACTTTGTCTAAATTGCCTTCACAACATTGCAGTATGGTCCTACTAGAAATTGTGATGTAAGACAAATTATGTCACTGACTTTGTCTAAATAGCCTTCACAACATATACAATATTGTCCTCCTGACACAAAAGTCATGATGGAAGACAAATTATGACGCTAACTTCATCTAAATCATCTACACAACTTAACAACATTGTCCTCGTGACACGGAAGTCATGATGGAAGACAAATTACGATGTTGATAAGGAACTATTTATATAATTACTTGAATTCTGCATTGGCATATTACAGAGTTATCTGCCCTTGCGGGTAGGTATTGATTGATATATTGTATTTGCGAGTGTAACGTCATACTTTTTAGAGAAAAACGATGTGAGTTGTGCTCACAAAATAATGACATAACAATTGATACCTACCGGCAAGGGAGCTAACTCTGTAATATGCAAAGATGGAATACCAAGGGACGTATCTGTTATAAGTCACAACTTGTCAGCAACAAGAATGTCAACAATTTATTTAGCATCCTTGAAAGTATTTTTTCTTATTTTGGATAAAATTTTCACTAAGCTATTTAACTTAAGAAAATGTCTTTTAGCTTTATCCAATTGTTACCGTAATCTTATCTCAAATAAAATTGTTTTATATCATATTTGAGTGATTTGTGAATTGCATTTGGGTATTTTACATGCAAAAAAGTGGATGATATTGTATTGAAGTCAAGTAGAGTATTAAAGATTATTGCATAGTTGCACCTTTTATTCTTCAAGAGGGTCACAGACAAAATTATTTATTGGACAATTTTATTAGCTCTTCAACTCCACATAGTGACATAGTCACAGGCCTACCACCTGGACCAAGGGTACATTTTAATAAAACATCTTTGATTGCGTTGTTGATTGCCTTAGAAAAAACTTTCGTCTAAGATTATTGTTTCATGATCCTGAAGCCAGGTCTCGAGAATAAAAATTGCAATAGAGATTTTATCATCAAGCACATTTTACACCTGCAATCTTGAATAAAGGCTAAAATTTATTTGAACAATAAATTTAGCTTTTCATACCTAATTGGTGTAGAGCGATATAACTTTGCCTATAAGTTATAAACATGTACATTTATGTAGTTGTTTGGATTTGATTGAATCTCCCCCCACCCTCACCCCACCCCCACCCCTCCCCATCCCTTAGCTCCCTTCCTAACGTGAAGTGTTTGAATGTCCTTGATAGATTGCAGGTCACTAGACTTATGACTTTATAAGAAGTTATCAACTTCGCTAGCCAAGGGTATAAGTCTGATTCTCTCTAAGTAGAGAGAATCAGACTTATACCTTTGGCTAGCGAAATAGAAGAAGTTATATCAAGATTTTATTATATTTGAAACTTCGAATGAAGTATACACCTATAAAGGTCATGTATTTGCTCAAATCTGATATCCTTTATACCTGGCATGATACAGACTCAATTATATTGGAACTCTAGACCTATTACTTTGTCAGAGGAAATTGTTTAAAGATAATATATGACCTCTTAAAACATGTCATTCATTTATTATAATTTTTGAAGTCCTTCTTCAATACAGTCTCAAAACGTTGTTTGGATTTGATTGAATTTGATTGGAATATTATATTCACATCCTATGAACATATAGGTCAATTAAAATATACATATTCTATATATATATATATATACAGGTATGTATATGAATATCTAAAAAGAAAACTAAGGCATCATCTTGGTACTAATGTTTATTCCGCATCATATGTATATATTCATTTCTGACCCCGCAAATATGAAAGTTTGTATTGTCATGTTCGTCTTGTCATATTTTTAGCCCACCATCATCAGATGGTGGGCTATTCAAATCGCTTTTTGTCCGTGGTCCGTCGTCCGTCCGTCCGTCCGTCCGTCCGTTAACATTTCTTGTTACCGCTATTGCTCAGAAAGGGCTGAAGGGATCTTTCTCAAATTTCATATGTAGGTTCCCCTAGGGCCCTAGTTGTGCATATTGCATTTTAGGACCGATCAGATAACAAGATGGCCGCCAGGCCGCCATCTTGGATTTTGGTAGGTAAAGTTTGTTACCGCTATTTATCAGAAAGTACTGAAGGGATCTCTCTCAAATTTCACATGTAGGTTCCCCTAGGGCCCTAGTTGTGCATATTGCATTTTAGGACCGAACGGTCAACAAGATGGCCGCCATCTTGGATTTTGATATTTAAAGTTTGTTACCTCTATTTCTCAGAAAGTACTGAAGGGATCTCTCTCAAATTTCACATGTAGGTTTCCCTAGGGCCCTAGTTGTGCATATTGCATTTTGGGACGGATCGGTTAACAAGATGGCCGCAAGGCCGCCATCTTGGATTTTGATAGGTAAAGTTTGTTACCGCTATTTCTCAGAAAGTACTGAAGGGATATGTTTCAAATTTCATGTGCAGGTTCCCTTAGGTCCTTAGTTATGCATGTCACATTTTGGGACCAATCGGTCAACAAGATGGCCGACAGGCCACCATTTTGAATTTTGATAATTGAAGTTTGTTAACGCTTAGAAAGTACTGAAGTGATCGGTCTCAAATTTTATATGTAGGTTCTCCTAGGACCTGCATATTGCATTTTGGGACCGATTGGTCAACAAGATGGCCAACTGCAGGTAGCCATCTTGGATTTTGATAATTGAAGTTTGTTAGTGCTATATATCTCAGAAAGTACTGAAAAGATCTTTCTCAAATTTCATATGTAGTAAAAGTTTGAAAGCAGAGAAAAGATCCCTCTTTCTATTGTCAGACGTAGATCATTCTTTGGTGGGCGCCAAGATCCCTCTGGGATCTCTTGTATCTTTAGTGAAACAGTAGCTGGTTGAAGTGGTAACTTACTCACCATGTGTATTCAATTTTAAAATGACATCTCATTATCTACACATTTTTGACATCACAAATGTTTGTAAATATAAGCCTCCATATAAATATATGAACATATATATACATACCCAAATGCACCTTGAGTTCGGGTTTCAAAATTAAACAATATTTATCTGTACATTTTTGGTGTCAAAATTGCTTATTTGCTTCTAGTTTTATGATTGGCTTAATCTTGTAATGTGGTATCTTCATCAAAAGGTGGTATAGTGATAAATGACAATATATCATGTATTCATAATTCAGAATAATACACCTTTTATAATTACTTGCTTTTTAATACCGCGGATGTTTCAAGCTTCCATAGTAAAGATTGTCTTGTCATCTACATCATATCTTTAGTGAGGTAGTATGCACTTTAGGTGGTGACACTAAATCATGCAACTATAAAATGATAAATTGTGTATTGTCTTTTATGTTTATAATGTCATGTTTTGATGAAAATCAACAAAATGTAAATGTTGAAAAAATTAAAATATACATGTATACAATATTTAACATACATAACTTCGTCATAGACATAAAATTAAATAGCAATAAGCTTAGAGGGAAACATTTTCTATCAAAATGCAACATGGACATCAATATTGTAATGCTTGTAGAGATATAAAGCACAATGTAGTATGCGATATTCATATTATAATTGTGACCTACGATGAAATTGACAGACTACATGGTAATATAGCAGGAATTAAATCATTGTTACATATATTTAGTGTAAATTAAAACAAGACAGTTATTTCATTTGTAAAGGCAAAGCAGATACCTTACCTGGGAAAACGGCAAAAGATACATAAGAATGTAAAAGTTTATATTGGTAAGTGTAAAAAGCTTCTTTTTTTTAAATTCATATTTCTTTTTTTTAAGCTTTTAATTTGGAATGACAGCATCTGATGAGTTATTTTATAATTAAAATGGGAGTTTACTTAATTACTTTGAATGTACATTATTAATATTAGCTCACTTGCCTGAAGTGAGATTATGCCATGGAGCTGTGTTTCCTCCCACACTATAAGACCCCTCGTGCGCTTATATCCGGGCCATCGAGAGTGATGTATATATAAGTTGTAGAACTTATTTCTCAATAGATGTAAAATAAATAAAGTTTATATTTATTTTACAGGCTTCACATTGGGCATGTAGCATGCTGGGATGAAGGGTTTTCAAGTCTGTTCATCAAGCTTGACCTTGCCTTTACTGAAGGTCACAGGGGTCAAATAGCCTCAAATATGTGAACTTTATTTTAAACTTTATTTATTTTCATATAGATTGCGAAACTTATGTAAATCACTTTTAATGGCCTGGATAAATATCTGAACTATACCTGTCAATCACTAAGAGGCTTTGTAAAGTTGTTTCATGGATAGTTTTGAACACTGAATATGCTTGGCTAGGTTTGTTTAACTAAATGACTTTGACCTTTATTTTAGGTTTCGTTGATCAAACTGGAAAAAGACTTTTAAATTGGCTATCTTAGTTTTATACATGATATGACCATGGTCTCCCGCCCCAGCATGTATAAGCCACAATATAAGGATCATAAAAAGTCTTAGTCTTTAAGTTTTTACCTAGCCAATATAAATGGGTTTTGTAACATCATTTATGATTGGCTAAGTCTGTACCTAAGACTCATAAAAAGGGTTCTGTCGTGATAGGGAGAGCAAGTTTAAGCATGTACAGCTGTTCCCCAATACATGAACATCTTTTTTGGTAAAAAATGGCACTGCCATGATAGGGAGAGCAAACAAGTACCTCCAAATACATTTTCTGGTAAAATCGGTATTGCCATGATAGGGAGAGCAAACAGGTACCTCAAAAGCATGTTTCTGGTAAAATCGGTACTGCCATGATAGGGAGAGTAATCATGTACCTCATTACACCGACAAAAATGTAATGTGTCTGATTATCTTTGTGGTAAAATTGGTACTGCCATTGATAGGGACAGCAACCATGTACCCTACATCTTTCTGGTAAAATCGGTTCTGCCAAGATAGGGAGAGCAAACATGTATCTCAATACACTGACAAAAATGTTTCTGGTTCGTGGTAAAATTGGCACTGCCATTGATAGGGAGAGTCAGCATGCATGTACCTCAAATACAATTTTCTAGTAAAATCGGTACTGCCATGATAGAGAAAGCAACCACGTACATGTAACTCATTACAATGACAATTTTTTTCTGATCGAAACTTAGCTAGTCTATGCACGTGATAAAAATTAAAATATATTGATTTGAATCGGTACTGCCACCAAAGAGAAGGCGAGCCTGTATATGACATTGATAAGTAGATGTTGCGACACCAAGCTAGGCGAATCCCCATCATTCGGGTCCTCCCCGACATTTATCTACGTCACCCTAGCGACGTGTCCCCATTAGTTTAATTACTAACGAGGTCAAGGGTCAGTTAGAAATACCACCGCCCCAGCCAGGCAGCTATTTTTTTCGTGACATTATTTGGTAAACAATTAATTACTTTAAAAACCTTCTGAATCAGAAAAAAGGCACAACCCTACACACCTGGGTTTTTTTTTTCTTGATAATTTTTTTGGAGAAAATTAATTGTTTTAATGTCGCAATCTAATATTAAAGATGCTCCACCGCCGACAGAGCATAAATGATATTCATCAGTTGAACAATAATTGGGGTTTAATCGTGTAAATATGTCTAATTAACACAAAAATGATGTAAAATAATTTATTTTGCTTTTGGTGCATGCGCAATCAGAACTTCGATTCATATAGGATATAGTGCCATGGAATTTTTTCGGGATGCAATTACACTGTAATTGTTTTTTTTTTTATATTTTAAACTTGAAGTAAAATTAGAAGCTCAAACTTTTCAATGGTGGTAATGGTGTAAAGTGAGTAACTTTTGTAACTGTAGAAAAATACTAAATAGCCTGTTCCTGTTTTTGATAGTGAAAAATGACCATTTGTCAGCGGTGGAGCATCTTTAAAAAAACAGCAGCTAGAAAAAAAACAATTTGTTACTGTTACATAGATGGAAGTTTTATTCACGTAGGCTAACAGTTTGGATAGATATCTTTTTTTTATATCAATTAATGTGTAACCCCTTTCTCTCTATCTCGTAAATATCATGAAGGATCAAGAGACCCGCCGACATATTTGGCGACCTTGTCCTTCATTTAAGGTCAAAGGAAGCCTAGAAATCTTAACTAAAAACTTAGTATGAAAATTTGTTCAAATGGACGACCTTTACCCTCCGTCAAGATTGCAGAGCGATCGCAACTATTCGTCAAACTTCGGAAATTATCGACGTGATGTGTATTTCCGAAGATGGCCGGAAATTTTTCCGAGATGGGGCGGTTGGAATGCAGCCTGAGGTCAAAAAAGATTAACGAGCGGTGCCAGGTAGCCTGTTTAGTCATGTCGATGGATCAATTTGTTGATGTGTACATTCGCTTTTAAAACACCAGCCCAGATAAGAAAATTAATTTGGATTTAAAATTAAATCAAAGAATACTTTTACGCTCCAAATTGTAATCTAGCGAAGAGTAAATCACTATATAATGGATATGTAATAACTAGGCTGGAACATTATAACAACGAGGAAGATCGTTCTCATCACAGCCCACAGTTTATATATATCACAGGGGTCTGTAAACTAGGCACAGCGTATATAAATTCACTGAGGTCGGAGAAATAGGTTTATCTTTATAAATCCATAGAGGTTGAGAATTAGTTGAAGTTTATGTAATCCACGGGGTCTGCGAATTAGTTTCAGTTTATGTAATTCACAGGGGTCTGAGAATTAGTTACAGTGTACATAGATTTGGACCCAACAGAAGAAAATCGGTTAAACTATTATTTACCATGTAGAGTACAATTTTTGCTGATTTTTTTTTTATCTAGATCCCCTTGGACACTTGGTGGATCCACATTTACACAAACTGTAATTAATTCTCATACCCCTGTGAATATATAACGTCCACGAGTGTTATTTCAAATTGCGTGTTGCATCAGCTTATGGTGTAACTTGGTGTCAAAATCGGGAAATAAAGAAATTAATAGAAAATGGAAATTTAAAGAAAATTATTAATATTAAATTGTATTCTGTTCTAAATTTGATACTTACATGATACTTGGTTTTGGGCATTGGTTTGACTGACCCCTTATAGAATTTGGGGGGGGGGGCGGGTTTGGGGGGTAGGGGTTCAAATGAGATACTCCAATTCATGATCCTTTTGCAAAAACTGTATTGGTCATATTTTGTATGCAATGTTTTTTTGTATTGAATTTACCACAGCTTCTGTCCGTGTGTATACACCTTCAAATTCAAAGCTTCATGTGACCTCTGTGACCTCGCGATGGTACCGAGCAGTAACCTTAGGTGAAGCAACGCGAGGTCAGTGAACGTAGCCTTACGATCTCTAATCTGCTCTGGCATTCGACAAACCTCGGCCATTTCCGGTACTCTACACCAGGGTACGGAATTGACCGAGGTTTGCCGAATGCACATAAAACAAAACGCGTGCGCCTGTGGATCGATGGCAGCACTAACGGTTACTGTTTATCGATAAATTGTGTCTTTGCTTTCTCAACTGTTATATTTACAGGTAAATTGGCCGTTAGGTCATTTCTTTGTGATAATCAATTTCATTGATTTCTTTGAAAGCACAATTGTTATTTTCTTCGTCACAGAATATTGACACAAAAATCAAAAAATTTCTGCCAAGAACATTTTGACCAAGTCTATTTTTATCATCGAAAACCCTAAACTTTTGTTGAAGTTTCCATTCATACTACGTCCTTGCTCTAATGAATACATCGTTCAGACAGTGTCAAATATAGACCCACGTGGCTTATACCGGTAGTCCTTACCTCTGGGTTGCGTGCTCGACATCTGCGAGAGGTTAGTAATTTCAGCTATTTCGCTGACAAACAAATCTTAAAATATAAATTTTAACTATTTTACATCGACTACGAAACAAGTTATACAACTTATGTAAATCACTCTCGATGGCCCGGATGTAAGCGCTCGAGGGATCTTAGTTTGGGAGGACATGATCGAGCAGGTGACCCCTTACCTTTTCACGTCCGTGCACGGGATCGAACCCCGGCCGGCTAGGTGAAAGGCGAGTGGCTTAGCCACTACACCACCCGATACCAATTCCGTGGATTGATAGGATGAGATATAATGATACAGGTTATTTTCTCGGAGGGTTTTGGTTTAGTTAGTTTAACAATCTATTAACAACCAGTGTCATGTAGGGACATGCCAGGCTTATTAGTGGAGGAAAGCCGGAGTACCTTGAGAAAAACCACCAATCAGCTGAAAATACCGTTAAGGTTAAAAAGATTAACGAACGGTGCCAGGTAGCCTGTTTAGTCTATACACGTGTATTAACATGTCGATGGATCAATTTGTTGATGGGTACATTCGCTTTTAAAACACCAGCCCAGATAAGAAAATTAATTTGGATTTAAAATTAAATCAAAGAATACTTTTACGCTCCAAATTGTAATCTAGGGAAGAGTAAATCACTATATAATGGATATGTAATAACTAGGCTGGAACATTATAACAACGAGGAAGATCGTTCTCATCACAGCCCACAGTTTATATATATCACAGGGGTCTGTAAACTAGGCACAGCGTATATAAATTCACTGAGGTCGGAGAAATAGGTTTATCTTTATAAATCCATAGAGGTTGAGAATTAGTTGAAGTTTATGTAATCCACAGGGTCTGCGAATTAGTTTCGGTTTATGTTATTCACAGGGGTCTGAGAATTAGTTACAGTGTACATAGATTTGGACCCAACAGAAGAAAATCGGTTAAACTATTATTTACCATGTAGAGTACAATTTTTGCTGATTTTTTGTCTAGATCCCCTTGGACACTCTGGTGGATCAACATTTACACAAACTGTAATTAATTCCCATACCCCTGTGAATATATAACGTCCACGAATGTTATTTCAAATTGCGCGTTGCATCAGCTTATGGTGTAACTTAGTGTCAAAATCGGGAAATAAAGAAATTAATGGAAAATGGAAATTTAAAGAAAATTATTAATATTAAATTGTATTATGTTCAAAATTTGATACTTACATGATACTTGGTTTTGGGCATTGGTTTGACCACTTATAGAATTTGGTGGGGGGGGGGGTGGGGGGGAGGGTGAGGGGTCCAAATGAGATACTCCAATTCACGATCCTTTTGCAAATAATGCATTGGTCATATTTTTGTATGCAATGTTTTTTTGTATTGAATTTACCACAGCTTCTGTTCGTGTGTATACACCTTCAAAGCTTCATGTGACCTCTGTGACCTCGCGATGGTACCGAGCAGTAACCTTAGGTGAAGCAACGCGAGGTCAGTGAACGTAGCCTTACGATCTCTAATCTGCTCTGGCATTCGACAAACTTCGGCCATTTCCGGTACTCTACACCAGGGTACGGAATTGACCGAGGTTTGCTGAATGCACATAAAACAAAACGCGTGCGCCTGTGGATCGATGGCAGCACTAACGGTTACTGTTTATCGATAAATTGTGTCTTTGCTTTTTCAACTGTTATATTTACAGGTAAATTGGCCGTTACGTCACTTCTGTGATAATCAATTTCATCGATTTCTGTAAAAGCATAATTGTTATTTTCTTCGTCACAGAATATTGACACAAAAATCTAAAATTTCTGCCAAGAACATTTTGACCAAGTCTATTTTTATCATCGAAAACCCTAAACTTTTGTTGAAGTTTCCATTCATACTACGTCCTTGCTCTAATGAATACATCGTTCAGACAGTGTCAAATATAGACCCACGTGGCTTATACCGGTAGTCCCTACCTCTGGGTTGCGTGCTCGACATCTGCGAGAGGCAAATGCCAGGTACAGACCGCAGGTTAGTAATTCCAGCTATTTCGCGGACAAAAAAAATCTTAAAATATAAACTTTATCTTTTTTACATCGATTACGAAACAAGTTATACAGCTTATGAAAATCACTCTCGATGGCCCGGATGTAAGCGCTCGAGGGATCTTAGTTTGGGAGAAAACCGGAGTGCCCGGAGAAAACCAACGTAATCGAGCAGGTGACCCCTTACCTTTTCACGTCCGTGCTCGGGATCGAGCCCCGGCCGGCTAGGTGAAAGGCGAGTGGCTTAGCCACTACACCACCCGATCCCAATTCCATGGATTGATAGGATGAGATGTAATGATACAGGTTATTTTCTCGGAGGGTTTTGGTTTCGTTAGTTTAACATCCTATTAACAGCCAGTGTCATGTAAGGACATTCCAGGTTTATTGATGGAGGAAAGTAGGATTACCTTGAGAAAAACCTCCAATCAGCGGACAATACCGATACGATCCCTTTACGGGAACTTTCGATGCATGATCGACAGACGGACATCTTGAGTATTTACTGAATCTTTCTTAATTGTATTTCTAGGTTCCGCTTGGTCATCGATAGGGGTTACTTTTATTGTCGTTATATACCAGTATCGTCATATTCGGCTTTATATAACGACAGTGAAAGCAACCCCTGCATTATCGGAGATGAAACTATTTTGCATACCAGTACACCGTGCTCATGTTGGAATGCAAATATCGACAGGACATTTGTTGTTGCATTCTTTTAACACGTGGGTGTTTGGATATGATTATAAAGTACAGTACATAAATAATGCATTAGGTCCACATCCACCGCACTTTTTTTCAAGTTTAAAATACTATAAAAAGTTTATAAAATCAAAAGACCGAGTTCAATATTTAAGTAGTTTAACCCTTCAAATCAATTTGGTTCATCGCCAAGACTGAGTTTAAAGATTCTATCATTCCGTTCTCAGACGCACGACGTCTAAGAAACCTCTACATGTAATTAAACATTTTAGATTCTTAAGGTACTGGTTTGTTCACGTGCGACCTTAATTTGAATCACACGTATGGCATCATTATCACATATGGTGACTTAAATTATGTTTAGTCATAATCATGTTCTTTTTGTAAAACACAGGAACGTGATTTTGTAGGAATTACTTCACAACGTCATTATATATGAGTACTTTACACTCTGTAGTGGGCTACCGTTCGGGCAAATGACTATTTAAAGTTCTAGTGAAATAAAATGGTGAAAGAAAAAAATAAAGAAAAAATATATATGGTAAATGATATTTCTTAATTGTATGAATGCGAAACGTAAGCTATGTACTTTGAATTGCTTTCAATTTGTGACTAATTATTCAGTTATAAAGAAAATAATGATGTCCACGTTTATTATCATATATGATATTATAATCAGACATTAAACTTTATGAACAATACACGGGAACATTTTGACTATGAATATAGATTTGTCCTCAAAATGTGTCTTCCTTGTCGTTTTCAAAACTTCTGTTTAAATAATTATAACCATCCACTCCGTGACATTGAATAAATGTCAAGGTCATTCACTTTAACCAACTTTAATTATTTTAGTTTTGCCTTTTGGGACTTGTTTTTATTATGATGATCTCTAATGTAGGTCAAGGTCATTCTGAAGTCTACGTAGTCATTCCGATAAATTACGATCACTAAACCCCTGGACTATCTCATAGTAAAAATGGAAGCATCTCTGAAGAAAAAAAATTGAACGAATCACAGGCATGCAAAGATTTCCTTTGAAGAGTACAGAGAGAGCGACGCTCAACTTCAAAGTCACATATAATCACAAATACTAATAAAAATATGACGCAACTGGCCTTGTACGAAGTTTAAGGTCATCAACTCGTTACGTCATAGTACAACAAGTGACGTTGTACGAAGTTCAAGGTCATCACCTAATAACGTTATTTTACAGCAAGTGACCTTGTACAAAGTTCAAGGTCATCAACTCGTTAAACCATAGTACAGCCATCCCCATTACTCAAGTGGTTACTACTACTGACATTATATCCATCCTTGGACCATCCTCGATATTCCAGGGGTTCCGATCGCTTACGATCTCTTCACCCCTGGACTATCTCATAGTAAAACTGGAGGCAACAGAATAGAACAGGTAATTTAGTGATGTTCATCAAAAGAGCCGTATAACGGTACACTGTGGTTGACTGTGTGGCTTTGATGTTAGGCGTCGCTCTCCCTGTAGCCTTCAAAGTAAATCTTCGTTAGCCTGTGATTGGCCAAATGTTTTCCGCTGAGCTGCCTTCGATTTCACTATGAGATGGTTCAGGGGTGTAGAGATCGTAAGTGATCGGAACCCCTGAAGTATCGAGGATGCCCTTGGACTTTCTCGTATCAAACCTGTAGGCAGTAGAACCCGCAATTTAGTCCTTTGATGTACATCAATGAACCGTATAACGGTAAACAGTGGCTGGTGGTGTGGCCTTAAAGTTAGGCATCGCTCTCTACAGTCTTCATGTGGAATTTTTGCTATCCTGTAATTGGTCAGATTTTTTCTTCTGAACTGCCTTCATTTTTACTATGAGATAACTCATGGGTGAATATTACGATAGTATTAGTAACCCCTGGAGTATCGAGGATGTGGTATAGCGAGTGACATAGTAAGAAACTGAAGGCCACTAAGTGGTAAAGTCATAGTACAGCAAGTGACCTTGTTCGAATTTAAAGGTCACTAACTCGTAACGTCATAGTACAACAAGTGACCTTGTACGAAGTTCAAGGTCGTCAGCTCGTAAGGTTATAATGCAAAATTTCAGTATGATGTCGGTCAAGGTCAGTCCTCAGCTTGTTACCACAGGGACGTGGCACGATTTTCCAACCAGTGGTCAACTATATATGTAGTACAGTAATATATATATATATATATATAAATCGACCGTTGATTGGTGCTAATCCCTGTGGTTGTTACAAACAAACTCAAATATTGGCCAGTGAAGATTTTACAGCAACAACGAAGGGAATTTGATATGCAACCTCAAAGCTACAGCGAGTTTATGATGTGTTTAGGTTGAGAAACATAAAAATAACAGCGTATAGATTATCTGCAGGCAATCGTTTAGATAGGATATAAACATTGCTCGTCGATAAAAATAGATTTATTGTTTACGAGATTAATTCACGCGCTTTGTACACGTGCATTGCGCGTGCACGAGTGCTGTCTAAGGCAGACAGAGAGAATATATTGCACATCGTTAGTTAATTATCAAATCCTTCAGCAGGTAGCATAATGTCGCCACTGCCTTGTCATCTGTATTTATACTGAGAGGTGGATGTGAGTTTATTATCTACTACTGTGGTTATCGTGCCAGGACTTTGACTTCGGTCGCCATTGTATTAGGATTGTGGGTTATCACAGCGGATCGCCCGGACAACGTATATCATGTTTGTAGATCGAAGCTAGTTTTCTCTCCAACGAGTGCTACATTTAATACTTTTGTGATATATTATGAATTTTACACCTTAATATTACCAACTTGTTCTGGGATGATTTCAATTTCAAGAAGATATTCACAGGTATGTGTACGTTATTATTTCATTATATTACTGTGTGGTCGTTTATTGACAATAATATAAAGATTATTTGACAGTTTATTAATCGTTTTCAAACTGAAAGACAGGATGACTGGTATGCACGTTATAAAAGTATATATAATATGACTGGTAGGGTTTGCTATCCGGTAACTATGGCAGCATGAATCAAGTATGCTTGAGTTTCCGCTATCGCATGGAGACACTACACACAAACGTAAATATACCGCAAGCAGCACCATTTATACAGACAATTTATTAATAACAAAGTAAGTACTGAAATACTCTATCATGCTTCAGTGTAATAGCACTATAATGTATGCTAGAGTTTCAACTATCGCATGGAGACACTACACACAAACGTACATATACCGCAAGCAGCACCATTTATACAGACAATTTATTAATAACAAAGTAAGTACTGAAATACTCTATCATGCTTCAGTGTAATAGCACTATAATGTATGCTAGAGTTTCAACTATCGCATGGAGACACTACACACAAACGTACATATACCGCAAGCAGCACCATTTATACAGACAATTTATTAATAACAAAGTAAGTACTGAAATACTCTATCATGCTTCAGTGTAATAGCACTATAATGTATGCTAGAGTTTCAACTATCGCATGGAGACACTACACACAAACGTACATATACCGCAAGCAGCACCATTTATACAGACAATTTATTAATAACAAAGTAAGTACTGAAATACTCTATCATGCTTCAGTGTAATAGCACTATAATGTATGCTAGAGTTTCAACTATCGCATGGAGACACTACATACACACGTACATATACCGCAAGCAGCACCATTTATACAGACAATTTATTAATAACAAAGTAAGTACTGAAATACTATATCATGCTTCAGTGAAATAGCACTATAATGTTTGCTTGAGTTTCCACTATCGCATGGAGATACTACATACAAACGTACGTACATATACCGCAAGCAGCACCTTTTATACAGAAAATTTATTCATAACTTAGTAACTACTGCAATACTACATTATTATTTATCTTTTCCGTACCTGTCGGATGCACTTAGGAATACAATAGTCTCAATTCGAAACAAAAGACGAAACGACAGACCAAGTACCATATGAAACCTTGACAAATACACGTATGTGTTATTTTCAGCATATCGGATACAATGCATAAATTCGCGACCAAATACTCAAAATAACAACTGTGCATTCATATATTCACACCTGTATTACGTTTATTATTTTATTATGTTTATATTTTTAAACTGGTAAGCCAAATGGCTTAAAGTAATGATTAAATTGAACTTGTATTTACATGTATACAGGTCATACAGTTAATCGCGAATTATGTGAATTCACGTTTGAGCTCTAACGAAATGAGACGAAAATTTGAATCTCGTGAAAATTTAGTGTTTTACAGTATATACAGGGTGTCCCAAAAAACACGTCCCTACTTTGACGGGTAATAAATTTTGGAATTCTAAACTTTTTTTGAAAATTCAAAATAATCTGGAAAGCAGGAGTATCCAAATTTAACTTAATTGGGTAAAAATGTACCGATTACATTGTCATTATGTGTGATTACGACATATAGAAATGATGACATCATCGATGATGTCACATTTTGATGACTTTCCAGCACCATGAAAATTCAGGCTGAAGTTATTAAAATCTACAATGCGGTCGGAAAATCCTCTACTTTAGTAAATGAAATGTTATGAAAATGTCACCCAACTATGTTGTTCATCTCCAGGAAGCAGATTTACAGAATTGTGAGGTGGTGAGGAATTTCAGGGACAGAATTCCTCATGTCATCGAAAAGAAGGGCGGACACCTCGCGCCCTTTCTTTAACTGATAGTTATTGATTTTCTGAACAAATCGCAAAATTAGCGAAATATGACTTTCTCTCGATTTTCAATGTAAGTATTAACAAAAAGATATTTCTCCAGGTTGTTCATGGTATATAGATCAAATTCCACAGTCTATCAAAACCTTTTTTATAAAGCGTCAAACTCGGGACATGTTTTTTGGGACACCCTGTATATAGGAGGATGTCAAGATCTCATCCTGAACTCATCGGGTATTATCGCGAGAATATCTATTCCCCTTGGAGTTCCGGATGGTCAGGATCTCTGACCCAACCTCGGGGAAATAATCCCCTGGCATGACGCTTGATTATATATATATGTTACCGTCCATCACCATGTGTTCTAGAATCGTATACACACGCCCAATGTAAATGTAACGAATGACGTCAGAGAGGAATCATATTCTCCGCGAGCGAATCAAAATAAAACACCTAATCTGATAATAGCCTTGAACTGATCACTAATCTGTATAGGATATTTGACATTCTGAAACTTTCTGCTGCCAGCTAAAGGTCGATCTTGGCAGACCTTCACGTTTCAATCTTAAATAAATTATTCACAGATTCTAAGGAAACCTGTGTTTTCATAACGTGTAACCATGGATTTTTTTGTTTGTTTGTTTAGTTTTACGTCCTATTAACAGCCAGGGTCATGTAAGGACGTGCCAGGTTTGTTGGTGGAGGAAAGCCGGAGTACCCGGAGAAAAACCACCGGTCAGCGGTCAGTACCTGGCAACTGCCCCACATGGGATTCGAACCCGCATCCCAGAGGTGGAGGGCTTGTGGTAATATGTCGGGACATCTTAACCACTCGGCCACCGCGGGGAACGCTTTGTGTATTTTCTAACCCAAAATATTGAAGATAGCGAAATAACAATCCATTAGGTAGCGAAATTATACCTCGAACGAGTAAATGTTCACATGTCACATCATCCTCGATATTCCAGAGGTTTCGATCACTTACGATCTCTACACCCTTGGCCAATCTCGTAGAAAAAACTGGAGACAACAGAATAGAACAGGTAATTTAGTCATTTGATGTTCATCAAAAGAGCCGTATAACGGTACACTGTGGTTGACTGTGTGGCTTTGATGTTTGGCGTCGCTCTCTCTGTAGTCTTCATAGGAAATCTTTGCTAGCCTGTGATTGGTCAAATGTTTTCCGCTGAGCTGCCTTCAATTTCACTATGAGATAGTTCAGGGGTGTAGAGATCGTAAGTGATTGGAACCCCTGGAGTATCGAGGATGGTGTCACATGTTACGGTGAGCAAACATTATGTGTATAGTACTATATTAAAAGAGAGAAGAGAGAAATATTTCATATAAAAGCCAATTCTGTGACAGGGAAAATGTATCAAAGGGACAAACGGTTTGAACCCGAGACCTTTAAATCCCCAACCTAGGCCCAGTTTGTCATCAGGTATCTTAACTTTAAAAAATTCCATAGCTTGAAATTAGTATAAAGGCGATAACGCTGAACCCGAGAAATGTACCGGTCGGTGCTGAGTTGATTATAACCCTGGATACGACATTTTATTACCTTATTAATCTACTCTCCTTTTGAGACCAAATTGACCAGTGAAAAAATTAATAAGTGGATGTAGCCATGTACAATTTAATGTATTCCACATTATTTTTATAATATATAAATTAAATCACTTTGAATGCCAATTAGAAAATGCGAAAATCAACAGCAACGGAAAGGACTAAAACTGCGAAATTAAGTTTCCACGATTATTAGTTTAATTACAGTAAATTATTTCCTGCGGTAAACATTATGCCATTGTTGGAGGAATAAGAAAGCAGTTAGATTTTGGCGAAAACACTAACTATCCTATTACCCTTATCAGAAACATCCAACAGGCGAATACCATTAATCTTATTTTCATTTCTACCAAGTTTATTTCAAGACCGTTTACGCGAGATGAAATTTGGAACACTTCCAGCAGATTAAAAAAGGGAGTAACGTGTATGTTTTATTATCACTACCAAACTGTCGAGATATTAATCTCAGAAGAAAGACTTTCAACAGAATTTTCTCATAGGAGAAGATGCATTAATATTTTAGTTCAGTATTTACTACAACACGGTGCGATGCACGGGTGTTTGTGCTAGGTGAGTCTATTTTCGTGCATTGTGTTTTTATACATGTAGTAAATTTTCATAGACATGGAATCTTCATTTTTTCTTTCGTTTTTCTTTTGATGAGATATAAACACATTTTGTCGGAATTACTACAAAATCTACCGGTCACACCGACATCATGGAGCAAACTTTGTAATGTTAGACAAACATACTTTCCATGAGACAATACTGTTGTGAGCTATGTAATATTATGCATATTGAATTTTGGGAACGATCTGGAAACAAGATGGCCAACAGGCAGTCATCTTGAATTTTGATAGTTAATTTTTGTTACTGAAAGTAATAAAAGGAATTTTCTCTAATTTCATATACAGGCTCCACAAAGGTCCTAGATGTGTCTATTGCATTTCCGACGGATCCATCATCAAGATGGCATCTTGGATTTTGATTGTTGACGTTTGAAAAGCAGCTCTGAGAAAAGAATTCCCCAATCTATTGTTAGAAATAGACCATTCTTTGATTGACGTGAAGATCCCTCTGGGCTTGATTATCTAAACCTCTAAATTTCTTAAAATGGTCTAGCAATACTCACTCTAATTATACACTTTAATCATCAGATCTTGGTGAAAACAGTGTGTTCAGTGTCGAATTTGCTCACTTTTTAATGGTTTCTTTTTTTTTAAATTCAATTAAGTCCTTGGAAATTACGATTGCACGTGATATTTGAATAATGAAGCATGAGAATCTTATCGATATATCTTATCGATATAATAAATCACATTATGCACCGCATAAAATGGTGTTTATTCTTAAATTAACGCAATTAACTTTCTAAATAAGGCGTACTTAATTTGATTGAGATAAAAAAATGTCCTTCGAGAATGACTATCAGGCGTCGCCACATACATTAGACGTTTATAGAAATCACATAACGAGAAATAGTTTTATGTGTG
Organism: Argopecten irradians; assembly: GCF_041381155.1. Classification (NCBI taxonomy): domain Eukaryota; kingdom Metazoa; phylum Mollusca; class Bivalvia; order Pectinida; family Pectinidae; genus Argopecten; species Argopecten irradians. Next base: position 9,668,222 of record NC_091148.1, on the reverse strand, counting down.
TAGAAAGTTAATTATCAATACAAAAAAATTTTTGTTTAACTTGTTCTGTGTGTGCCATGTGAAACCCGCCAACCAAACATCAGCCAAAGTTGAATAAGACATTAAAACTGCAGAAAAATGACGTCAATGCATAAAGTTAAAATGACGTCATTTTACACCTCTTTGACGTCTTTTCGTCTTTAAGATTTGGCGCTCTGGCAGGTTTCCGCTTTAAATAGCGTTAACGTTATGTGGGTTAGTTTTCGCTTTGTCGGTTTTTCGCTAATTCGTCTTGCTTTAGTAGATTTTCTTTGTTTTCGTTTTTTTTTTTTTTTTTTTTTTTTTTGCATTTTCGCGTGGTATATAAATAAGCGTAAAGACGAAATGTCCGAAACAAACGAACATGTAATTTTTTTAAGAAAAAAAACCTAACAAGACCCAAATGAGCTTCTTCTCAGCACTTTCGGTCGGCCATGATTCGCTGATTGTCAATCGCCAATCGCAACATCTCCGAGAAATGTAGAGGGTATAGAGATCGTAAGTGATCGGAACCCCTGGAGTATCGAGGATGCCTTTTACGAAGTAAATGCCGCAACTCATTCCTAAACTGATAATAGGAGGTGGCTGGGTGGTTAAACTGTCTTAACATGATAACAAATAGCCCTCCACCTAAGGTTATCGATTTCGAAAACATGCAGGACAGTTGTCACTAATGATTCGTAACTAATGGTCGATGGTTCTTCTCCGGATACTTTGCTTTTCTCCAAACTTCCAAAATCCGGTGCTTAAATGACCCTGGTTGTCATTATGACCCAAAACAAAATACTGATCCCAACTTCTGAAATTCTCCATTGCTGATTTCTTGTTCTTTACGGAGACATTTCCAGAATACAATTGTAAGAGCTGCTTTGACAATAGTTAGGGGCTTAGTGAACAACCCTGGCATATGCCTATTTTAATACCAGCAATCGTAACATCTCGGGAGAAATTTAAGGCATTTTTCTGAAGATGTTGCAATTTATATTACCAATAGCCCTTCGAAACCACTGTTGTACAATTACCATTCTGACTTGTTGGTCGGGTATTTTTTCTCTAGGTACTCAGGTTTTCATCCACTGACTGCTTATTGTCTATTTTTGACCTTACTTTTGTCATCCTCGATACTCCAGGGGTTACTTTCACCGTCGTTATATTACGTTATATTACGACAGTGATAGTAACCACTGGAATGTAGAGGATGTACTTTGATATGGTTTGCTATATTAAATTAAAGTCCCATTAACAGCCAGAGTCATTTAAGGACAGCCTCGATTATGTGTGCAACATAAAAAATATGATCGACTTTTGGCCTTACTCGGCCACTGTATATTACATATATAGAGAGTCTAGTTGTATACTGAAAGTAAAATTTATGAATCTATTTCGATCTTAATTAAATTTACATTGATACGAAAGGCGACATTAAAACACTCAATGTGTGATGATACATAAATATGCACGAGTGACAGGCGATGATATATGTTTTCATCACTCATGCAAGCTATATAAAGGCCAGTTATTTAAGTAGCCTAGCAAATGCACCTGTCACCCAAACAGCTGTTGTGTCCCAAGCTCGGCTCGTGTTGATGAAAGACGCGAACACAGGTAAAGTGTACTGTTTATCATTTATATAGGTATATAAAGTGTGTATCATATATACTATATGAATATATAATTAAGCCTGGTATGTGTCATAGCATAGTGTATATAATGGCATTGTTTATACACTGAAGAAGTTTTTTCCTGCTTCATTAATTAATTTCATTTCTGAGTGTATATATATCATTTTAATTAATTAAACATATTTTTTTCTATATTATAAATTAGTTTTACTTTGCTTTGTGCTGCGATTTCCATATTTTAATTGTAAACACAGCAGTTTTGCACAAAATCTTTCCTATTCATAAATATGCAAATATGGAAATTTGCATAAGTAGTTTAATAGTAATTTATATTTGTACGGAAGCCGTTGTGACATCCTTCTGGTCAAATGTTAGATAAATTATTACACCATTTACTGTTGTACGATATACCGAGATATATGTACAAATATAATCGGTTCGCGCATTAAAAGATGCTCCACCGTTGACGAATGGTATGTTTTCTCTATCAAAAACAGGAGCAGACGAATTAGTATTTTTCTTCAGTTACAAAAGTTTCTTACTTTACACCATCACCACCATTGACAAGTTTGAGCTTCTAATTTTAATTCAAGATAAAAATATTAGAAATAATTAATTGCATCCCGAAACAATTCCATAGCACTATGGCCTATATAAAATTAAGTACTGATTGCGCATGTGTCAAAAGCAAAATAAATGATCTTATTTATACAAGATAAAAAATCAGTTAATGTTAAATTGATGGATATCGTTTATACTCTGTCGGCGATAGAGCATCTACGCCCCAAACACAAATATGGCCTAGTTTTTCGCCCTTTTGCTTAGAAATTAAGTCCCCTCAACAATCATGATCACTTATTATAAAGATGTGACGTATTAAAGAGGTTGATTAATGAAAGCTGGAGTGCCCGGAGACAAACCACCGACCTACTGTCAGTGCCTCTCTGTCACCTTTGTCTTGAAATGATGGTTAGCTACAGTGGATTCGCTTACTGCGGCGCGTTTTGATCAGTGGTATCTAAAAATTTTAGTTGCGTAGCGTCATAAAATTGGGATAAGATTTGAATGATACATTGCACCAATGGTTGTTGAGACGAGATTTAAAACAGTTTAAAGTTTAGTGATCTACTATATTATTTAGTAGCGAGTTCCAATTATTAATTACCCTTCTGGCAAAAGAGACATGTATTTGTCGGGTCTTGCTCCATTTCTTATATGACGTATTGCTATTGTCTCTAGTGTTTGTGATTGTGGAGAGTAAGAATAGTTGATCATTTTTTCTACCAAATCAACGTCATTGAGTATTTTATTTTCATTTTTTTTACTTGACTGTAAACATATTTTATTGTCATAAATGTACAAATGGATTAGGCACAAGTAATTTCAACTTAAGAACCCTTCTCCAATCAATATGAAATATTTACAGGTGATGGCATAATACTTTAGGTATAAATAATAATTATATTTGTCAGAGTATATAATAACATGATATACTGTATATCATAATATTATGTAACATGTCATCTCTCATTCGTCTATACCCTAAGGTGTCAGACCAAGTCGTATTCATCTTTCTGGATGAGTTCTAAGACGTTCTGAACCTGAAACCCTTTTAGTAGCTCTGCTGTGTACATTTCAAATAGCTATCTGTTCTTTTTCCATTACTGGGGACCATATATACCCGAGTGGCATATTCAACCATGGGTCTAAAAAGACACTTGTATCACAGGACTTTGACGTTCTGTCAATAATATATAGTATAAATATATAAAAAATACCCCTATATACTACTATATAGTATTTAGGATTTTTTATATATATTTATACTATATATAATTGACAGAACGTCAAACTCCTGTGATACAAGTGTCTTTTTAGACCCATGGTTGAATAAAGACATGAACATGACAATATTCATTCATGTAAATTTTCTTAAAATTAGGCCAAGATTTCTATTTGCTTTTTTTAACAGTTTGATTAACACTAACGTTAAATTTTTCATCAAATACTACACTTAAATATTTTCTTTGTGCAGTCTTGATTTAGTATTTTGTCCTTATGATGCTTTAAAGTGCCGATGTTCATGCATGTTTACATTTTTTAATTTCTTGTTCCAAGTGATTGTCCAATCCACAATATTGTCCAGGTCGGATTGTAATTCACCAATACCTCAGTGCCTTTCCTAAAAAGTTTATTGTCATCGGCGAATAATTCCATGGTACTTGGTTTATTTTTGATGAGAAACAGAATAGGACCTAACACACAACCCTGGCGGACCCCACTTTTTACCTCCTCTATTACATTGTAGGCCAAACTTTTCACTATTTACTATGACCCATTGTTTCAGATCAGTTAGGAATCATATACCCAGGTGAAGACATCTTCAATTCCATAGCCTTTCAACTTAGCAATTAGATATTTCTGAGAAACTTTGCCAAAAGCTAAGATAAATAGCATTCATGTGTTCTCCATTTGCAATTTCTGATGGCTTATATGACTTCTAAGAGGTTGGCTTTACACGATTTACCTACACGGAATCTATGCTGGTTCCCGAGAAGATATTGCTTTCATTCATATGATCAAATATTACATCTCTTACCAACCTTTGAAATATTTCCCTACCACTGACGTCAAGCTATTTGGTCTAAAGTTCTCCACTGTTGTGCGTCTCCCACTTTTGTAGACAGGCTTTTTTATTTTATTACTTTTCGATTCACTATTTAATACATTGATCATATGGAGGGAACCAACCTAGAAACTAGAGTCGTTTTCCCCGGGGAAAATATGACGTTGTTCATGACGTCACAATCAATATACCTGCATACAATACCATGGCAGATGATTCTGCTGTACGGGAAATGCGAAATGTCTTTTGCCTTGAACTCTAATTGTTTATATTGATTGCTATCGCAATAGCAGTTTTATATGACTAGAAGTTGTTTTTCGCTACTAAGTTTTCATTGGTGTCATGGTTTTGACTTTAAACATATTTTATTGTCATAAAAGTACAAATGGATTAGGCACAATTTATTTTAACTTAAGAGGCCTTCTCCAATTAACATGAAATATTTACAGGTGATGACATACATTATTCATACAATAGGTATAAATAATAATTGAATTAATCAGAGTATATAATAACAAGATATACTATACATTATAAAATTATGTTATGTTCAAAATCTTCTGCTTTATAAATGATTGCACAAGTTCAAATACATGACAATTTACTTCCTGGTTTGAAGTTTTACTGCAGTTGCTCTACTAGAGACTGCATATGTTCGTGTTGTCTTCTTGTACAGTGGTACTGTTGCCTTTTTATAGTGATATATCACTGAAGTATGCCACCAAAGACACCAAGCAACACACCCCACGCAGTCACATTACACTGACAACGGGCGAACCAGTCGTCCCTCTCCCTGTCATCTGAGCGCTAAGCACTGAGCGCTAAGCAGGAGGAGAAACTACCACTATTATAGACTTTGGTGTGTCTCGGCCAGGGGACAGAACCCAGAGCCTTCCTCACAGGCGCGAACGGTCAACTCCTGGGCCAAAAGTGAGGCGGTGCTAAGGGAGGCATTAGGAGAGATGAAGTCAGTAAGGAAGAAGAGAAAAGATAAGATTCCGAATTTAGTCGCCTTTTACGACCAAGCAATGGGGGATGCCAGGGTCATGTAAGGACGGCCTCCCGTGTATGCAGTGTGTTGTGTAGTGTGTGTGTGCGAGATACGTGTTTTGGGAGACTGCTGTATATTCGTGTTGTGTCTTCTTGTACAGTGGAACTCTTGTCCATTTTATAGTGCTCATTGAAGTATGCCGCCGAAGACATCAAGCAACACACTCCACCCGGTCACAATACACTGACAATGGGCGAACCAGTCGTCCCATTGTCTTAATGCTGAGCGCTTTGCAATCTGATTAGATATATAATATCCTTAATATCACTACGTTTGATTAGAGGATCAGACAACATCCCATTAGAGGTCACGTCAAGATGACCTTTGGAAATGGCCAACTACCAGAATCTTGACTGGGGACGAAATAGTTTGAAATAGCTGTCCGAATTATTTTCATGTACATGTACGTAGTTATCTCGCCCAAAGAGCACAACCAAGGTAAAATGTATGTGTATACTGGGACGAAATGACGTTATCAATTAACGTAGCAATGTATAGAAAATGTATTTGATAGAAGTACACGTGGTAATAAGGTCATCCGTACACGACCCTTTATGGGATGCTGTCAGATCCTCTATTGGACGGAGTGGGTATGAGGATCTGTATTGGGGCAGAAACTACAACTTTTATAGACTATGGTTTGTCTCGGCCCGGGGACAGAACCCAGAACATTTCCCACAGGGGCGAACGTTCAATAGAAGGCCAAAGGCGGTGTCAAGGGAGACGTTAGGATGAGTAGATAAGATCCTAAATTTAGTCGCATTCTACAATCAAGCAGGTGCAATTCTAACGCCCTACCTGCAGGGCAAGTAGACAAAACTGAATAACCTTTTTATTTTACACGTGATGTATATATGAGATGTGACATATACACGTGCATGTGTGTATATATTTATCAGTTCATTACGCGCGTGTATTACGCACGTGCGCACTAGCGAATTCTTTATAGATACCATAAAGGCATGTTATGTAACCCTGTGTTCGTAGATAAGTATGAACAGACGGATACAACTGTAACACTTATCTTATCTCATCAATTTCACGTCACTCTCATTTACAGACACCAACAATAAGTTTATCGGCCGGTCGCGCGGGTATACGTAATCTCCTGGCCGGAAGTGGCGGTGCGGGGGGAGGGAGTGGAGGGGCGGGGTCATATATAATCTGTCAATAAAGTGTTACGTTTATTTGGTTTACCTGTGTGTCCTAAACGACTTACCTGATTGTTCCCGTCGTATTCTTGGACAGGGGTAGTAGTGTTTGAGGGATGTGCGGGGTGGGGGTTTGTACAATGTAGGCTAGACCTGACTTTGAACTCGCCATTGTTTTGGTGAGGGCATGACATACTTTATCTTATCTATTTCGAACCCGGCCCCGATTAAACACATAATCTCCATGATACTTTACAAAGTTTATCTGATTCATCCCAAACTCGGGCCCTGATAAAGCACATGACATGACATACTTTATCTGATCTACTCCGAATTCTGGCCCCGATAAAGCACGTGACACACTTTACCTGATCTACCCCGAATCCGAGCCCCGATAAAGCAAATGACACACTTTACCTGATCTATTCCGAATCCGGGCCCCGATAAAGCACATGACATACTTTATCTGATCTACTCCGAACCCGTGCACCGATAAAGCACATGACACACATATATATGCATTATCTGATCAATCTACTCCGAACCCGGGCCCCGATAAAGCATATGGCACAGTTTATCTGATCTATTCCTAACCCCGGTCCCGATAAAGCACATGACATACTTTATCTGATCGATTCCAAACCCGGGCCCCGATAAAGCACATGGCACGCTTTATCTGATCTATTCCTAACCGCGGCCCCTATAAAGCACATGACATACTTTATATGATCTATCCCGAACTCGGTCACTGATAAAGCACACATGACATTAATTGCCCAGACTTTTTCCGAAGCCGGGGCAAAATATATGAGACGCATTTATCTTTTAAAAAAACTTGCAATTGAAATGTGGGCTTATAGTAATGGAGAATGCAAGAATCCTCAAAACAATTCCATACACCTAGGCAATTTAAAAATAGTGACATCAATTCTTAAATGCAGTGTCAAATCCACTGTCATGCACCTTTCATTAGTTTTACCTATATTATATACAGTGACATTTTGCCCCGAGCATCGTCTGATTTTGAAATACAAGTTGATATATGAATTATTTTATAACCCGTCATGATAGAAAATTATTGAATCTAATTAATGTGTTTTAAAACGTGTTGATTCTTTGCCAACACAAATCAGCCAAGTCTGCATAACCTCTCATAAAAACACAAAACGGGCTGCTTATTTCGGAATAAATTCATGAGGTATGTTATTCATATTTTGCAAAATATATGTATATGATATATGATGCATAGTTTTGTGGATTTATTTTTTTTTTTGCATTGGTTTTATGCACAGGGACCTGGCAAGAAATTCTAATAAGCAGTATTTATACATGTATACATATATACTATCTATAATGTCTAATCATCAACTGAATACAATTCCAACAGGAAATTCAAATTATACCTTTGGATCAACAAAACATAGTGCATATGTTACATTGTGTTTAGTAAGTATGACATATCAAAGATATATATATGATACTGTTGGTTAAAATTCGTGCAAGGTCCCTGTGGTTTTATGAGATAATTGCGAAATATAGTGTTTGTGGAACAGTGAAAAGGCGATAATCGTTAGGCCATAGTTGTGTAATTTTCTGTTCTATTGATATCTGTAACCTGCCAGGACTCATGAAATAAACACAAAAAGTGAAAATAAATGCAAAATTCAAGATTATGCAAAAATTTGTTTCAATTGGTTTTTAGCCCACCATCATCAGATGGTGGGCTATTCAAATCGTCCTGCGTCCGTGGTCCGTCGCCCGTCGTCGTCCGTCCGTAAACAATGCTTGTTATCACTATTTCTTAAAAACTGCTGCAGGTATTTTGTTCAAACTTCACATGGAGGGTCTCCTTGGTCCATATTTGTGCCAAACAGATTTTGAAGCTGATCGGAAAAACAAGATGGCCGCCAGGCAGCCATCTTTGATTTTGGCAGTTGAAGTTTGTTATCAATATTTCTTGAGAACTACTAAAGGGATTTTGTTCAAACTTCACATGATGGTTACCCTTGGTCCCTAGTTGTGCCATACAGATTTTGAGGCTGATCGGAAAAACAAGATGGCCGCAAGGCAGCCATCTTTGATTTTGGCAGTTGAAGTTTGTTATCGATATTTCTTGAGAACTACTGAAGGGATTTTGTTCAACCTTCACATGGAGGGTCCCATTGGTCCATATTTGTGCCAAACAGATTTTGAGGCTGATCGGAAAAACAAGATGGCCGCCAGGCAGCCATCTTTGATTTTGGCAGTTGAAGTTATTGATATTTCTTGAGAACTACGGAAGGAATTTTGTTCAAACTTCACATGGAGGTTACCATTGGTCCATATTTGTGCCATACAGTTTTGAGGCTGATAGGAAAAACAAGATGGCCGCCAGGCGGCCATCTTGGATTTTGATAGTTAAGGTTTGATATCCCCATTTCTCAAAAAGTGCTGAAGGGATCTTTCTCAAATTTAATATGTAGGTTCCCCTAGGGCCCTTATTGTGCATATTGCATTTTTGGACCAATCGGTGAACAAGATGGCCGCCAGGCTGCCATCTTGGATTTTGATAGTTAAAGTTTGTTATGGCTATTTCTCAGATAAAACTGAAGGGATCTGTCTCAAATTTCATATGTAGGTTCCCCTAGGGACCTAGTTGTGCATATTGCATTTTGGGACCGATCAGTTAACAAGATGGCCGCCAGGCAGCCATCTTGGATTTTGTTATTCAAAGTTTGTTATCGCTATTTCTCAGAAAGTACTGAAGGGATCTGTCTCAAAATTCATATGTAGGTTCCCCTAGGGCCCTAGTTGTGCATATTGTGATTTGGGATCGATCGGTCAACAAAATCGCTGCCAGGCAGCCATCTTGGATTTTTATATTCAAAGTTTGTTATCGCTATTTCTCAGAAAGTATTGAATGGATCTTTCTCAAATTTCACATGTAGGTTCCCCTAGGGCCCTAGTTGTGCATATTGTGATTTGGGACCGATTGATCAACAAGATGGCCGCCAAGGAGTCATCTTGGATTTTGTTAGTTGAAGTTTGTTACCGCTATTTCTCAAAAGGTACTGAAGCGATCTGTCTCAAATTTTATATGCAGTATGTTTGAAAAAGTTTAAAAAGTAGAGATCCATCTTTCTTTGTCAGATATAGATCATTCTTTGGTGGGCGCCAAGATCCCTCTGGGATCTCTTGTCTTATGCTATTATTATGTGGTCCCACTATATATCTTTTTAAAGCAAAATTCAATGTTTCTTAAAAGGAAGATGTTAGGCATCAGTATATGTAAGGTCTTTTACTGCTCATTTCCTAAGAAACATTTTAGTGTTTTGTTGTTGTTGGGTTTTTTTCACACTTGGGACCTAGAACCTAGCTACCACCATGCAACGGTTAAAACAGAAAACGAAACATACATGTAGCTATGGTCTAAAATTATACAATTGTATTTGTCTTTACCAATGAATTATGAAAAAAAACGTGAATCAATTCTATTAAAATTTTCATTTACGTCATAGGATAATAATTCCGAAATATGCTCACGTTAAATGTAAAATATGTAAATATTCCTGTCGGCCATGGTTGTTGTGACATATATTTGACATACATGGCTTATATAAATATGTAACAAATGTACAATATATATTTATACACAGTCAAGTATTTTTATATTTGTGTTACGTGTTTTTTTGTAACCAACAGTAACGAAAATGGAGTTGTCATTTCGGCTTGCATTTTTAACCTTGAAAATCCGGTCAATTTGCAGCAGCAGCAGCACGAACACCATCATAAAAACAACAACAACAACAAACAATAGAAAGGTTGTGGTGAACAGCACCAATTACTTCACAAGAAAAATGAAGCAAACAAATATAATCACTGAAGAAGCGAATAACAACAACATCATCAATAACAATCGGTAACAATAAACAACAACAATAACAATAGTCAGTAACAATAAACAACAACAGCGGAGAACACAACACAAAAACAACACTAGTCAGAAACTATAAACAACAACAGAGAACACAACACAACAACAACACTAGTCAGTAACAATAAACAACAAGAGAGAACACAACAACAACAATAGTCAGTAACTATAAACAACAACAACAGAGAACACAACACAAAAACAACACTAGTCAGAAACTATAAACAACAACAGAGAACACAACAACAACAGAGAACACAACAACAATAACAATAGTCAGTAACAACAACAGAGAACACAACAACAACAATAGTCAGTAACAACAACAGAGAACACAACAACAACAATAGTCAGTAACAACAACAGAGAACACAACAACAACAACAATAGTCTGTAACAATAAACAACAAGAGAGAACACAACAACAACAACAATAGTCAGTAACAATAAACAACAACAACAGAGAACACAACAACAACAATAGTCAGTAACAACAACAGAGAACACAACAACAACAATAGTCAGTAACAACAACAGAGAACACAACAACAGAGAACACAACACCAACAACGGAGAACACAAAACAACAACAATAGTCAGTAACAACAACAGAGAACACAACAACAACAATAGTCAGTAACAACAACAGAGAACACAACAACAACAATAGTCAGTAACAACAACAGAGAACACAACAACAACAATAGTCAGTAACAACAACAGAGAACACAACAACAACAATAGTCAGTAACAACAACAGAGAACACAACACAACAACAACAATAGTCAGTAACTATAAACAACAACAACAGAGAACACAACACAAAAACAACACTAGTCAGAAACTATAAACAACAACAGAGAACACAACAACAACAGAGAACACAACAACAATAACAATAGTCAGTAACAACAACAGAGAACACAACAACAATAATAGTCAGTAACAACAACAGAGAACACAACAACAACAATAGTCAGTAACAACAACAGAGAACACAACAACAACAACAATAGTCTGTAACAATAAACAACAAGAGAGAACACAACAACAACAACAATAGTCAGTAACAATAAACAACAACAACAGAGAACACAACAACAACAATAGTCAGTAACAACAACAGAGAACACAACAACAACAATAGTCAGTAATAACAACAGAGAACACAACAACAGAGAACACAACACCAACAACGGAGAACACAAAACAACAACAATAGTCAGTAACAACAACAGAGAACACAACAACAACAATAGTCAGTAACAACAACAGAGAACACAACAACAAAAATAGTCAGTAACAACAACAGAGAACACAACAACAACAATAGTCAGTAACAACAACAGAGAACACAACAACAACAATAGTCAGTAACAACAACAGAGAACACAACACAACAACAACAATAGTCAGCAACAACAACAGAGAACACAACAACAACAATAGTCAGTAACAACAACAGAGAACACAACAACAACAATAGTCAGTAACAACAACAGAGAACACAACAACAACAATAGTCTGTAACAACAACAGAGAACACAACAACAACAATAGTCAGTAACAACAACAGAGAACACAACAACAACAATAGTCAGTAACAACAACAGAGAACACAACAACAACAATAGTCAGTAACAACAACAGAGAACACAACAACAAAAATAGTCAGTAACAACAACAGAGAACACAACACAACAACTACAATAGTCAGTAACATTAAACAACAACAACAACAGAGAACACAACACAACAACAATAGTCAGTAACAATAAACAACAACAACAACAGAGAACACAACAACACCAATAGTCAGTAACAATAACAAAACCACAACAGAGAACACAAAACAACAACAATAGTCAGTAACAATAAACAACAACAGAGAACACAACAACAGCAATAGTCAGTAACAACAACAGAGAACACAACAACACCAATAGTCAGTAACAACAACAGAGAACACAACACCAACAACGGAGAACACAAAACAACAACAACAATAGTCAGTAACAATAAACAACAACAACAACAGAGAACACAACACAACAACAACAATAGTTAGTAACAACAACAACAACAACAACAGAGAACACAACATCAACAACGGAGAACACAAAACAACAACAACAATAGTCAGTAACAATAAACAACAACAACAACAGAGAACAAAACAACAACAGCAATAGTCAGTAACAACAACAACAACAGAGAATACAACACCAACAATAGTCAGTAACAACAACAGAGAACACAACACAACAACAACAATAGTCAGTAACAACAACAGAGAACACAACAACAACAATAGTCAGTAACAACAACAGAGAACACAACAACAACAATAGTCAGTAACAACAACAGAGAACACAACAACAACAATAGTCTGTAACAACAACAGAGAACACAACAACAACAATAGTCAGTAACAACAACAGAGAACACAACAACAACAATACTCAGTAACAACAACAGAGAACACAACAACAACAATAGTCAGTAACAACAACAGAGAACACAACAACAAAAATAGTCAGTAACAACAACAGAGAACACAACAACAACAACAATAGTCAGTAACAACAACAGAGAACACAACAACAACAATAGTCAGTAACAACAACAGAGAACACAACAACAACAATAGTCAGTAACAACAACAGAGAACACAACAACAACAATAGTCAGTAACAACAACAGAGAACACAACAACAGAGAACACAACACCAACAACGGAGAACACAAAACAACAACAATAGTCAGTAACAACAACAGAGAACACAACAACAACAATAGTCAGTAACAACAACAGAGAACACAACAACAACAATAGTCAGTAACAACAACAGAGAACACAACAACAACAATAGTCAGTAACAACAACAGAGAACACAACAACAACAATAGTCAGTAACAACAACAGAGAACACAACACAACAACAACAATAGTCAGTAACTATAAACAACAACAACAGAGAACACAACACAAAAACAACACTAGTCAGAAACTATAAACAACAACAGAGAACACAACAACAACAGAGAACACAACAACAATAACAATAGTCAGTAACAACAACAGAGAACACAACAACAACAATAGTCAGTAACAACAACAGAGAACACAACAACAACAATAGTCAGTAACAACAACAGAGAACACAACAACAACAACAATAGTCTGTAACAATAAACAACAAGAGAGAACACAACAACAACAACAATAGTCAGTAACAATAAACAACAACAACAGAGAACACAACAACAACAATAGTCAGTAACAACAACAGAGAACACAACAACAACAATAGTCAGTAACAACAACAGAGAACACAACAACAGAGAACACAACACCAACAACGGAGAACACAAAACAACAACAATAGTCAGTAACAACAACAGAGAACACAACAACAACAATAGTCAGTAACAACAACAGAGAACACAACAACAACAATAGTCAGTAACAACAACAGAGAACACAACAACAACAATAGTCAGTTACAACAACAGAGAACACAACAACAACAATAGTCAGTAACAACAACAGAGAACACAACAACAACAATAGTCAGTAACAACAACAGAGAACACAACAACAAAAATAGTCAGTAACAACAACAGAGAACACAACACAACAACTACAATAGTCAGTAACATTAAACAACAACAACAACAGAGAACACAACACAACAACAATAGTCAGTAACAATAAACAACAACAACAACAGAGAACACAACAACACCAATAGTCAGTAACAATAACAAAACCACAACAGAGAACACAAAACAACAACAATAGTCAGTAACAATAAACAACAACAGAGAACACAACAACAGCAATAGTCAGTAACAACAACAGAGAACACAACAACACCAATAGTCAGTAACAACAACAGAGAACACAACACCAACAACGGAGAACACAAAACAACAACAACAATAGTCAGTAACAATAAACAACAACAACAACAGAGAACACAACACAACAACAACAATAGTTATTAACAACAACAACAACAACAACAGAGAACACAACACCAACAACGGAGAACACAAAACAACAACAACAATAGTCAGTAACAATAAACAACAACAACAACAGAGAACAAAACAACAACAGCAATAGTCAGTAACAATAAACAACAACAACAGAGAACACAACAACAACAATAGTGAGTAACAACAACAGAGAACACAACAACAACAATAGTCAGTAACAACAACAGAGAACACAACACAACAACAACAATAGTCAGTAACAACAACAGAGAACACAACAACAACAATAGTCAGTAACAACAACAGAGAACACAACAACAACAATAGTCAGTAACAACAACAGAGAACACAACAACAACAATAGTCTGTAACAACAACAGAGAACACAACAACAACAATAGTCAGTAACAACAACAGAGAACACAACAACAACAATACTCAGTAACAACAACAGAGAACACAACAACAACAATAGTCAGTAACAACAACAGAGAACACAACAACAAAAATAGTCAGTTACAACAACAGAGAACACAACACAACAACTACAATAGTCAGTAACATTAAACAACAACAACAACAGAGAACACAACACAACAACAATAGTCAGTAACAATAAACAACAACAACAACAGAGAACACAACAACACCAATAGTCAGTAACAATAACAAAACAACAACAGAGAACACAACAACACCAATAGTCAGTAACAATAACAAAACAACAGAGAACACAACAACAGCAATAGTCAGTAACAACAACAACAACAGAGAATACAACACCAACAACGGAGAACACAAAACAACAACAACAATAGTCAGTAACAATAAACAACAACAACAACAACAGAGAACACAACACAACAACAACAATAGTCAGTAACAACAACAGAGAACACAACAATAACAACGGTAACAATAAACAACAACAACAACAACAGAGAACACAACAACACCAATAGTCAGTAACAATAACAAAACAACAACAGAGAACACAACAACAACAACAATAGTCAGTAACAATAAACAACAACAACAGAGAACACAACAACAACAATAGTCAGTAACAATAAACAACAACAGAGAACACAACACAACAACAGCAATAGTCAGTAACAATAAACCACAACAACAACAATAGTCAGTAACAACAACAGAGAACACAACAACAACAATAGTCAGTAACAACAATAGAGAACACAACAACAACAATAGTCAGTAACAACAACAGAGAACACAACAACAACAATAGTCAGTAACAACAACAGAGAACACAACAACAACAATAATCAGTAACAACAACAGAGAACACAACAACAACAATAGTCAGTAACAACAACAGAGAACACAACAACAACAATAGTCAGTAACAACAACAGAGAACACAACAACAACAATAGTCAGTAACAACAACAGAGAACACAACAACAACAATAGTCAGTAACAACAACAGAGAACACAACAACAACAACAATAGTCTGTAACAATAAACAACAAGAGAGAACACAGCACAACAACAACAATAGTCAGTAACAACAACAGAGAACACAACAACAACAATAGTCAGTAACAACAACAGAGAACACAACAACAACAACAATAGTCTGTAACAATAAACAACAAGAGAGAACACAGCACAACAACAACAATAGTCAGTAACAACAACAGAGAACACAACAACAACAATAGTCAGTAACAACAACAGAGAACACAGCAACAACAATAGTCAGTAACAACAACAGAGAACACAACAACAACAATAGTCTGTAACAACAACAGAGAACACAACAACAACAATAGTCAGTAACAACAACAGAGAACACAACAACAACAATAGTCAGTAACAACAACAGAGAACACAACAACAACAATAGTCAGTAACAATAAACAACAACAACAGAGAACACAACAACAACAATAGTCAGTAACAACAACAGAGAACACAACAACAACAATAATCAGTAACAACAACAGAGAACACAACACAAAAACAACACTAGTCAGAAACAACAACGGAGAACACAACACAACAACAACAATAGACAGTAACAATAAACAACAACAGCGGAGAACACAACAACAACAACAAAAATAGTCAGTAACAATAACTAACAGAGAACACAACACAACACAACAACAACATTGGTCAGTTACAATAAACAACAACAACAGAGAACACAACACAACAACAACATTGGTCAGTTACAATAAACAACAACAGAGAACACAGCACAACAACAACAATAGTAAGTAACAATAACAACAACAGAGAACACAACAACAACAACAACAAAAGTCAGTAACAATAACAACAACAGAGAGCACAACACAACAACAACAATTAGACAACAACAAAACAACGACATGATCCAACTTGATATAGCTATTGTGACAACACTATGTAAGGGTTGCAATGCAATAACACAACAACAATATGTAAACAATAACAAAACAAGAAGTGATAACATAAACAACAATAAATAATGATAATAAACAATAATACGACCAGGAGAAAACACCAATGACTACCAATAAAACACAAACAAGCAGCAATGACATTCTCATTGTATTTCGGAATATGTTAATGTGTAGACATCCAACATAATAATGAGAAAAAAAAAACGTTCGCTCAATTTTGTCGACCTGTAGATATTGTTGTCAATAAATGACAGGATTGAGTCAGCCCGATGACCACGTGTTCCGATAAGCACGCTAATTTCCGTATTCATAAATTTCCTGTTAGCGACGCCGCCACTGTCTATAGATGTTTACAAGGATTATATGTAATGATATATGAAAAAAGTATATCAAGTATCTCCTGTGGGTTCTGGGCGCGAGAGGGGAGGGGGGGGGGGTACGAAATATTGAGGACCTTTGCCCCCCCCCCCCCCCCCCATTACGTTTCATCTTCCTACGCCACTGCAATACACGACAAAATGTTTGAGATTCATACTGCATATACATACAATAAACGCACGTTTAAAGGGTCTCCTTGCACGATCCTTGTCATAAATAAAATTATCATAATAATTTATTCCTGCAATATATGTATGTTTAATTTACATATGACGGTGTATCGTGTGACTTTTATACAAAATAGCGAAATTCTCTGTATTAATTAACAGAGTAATACTGAAGTTACTGAATCAAAGAAAAGAACAATCGACTCAGTGTATCTATTGTAAATGGTCCGTGTTCCACTGTTATAACGTGATGAACTGTCTGTCATGTTAATTTTACGGACAGGATGTGTTGTCTGATGGCCTTTGTAATTCATTACAGCTACCACACGTAAAGTTTACTTTGGATACAATGGGCTCAGTTTGACCCCGACTGTACCATGTTAGTGAATATAATACAGGCCAAACGGCAGGTGCGGCGAGATTATTTTGATTGTAGATTATAATGCGTTTGTTTTAAAATTATTGAATTATATAAGAAAAAAAGAGTTTATGACAGACATGATTTCTAAAAATGTCCCACAAACGTTTGTTTTAAATACGCACTCTTTGTAACAGGAAGGATGGAGGGCCGAGGGGCTCTGAACCCAATCTTTCCCCATCCCAAGGGAAGGAGGGATGTGTTTAAAATGAGGGCTCTGAATCAAACCTCTCCCTCCCCTAGGGAAGAGGAGGGTTTATTAAAAATGAGAGAGAGAGAGAGAGAGGGGGGGGGGGAGGGGGAGGGAGAGAGAAAGAGAGAGAGTCTCTCCCCCCCCCCCCCTCTCTCCTCCTCTGTCCGCTAAACCTGTCTATATTATTAGGTTTTTTTTTTTTTTTTTTTTTTTAACCCAATAATATAGGCAGGTTTAGCGGACTGTCTCTCCTCCCACCTCGGGAAAGTGGAGGGGTGTTTTAACAATTGAGGTGCCCTGACCATCTCTACCCTTCCAAAGTCAAGTATTTGATTTAAGTATTTTGAATAGTCGCTATAGCTTAAAAAGAGGATAGAGTTATTCATTAATGTAGCAATATTAATCTTAAATAATAAAATAATTGTGCAACCAATCAGTTTAAATCCAGGAATCAAAACATATTCACTAGCATCTTATACTGAAAGACAAATCAAAATTAAAATAGCGTCTGGGATGAAGAATTTCTTTGAGATAAAATTAGTCTTGATATCCATCATCAGATAAAAATGAAGTGAATTAATTATTCTACTAGCTTTAAGAACTGAAAAGAAAAGGCCGAGGTTAAATTTATAACATGTAGTTGTGCATATGTATGCAGCTCTAATGCACATATATAAATAATCATAAATGAATAATGTAGATTATACAGCTCTACTAATTAGTTTAATTAGGCTAACAAAAATAATATCGACCTAAATTGTATGATTTGTTCAAGGAGTCACTGCATGTGACCATTGCAAGTATGTGTGAAAGTGTCTAAGGTTCCCGATTGTCTCAAATTGACCGTAGGTCGATGTTTTTCTCCTAATTCGGGAACTTCGGTTTACATATTTCAAAACAAATTTGTTTCGCCGCCCTTAGAAATAACCTTTTTTAACGGAAGGGTAAATATCCCTTTAATATTTTTTTTATCTTTATAATTACTGTCATGCAGTTTTTGATGCCTTATAACGTATATTGCCCTTTTTCGCTGCTATTCCGTCTTTGCATATTACAGAGTTAGCTCCCTTGCAGGTAGGTATCAATTGTTACGTCATTATTTTGTGAGCGCAATCCACGTCGTCCGAAAAGTATGACGTTACGCTCACAATCTAGACCTACCCGCAAGGGCAGATAACTCTGTAATATGCAAATACGGAATACACGCGTCACAGAACGTCAATAATAGAGTAAAAGGCAATGTCAACCAGCATTGTTTACACAATTTAACTAATAACTATACATTTGTACATCTACGCCCCTGTCGTATAATTTATAAGAAGCTGTTTGTGAAAATTATAACATTGATTTTGTCAAACTAAGAAGATATGTGTTGAGGTAACTGGCCAGTGCACATAATATACATGTATTCACCTACCCTGTAAAATACGGTTTGTTGACGCAAAATATATATACAGGCACTCCAACATGTCTACTTTTTGTACAACCGTTGTACCGTATACATGTACATTCTGTACGTGCACACAAATTTACAAGACGATGTATAAATTGTATTCCATTATTGTAACGTACAAATAATTTATTGTAAACTTTGCCTGAACACTAGACATTATATCAACGATCGCAATCGATGCCGGTATACGTACGTCACTTGCAATGCATCGATTTTATCACAAAGACCACTAAAAGCTAACCATGCTTTTTATACGTCTAACCTTTATATAATCCATTTGTTGTATTAAATAATTCCAGTCTCGTGCAGTTTCGTTGTGAAGTATTATAATTAAATCTAGTTTCTTAATACTATATATGTTAATTGTTATTTAATTAATTGGAGTCTCACCACTGTAATTATATTCAGAGTATTTATTACATTAGACTGTACATTATTAATTCTGCGCATGCGTCTCATATGTATGTAATACACATCGCAATGGACGATTCTTAAGACAGGATACAATACAACTGTACGGGGTGAGTGCTATTTTCATAATACCGCTGAATTATCATTGTGATATTTACAGAGTTCATTTGATTGTGTATATTTAGATGGACAAACTTGCTGTCGTTTATTATTTATCGTATCCTTTTGTGAAACATGCGGACGTGCTTATCGGAACACGTGGTCATTGGGCTGACTCAATCCTGTCATTTATTGACAACAATATCAACACTTTCGAGGTCAAAGTTTTCTCTACAAAAACCGGAGAGAGAAACCTCTGTGTTTGTTAATGAAACAAATTGTGTATATTCTTCTGTGAAACGATTTTTAAGGGACATTTCTTCTACTCCAAGTTTGGACATGGCGCCGGTTGGACAAACGTCACTATAAACATATCAAATATCGGTTTGTAGATTTTTTACGATACATGTTTATTCTTGCATGGAAGAATGAACCTTATGGTATATGTATCAAATAAAACTGCGATATATATAGGCCTGTGATATTTACGTCATACAAAATCAATAAAAAAATCTAGCTAGGAATTAAGTAAATGTGTTCATATGTGAACAGCATCCGTGAAACGATAATCGACGTTGACGATTTATTGATATATATTTATATTCATAACTTGTGACTTTATTGTATCACTTAATATTGACATCATATTCACGTTAAATTGTCACCTAGCTACCGTGTTTTGATCTCCATCCTTACGGTAATAAATTTTGGACAAATGCCATGCATGTAATGTGTAGGCCTACATGTGTAGTTGCACAAGTGAAGAAATCCGGCTCGATTCTGATTGGTTGAAATCTCATCTCAGCAACCAGATGCTGGACGAGAAATACGAAAGAATGCTGGGCAGAAATATTTCACTATCCAATGTTTCCCAACAATATATCGACAGATCAAATCAGATAAATGTGTTTTTATTATAATTAAAAGTCAAAGTCACCTTGGTATTGTAAACGCTTTGTTTGTACAAACACAAAGCAAAGAATAGCTAATGTGATCATGAGTGAAGAATATGACAGGAAGTTAGCCTACGTTGTTTAATTACTGCGCGCGAAATTTGGCGCTATTATCAAACGTAAACACAGACTTGATCAGAAGCCACGTTTTTGGAAGTGCACATTTTTTATCCGATTTCAGGTATTTATAGATTTAACTTGAAAAATATTTGTAAGCTAACACGCCCATTTAATCAATTTAGTCAACTTTTGTCGAAAAAAATATCACGAAAGTTTATTTCTTTGTGAACAAAATAATATTTCCTTTTACATTTGGCGGATTTTCCGCTCGAAATGTGAACCCGTGCATTTTTTGTTCCTCAGCCCGAGGGCATACTACTTGAAAAACTTATCATGCCACTTTAATTTAGGAAGAACATAATATTCTGAACACGGATTTCAATTTTGTCGCATAATAACTTAGAAAAAAAAATAAAAAAAGAAATTGAGAGACAATGCATAGGATTACTTTAGCTTCATCTTCCGCATCCGCATTTGGTGGGTGGCGGAGAGAAAGGGGGTGTTGTGTTATATTTTAATGAACCTATTTTCTTTTAGTCAGTACGTACATATATAATTCGTATACGCAGAGGCTATTTCTTTGTACTTACAGAACTTTGTCAGATTGTTTTTGACATTTTTTTTTGTGTTGGAAAATGCAGGTCTAGAAGACCAAATGAAAGTAGTTGATAGTCTACTATTTAAAATTTTTATCGGAAAGATTTTGACAAATTATTATTATTCTTCTTTTTGTATACTTACTTGCTAATTTAAACAACCTTTTAGGAAATCGTCCGCGCCAAAACAAACGATTTTATCCCAAATTAAGCTCTGAATTCCGTTCCTGTGTTGTCTTCCGTAACATCGTTTAAATCAAGTCTGCTAACCCGCTGTTTTGACATGACCTTCACATGTACGTCTAATCAACCAAATCTGGCCGCCACGGAGCGACATTACCAAATTTTTCGTCAAAGAACATTTTTATTTCCGTTATCAAAAAAATAAAAAATCAACAACTCTTATATTCAATTAGAATATGAACAAAAACTTTCTTTTTTATATGATAAACACATGCAATAGTAAAATATTTACTGCTCCTTCCGCTCCCGAGCGTCCCGGCGGCGATTAGGCCTCCGTGACGTAACAAAATGGAGTCGATCGCTAGCGAACAGCGTGTTGTAAGTCTTTCTCATGACATCCACTTTTTTCATTGATTAATGACTTAAATTTCCACAGAGACGTAATTTAACAAGTATTTCTCACATCATTTATGCTTTGTTGAGTTCAAAACATGTACATGAAGAGATGAAAAACTCCAGTCGGAAGGGCTTACTCAGAAATCCATTGAATCTGTCAACGTGTTAGTCAGCTTACAATGCACTTGCTATGCATGTTACGATTAACGATTAATAAAATCTTTAATCGATTATCAGCAATTAGCTTCATTAATCTAATCGCCTCCGTTTATTCGACTAATCGTTTCAGCCCTACCTTATATAACTGGAGTCGGTAAACGACCCCATTTTGAATGCCAAACCCCCAAATTTTTTTTTCCAATTACGATGAAAATTTCATAAATCAAATTTCTGAAAGGCTAATTTAAACAATTCGTCCAATTTAGTTAATAATTTGAATTACATATATGTACATATACAGTGTTTTTCCTGCCTATATATTTGGGGCCGAAATAATTAAGGCCCCATTCCCAATTGTATTTCTTGTTATTTTTTCCCAAATCTATGTCTAAATTTCCCAAATCAGTGAGATCAAATGAAACAGTTTACTGTTTTACAATATTTGATCACCTATAATAATAATACCATGTTCAGTAATGGGAAACTTTTTTCCAAATTTGCTCGTTTTGCGATTAAAAAATTCCAATTTACTACATAAACTTTTTCCCCAAAATACCCTGAAAATGACTGAATAGCATTGACACAACATCACAGAGACGTCTCAATGCATCAAAATTAATGATGTCCTTGACAATATTCTCTACATGTATCAATTATGTCACATTATTATCAAGCATGTGTTGCATGAGCTGTCTGTTTTCTACCGCAGTAAAAGACACATTATCTTTTCTCTAGCAACTGCTGGGTAGCATGCATGGGAGGCCGTCCTTACATGACCATAGCTGTTAATAGGACGTTAATTAATCAAACAAAGGCCGTCCTTACATGACCATAGCTGTTAATAGGACGTTAATTAATCAAACAAACAAACAAACAAAGTTGAAAACCCTGTCAAGTATGGGAACGGAGAATTGAGATGTCACTGGTACCTCTCTAACGTGACCTCACAGTCACTATAATCGACATTTGCATGGTCTTAATTGGCACCAATATCTGTAATTACGTTAACGTACACAGTGCTGTACATGGGTACATGTAGAAAAAGAAAATGTATGGCCAGACCCACAGCCTCACATTGGAGTACTACAAATTAAAGCCAGACAGTAGAAACCTTTTCGTGAATTGTATAATTGAGCTGTCTTCATTTTCATATCTTTTGCTACTTATCACACTTTGTATTTATTTAAAACATGTTTTGTTTTGCAGGTTTGGAAATCTAACAGTTTTAATTAACTGTTGAAGAGAGGAAAACACCAGGTTTGAGAAGAGAAGTTGTATTTTGAGGGTAAATATCGTAAACATTTTTTGTTTGATTGATCCTGTGATGCTTCCACAGGGCAGGGATCAATATAATCACCTCACGAATCCTTTACATGTATTGATAAAGCAATAAAGTTCTAAAATAAAAGGTTGAAGACCCGCCATGTTTCCGAAACAAGTATATATATAATTCAGTGATTTTCGAACTAGATGATTTTGCGGTCTGCATATATATACGAGTACCTTTAGCTTGGTGAAAACGTATATTTTAGAGATAATTTCTTTGCTTGAAGTTTGGAAAATATTTAAATGGAATAAATAAAAAAAAAAAAAAAAAAAAAAAAGTATTATACAACAAAATTTTCTATGGGAATGCCTTTATAATTACATTTTCAGAACATCTATTTTGATTGCCTATAGCTAAGCCTCCCTGTATGCCGAAGTTGCAACAAATAAATGCTAGATTCTTCTGTTAAACTCTTAAAACTCTTTTAAGCAATGCGGGTTCATTTCCACAGCTTTGCTGAGAGTCTAGTAGCAGCGTGCCCCCTGACTTTCTCTCATCAGGGGTTAAGTGTACCCCTCCTCAGAAAATTTGAGGGGTACAAGCATAAATCTTGGGGTACAAGCAAAATTTTAACAAATATTTAAGCATTTCATCAAGCTTTGATCATAAGACAATGACACATTTAAGTATATTCAATTATCGACTCCTTGGGTGACATAAGGGCAATTTTACTTTCATTTCTAATTCCAATTCATCGGATATCGTGCTGCAAAAAATGACATTGAAAGGCTCAAAGCTGTAGATTTTAAAGAACTTAAATAGTGTTCTGTAGATTTTAAAGAACTTAAATAGTGTTAACTGTTTCCAATCAAATCATCATAAACACTGGGGTTGGAACTTTTTTACTCGTTTCTTACATTGATCTACGTTTTCAGACGTTGTTTCATTCAGGGATTTTCTTTTGGTGATAGAAGAAATCAATAATCGTACGCTTTTTAGACGGCTCCATGTTTACAACATCGGACAAGTAAACACCACTGGTGTTACGCCTTACGATCTTTAGTGTGTGATAGCGCCCATAATCAAATAGCGAAACATTATTCAGGTTATGAAATAACCTAGCTCGATGGGTCGTCATGATCAGCCAATCAAAAATGCAGGGAAATCGCCAGTAGCAACCAGCTTACAGAAAGATCAGGACGATATTGTCTCTTCATTTCTTCCGACAGTTTTAATATATAAATTATATATAAAACAACTGTTTTCAGTTTTTTACACCCATTTTATTAGCTTTTACTCCCATTTTATCGTACGTGCAGTGTACCCTCTGCTTCCAATTTGTGTACGTGCATATTACTTTCGATGCGTGAATCACGTGTACGTAATGGGGCACGCTGAGTCTAGTACTTTTCTTTTACAGAATCTTTCCCCTTGTTAGAAGTTGAGCCTTCTTTTTGAAGAATGCTCGTCAGTGAAGATGCCTTGCCCTTTGTGATAGTTGGATTTATCATCGCCTTTATTTTGGCGTTTGGAATCGGGGCAAACGATGTCGCCAACTCGTTTGGAACGTCCGTGGGAGCGAAAGTGCTTACCCTCCGACAAGCATGCATTCTTGGGACCATCTTTGAAATTGCTGGTGCAATTCTTATAGGTAAGTTTAGAATTCAAATCAAAGAATTTGAT
Organism: Argopecten irradians; assembly: GCF_041381155.1. Lineage (NCBI taxonomy): Eukaryota > Metazoa > Mollusca > Bivalvia > Pectinida > Pectinidae > Argopecten > Argopecten irradians. The sequence continues at coordinate 9,643,001 of NC_091148.1, read as the reverse complement.
AAATGACTGTATGGTTTGGGCACTTTTTGACCCAAAAATTCATCAAATTTTCAAACCTGTTGATTTAGTAATGAAATTAATTGTTGAATTTCAAATTTCATGTACCTCTCATGATCTCTGATACTTTCGCTGATTGTTTAATTTTTACTAAGTTTTCCATCTAGGAATCTTAAGATTTTGTCCTTTGCATGTTCAAGAATTAGATTGTGCACTATTGTTTCTTTTGTAAGATTCTAATTCAAGAAAAACTTAAATAGAGCCTAGGCCAATGCATTTAACCCAAATTTTACATTTCTGATGATTACTATGGCAACAGGACTGTAATAATATAGAAAACTACCACCATAGATGAATCAGAGATGTATTAAATATAAATATTTCAAATATACAACAGCATAATCAGGGATCAATCTAGGTTTGGGGGGAAACTACCCTTTTTCAAAATAGGGGAAAAGTTTGGCAAAATATTGGGGAATTTGAATCTTCTTATTTTCGTCCAAAATTACATTCATTTTGACGAAAAAGGACTGTAAAACAATTTATTTTCAGATTTAGTAAAGCAAGATTTTAAGCTCTATAATGAAAAATTTTAGTTAATTATAAAATATACAGTAGCTGTATGATAAATATGAAGAAATTTGCAAACAAAATCTAAAAAATTTAATGAAAAATAAGTCACAGGGGAAATTGTGTTACAAAAACGGTCATTTTTTAGCTTCAAATGGGGAATTTTTAAATCTTAAGTGGAATTTTAGGCCAGAGGGGAATTCATTCCTTGAGGGGAAATTTACCCATAAACGGTAATAAATTGGAGCTAGATTAATAAATTGATAATTGATGGATTTAGGGAGTCAAAAATAAAGGGCCCAAACCATGCATAGTCCTAAGCTTCCTGATATAGGTATATTAAGGGATTAGAATAAGGAATGTTTTTCATATACTGCTTTGTTCGTAGGACTTTGTATCTGCTCATAGCTCTATTGATGTATGATGCACTTAAAGTAAATGGTTCTTGTACAACTCGGTTGGAAACTCCAGCAAATGACTCGACAAATTCTAAAATGTAACCGCTCCTTTTGCTGAGTACCTTGTATGATGTTTAAATATTTTTTTTCTTTTCGTTTTGCTGGACAGGGTACCGTGTGTCGGATACTATACGTAAAGGTATAATAGATGTTTCAATGTACAGTAACGGTTCAGAGACTCTTCTTCTGGCTGGGAATGTTGCCGCATTGTCAGGTAAGAGATATATACTACCCATTCTGGTCCAGCATACTCGGACAAAAGGTCGTGAAGTGGTTCAGGTCAATTTCATAGCCAAAAAGTAAATTCAGGTTTAAAGAATTTTGTTTATGTGAAATTTATATTCTTTTTGGATCATTTTGGAGAGAAACTAAAGTTAACTGCTGAGCTACTTCATAAAACAAGATGAATGTATGTTAACAGATAAACATGATCACTTAGGCCTTACACAAATATTTTTTCAAGTCGTCTTGAGTCTATTTCCTTCATACGTACCTATTTATTTATAGAATGTAGAGTGCAAATAAACAATAAGTTGTTTTTCAAATATTACATTCATATATCCATAAATAGGTTTGGATGGGAAATTATCCTGATCGAAATTAACACTCATAATTTGAAACTTGGCTCAAAACTTTTTCAAGATAAAACAAGCCTTGCATTTAAGGCTTTTCGTTTACTATTTGCAAGTAGCTCTGATGTCCCAGAATTTGCAAGTATAATATATATATGCACTTGACTTATATATTAGCAAGTGGGTTTCATCGAGGACAACTGTAACTATGACATGATACATGTGAATAATTTGATTTTAATTGAAAATATGGAGACAGATCTTATTATAATGCTAATATACCTGGACATCTCACATCATGTGAAATAAATTGCATTATTTATAATAAAACAAATTTAAATTTTATGGAAATTTATTAGAAGTAAAATGACATTTTGATAAGTGTAGATTTATAGGACATAGAATGTTCAATTCGAAGTCTGTAACAATATTGATTTATTCTTTAAGGCTGGCAGTCTGGTATTTAGAAAAAGACAACTTTTACATTATGTAACATGTTTTTTCTACAGGGTCGTGTGTATGGCTACTTGTGGCGACTTTACTCAAACTACCTGTATCAACGACACATAGTATAGTTGGGGCTACCGTAGGTTTCTCTCTGGTCGCCATCGGAATTCAGGGGATCAACTGGAAGAAGATCGCCCTCATCGGTAAATCTTCACTTAAGGGTTGTCCGATTTCTTTTCATGAGGCAAACATTAATGCCCACTTTCAGTCCTTGTTCTCTTTGCCTAATAAACCATTATGAATTTTCAGGGATGAATGAGTTAATTTGCTATTATGTTATTGTAATTAGTTGAACCTTGAGGGAATGCCTTTTAAAATGAAAATAAAAAATCTGATGAGCTTTGTCTGTATTTAACCTAAGTTTCTTTTTTCCCCTAGTTGGTTCCTGGTTCATCTCGCCTGTGATGTCCGGTGTCATTACGGTCTTCACTTTCTGGATTGTCAAGAAACTTGTATTGAAAAGGGTGAGATTCAATTTTCTCTTTGTTAAAGGTAAGAGATCTATATGACAAGGGTTAAAACACAGGTTTGAACTAGATTTATGTTTTAAACATTTGTACATTCCTTTATAATTCAAGGCTAGACATTATATGTTCTGTATTTTCATAATAGAGTTATCTGCCCTTGTGGGTAGGTATTGATTGTGACGTCATGTCTTTGCGAGCGTAACGTCATACTTTTTGGAGAAAACGACGTGAATTGCGCTCACAAAATAATGACATAACAATCAATACCTACCTGCAAGGGAGCTAACTCTGTAAAATGCAAAGACGGAATACCACCCACCCCCTATTTCATCATATAGCCTGACTGCAAAAGTCCATATTTATTTCTGAGTCTTTTTACCTCATATTTGGAAGAAAATAAGCTTGAAAATTTGGATTGGAATTTCAAGAAGTTGGTTGAAATTGAAGTAATTTTCATTGAAAGTGGAGCTTATTATTGCAATTGAATGATTATTATAAAACAAGAAAACTCAGTCCAAAGTAACACTACAAAGAAATAATATCTGGCCATACAGGTACCCTAGTGAATGTAAATGAAATGGAGGTGATTATTTTTATCTGATTTTTTTCACTTGAAAATATTTGGCATTCGTCTGATTTCCAGAATGATCCATTCTCTGCTGGTTTGAAGCTGTTGCCGATCTTCTATGCGTTTACGACCGCTGTCAATGCTTTTTCTGTGTTCTACAAGGGGTCGAGTCGTAAGTTTACTTCTATTTTCTGGAGGCACGATGAAACCGTTTATTATGAAAAAACATATTATTTGTTGATATGGTTGAAAACACTATTAAAAAATCATTTTGTAAAACTTAAGGGTTATCATGAATATTTGGACACCATCGTATTGAAATCAATTAACTTAAACCATAATCGCTGTAATTAGCGTCCAGTAACAAAGGCAGCAGTTATTAATTACCCCAAATCTAAATAAATCCGCCAAATAGATATTTCTGTACTTTGGTACATTAATCTTTTACAGTAAATTAAACGTGCATATATGCCTTTTAAGCTTTGAGACGCATTATTTTGTCTTGATTCACATGTAAAAAAAACTTGCAAGTTCATGTAATATGAGATATAATGCTGATATTAGAGGAATCATATTTAGGGGAGGGGTGCCTATAGGGGGATGGGTGCTAATCGCGACGAATAGGGTGAACAAAAAATTAGTTATACACATATTACAGTCTGAAAATGAAAATCAATCGTAACACCATAAAAATGGTTGTTTAGATTGTGAAGATGATGACCATGATTGTTTTTGTTGCAGTCCTGAAATTTGACGAGATTCCTCTCTATGGTGTGTTCATCCTGACGTTCGGATTGGCTCTCATTGTTACGCTCATTGTCCACTTCGTTTTTGTACCACGATTCAAAGCACGTATGTACCGTTATACCAATTAGAACAGTTGTGTCCCTTGTTCAGTAAAACCTACCTTTGCTACCACCTCTGTTCAAAGATCCTTTTCAGTGATTTTGTTTAGGTACGTTTGGGGCAGAATAAAGGTTCTTTCCCCTAGAGATATTTTGCTGTATTTTCCCAATTTTATGCAAATATTTTACCAAATAAGGAAAAACTTTCAATATATGTATTTCAAGATAGATGTTGTGTTCATTTTTCCCAATTGAAAAGGTACAGGCCCCCTGAAATAATTGAGTAAGAGTTGTGGTCCCAAATGGCTATCTATAACACAATTTGGCCTCTGTATAAAGACCGCTTTTCCCTCTCCCTTGGGCAGTCTTTACAGACATGTTTGGCTACGTTGTATATAGACCTTGAAATATATATTTCAACAGTCCTTGCTTGACAACATGTTTAGCTGGGAAAATAAACTAATTTCTGCTCATTTTTAAAGTAGCACATTTATTTGTACCTTTTGTTTCCTTTTCAGGGAAATGGCCATCAGAGGAAAAGGTAGAAGAAAGTCCAGATGGAAGCATAATTTTGGAGAAAGGTATGAAAATGTTTTGTCTCCCTGCTTATCCTTGGTACACATGTACTCAGAGTCCACACCTGAACTGTCGCCACATCATTCAGATATATATATATATATATATTTTAAACCCTGTTTTGTCTTTTACATGAATCGACCATATATGTATTTGCATATTTTGGAGTTATCTGCCATTGTGGGTAGGTATTGATTGTGATGTCATGTGTTTTCGAGTGCTACATCATACTTTTTAGAGAAAATCATGTGAATTTTGCTTTTAAAAAAAAAAAAGATAAATGTCAGAATGGATCCCTTCCTGCAAGGGAAGTAACTCTATGATATGCGAAGAAGGAGTAATGATACACATGTGTCTCCTATCACATTCTGCTTTCAAATTATGTCCCAAAGTCATAGGATGATGACAAAACTTTCTCTTTTGACAAACATGGTTTGTAATTGTTTCTCAACTTCAACTTCTAAACATCAGAATTTGGCATATACAAATTTTGAGGTGAAGAGAGAAAAAAAAAAAAAAAAAACATTCCACATTTCACAGAGTTCCTTTGGAATTTTATATACAAGAAATGAAGATTGCCATAGTCGGATGCTGTATATCATTTGTGTACAGAATTATTGATATTGTTTAGTTTACTTGTACCGGTATCTACCGAAGCTTTATCATGTATATCCAAGATTATTGTTGTATATATCCCATACACAGTGAAACACTTGTAAAGGACATGCTTTAAGTCATCCACCCCTGAAAATTCATAATGAACTCTTCCAACTTTTCAATTAGAAGAGCTCAAATGTGTATTAAGGGGTGAATGAGTCTATGTGTAGTCAGTTCTTTATTCCCTTAAAATGAATATAACAAACTATCCTGACGATATCTTAATCTGTAAAGGTTTGTTATACAAGTGTTTCACTGTCTGGTGGAACATTTACAGTGAAGTTTCATTCCCAATCACGAATAGTATTAGAATAGCTTTTAAAATACATTTATGTTTTTCCTTCAAAATTTTATTCAATCTGTTGGTTCAATTACTCACCCCCCCCCACCCCCCCACCCCCACACCCCCTTATTTATGGTATCTATCATTTGTACTATAAACTATGACCCTTAGATGTCTGTGATGTTGTTAGTATTTTCAATACAAACAAATTTTGTTGTCTTTGGTCTGAAGACTTTGTTTTCTCAGACTGCAATATTTGACCCGATAAGCGCACTGGGTGCTTAGAAAATTGAACCATATAAGAGAGCACGTAAAAGAAATAAATTTGGACCTCAAACTACTTGACCTGTCGATGTTTCCTGCATGGCACATTATCAACCCTAGCACCTCCTTGCTTCTCTTTGGTATTTTCAGCTGTCGAGACCGCCCTGTCGCCCGAGGAACAGCAACAAATGCTTACTAAAGATGTCGAAGCTGCAAACATCATAGATATAGACGTAGATATAGAAAACAAAGAAAATCTCGGTAGGGATTGTTTGAGAACATGATATGCTTTTGTTTATTGCTTGAAATGTAGAAATTAAAAACAAAAAAATCTCGGCAGGGATTGTTTGAGAACATGATATGCTTTTGTTAATTGCATGAAATGTAGAAATTGAAAACAAAAAAATCTCGGTAGGGATTGTTTGAGAACATGATATGCTTTTGTTTATTGCATGAAATGTAGAAATTGAAAACAAAAAAATCTCGGTAGGGATTGTTTGAGAACATGATATGCTTTTGTTAATTGCTTGAAATGTAGAAATTGAAAACAAAAAAATCTCGGTAGGGATTGTTTGAGAACATGATATGCTTTTGTTAATTGCATGAAATGTAGAAATTGAAAACAAAAAAATCTTGGTAGGGATTGTTTGAGAACATGATATGCTTTTGTTAATTGCATGAAATGTAGAAATTGAAAACAAAAAAATCTCGGTAGGGATTGTTTGAGAACATGATATGCTTTTGTTAATTGCATGAAATGTAGAAATTGAAAACAAAAAAATCTCGGCAGGGATTGTTTGAGAACATGATACACTTTTGTTTATTGCTTGCAATGTATATATGTGTGTTGACTTGAAAAAGAACACTGCGGATAAAGTTTATTGATTTCAGGACCAAACTTTACCATTGTTTTGTATTACTTCTTGATCTAATTTAAATTTAGGACAGGCTTCATATGCTGTTGCAGTTATAATAATATTTATCACGTTGCTGGCCCATCTAGCTATGTCATACGGCCTTGTCATAAATATCGTAAGACACATGTGTAATAACACTGTTATGACGTCACATGTAGTTTTGACGTCATGTATATGACGTCGCATGATTGTTTCAGTAGACAGAAACGTCACATTCCAGTCAGATTTCAGTTTTGTTCACAGTTTCTCAAATTAACGTAGTTTTATCTTTTTAATTTATAATCTTATCAAACAGGAGCCAAACCAGATAGTGAGAAAACGCCATTGAAAGAGAAGAACCCTCACACAGGCATTTTGATTGTAAGTATTGGAATTTGAACTCGTAACTAATATATACCGTATAGTGATTAAATTTCGTCGGGTTTAATTTTTGCTATATTAGTGATTTTTCTGAAACTTGCAGGTTAAAAGAAACACTAGTACTACTGCTATACAGCTACGTTATATCATCGTCAGGGCATTGTTTTACAACATATAATGTATACACATTGAAAACTATGCACCTTTTCAAAAATTATTCCTTTTTCAAGCGATTATAACAATATTAATTGCAAACAATAGATTTTAAATCAATTTTTAATTTCAAATTTACCACATATGGCCACAAATAGATGAGATATTATGAATTTCAGGAAAAGGATACAAACATTGATGTTATGCTGAAGGAGGCCAAGGAAATCACACCAAATTTGATGCCTAACGGAAAAGCCATGAATAATGGTAAGAACTAAATGGGTGGTACTAAGTTTGATACAAGTCATATGAACATATGGCGAAAGTTGGTCAGTGACCTATATCTTTAACTTTGACGGAAAAAAATAGCAGTAATTATAATACTGTATATAATAGTGAGATATCTCGCATTAATTGAGATATTCATTTACAAACTGCATAAAGTAAACCACATATCAATTTAGGGGGGGGGGGGATTTTAAACATTTTGAGGGGACAACCAATAAACTCAAAATGGTAGATAAGTTTTATGTGTGTGATTTCCTCTGATAGAATATTATTTGTGATGAAAAAGGTAGATGTGATCTGAAACATAAGATGACATTTTTAAACACTATGGGCAGAGTTTCCTCTCATTAGTCAAGAAATTTCCTCCCTTAACTGATAAGATTGATCACATCTCTGATTTTATCATAGCTGAGCAATGCAGGCCCGTAGTGCCTCTTGTTAAGTGAATGTAATTGAAGTTGAAAAGTGAGTGATACAGGCCTCTGGGCCTCTTGTTAAGTGATTGTTATTGAAGCGTAATGGTATTGTTTCAGGTACTTCACCACAAGGCAGTATCACGCCTCTCCTGTACCGAGAGTCTACCTCGACCTTCTCCAGTAGGAAACTTCTGAAAGGTGATTAGCTTTATTAAGTCATTTATAATTCGGGGATAAGATATGTCATAAATCTGATATCAGGTATATATATCCGAGTAATTTCACCACAATATCATAAAGACACCTCAAAGAATTCAGGGATCAATCTAGGTTTTGGGGGAAACTACCCTTTTTCAAAATGGTGGGAAAAGTTTGGCAAAATATAGGGAAATTTGAATCTTCTTATTTTGGTCCAGAATTATATTCATTTTGACGAAAAAGTACTGTAAAATAACTAATTTTAATTTAGATTTAGTAAAGCAAGATTTTAAGCTCAATAATGAAACATTTGAGTTTATCATAATATGCAGTAGCTGTATGATAAATATGAAGAAATTTGCAAATAAAAGTCTAAAAAAAATTAATGAAAAATAAGTCACAGGGGAAATTGTGTTCCAAAAACAGTCACTTTTTAGCTTAAAATGGTGAATTTTTAAATCTTCAGGGGAATTTTAGGCCAGAGGGAAATTATTCCTTGAGGGGAAATTTACCCATAAACGGTAATAAATCAGAGCTAGATTGATCCCTGACGATGTGGTAACAATTGATATTTATATTCCCAGTACGTAGATAGACTAATGACAGGACAAAGTATGCACAACAATATAAATATCTTAATATATGACAATATTCATGGTGTAGGAAAAAAAAGAAAAGAAATGAAGAAAAGAATCCTGTGTTAAAAAGCTGTATTTTGAACATCATGTTACGCTATGCCAACAAATAAAATGATGATGATTTGTTTTTATATTAGACAACTTTGATAGTCCTGTGAGCAGTAAAGACTCCAGTACGTCAGATCTGGTGAGTACATTCAACGTTAGTGTTGGACCGATTCTTGATTTTAATCGATGATCGATCGATTATGATTTTTCCAAAGACTATCGATTATGAAAGGTAATAATCGATTATTAAAATGGGAGATAACTCATGCTTATCTTATACTGTTCTGAACCTTTTATTATGATATATATCAGGGCAAAATCACATATCAAAATATTTTAAACATCATAGATACTCAAGAATTTGAATTTTAAAAAAATACTTCTTCATGACTGTTCGTTCAGTGGATATCTTTTTAAAATTCTTCAGAAAAACTAAAAGGTGAAATATATAAATATAGGAGAGCTTTCTATAAATAGTATCCGATTATAAAATCGATAATTAGTAAATTGTCCTAAACCGATGATCGATTACCATTTTACAACCGATTCCCAACACTATTCAACGTTAAGCACTCTCCAATCCCTGGATACTGTTTTTAGGCCAGACTTAAAATAATGTTGGTTTGCCCTTTTCCGACCTGGAATTTTCAGAATGGGTCGGTAGGTAGGAAAATTATTTTATTTTATTTTGCAAAACTCAAACATTCAACGTTAAGCACTCTCCAATGCCTGGATACTGTTTTTACTGTAATTGTGTATGCAGAGAGAATACATTTGACTCTGCATAGTGTTGCTCTAATTGTGAGGTTATAGTCTAAGGGAGATAATCCGTGTGTAAAAGCTGATTCACCCCATTGACAATGTAGCTGCACCGAGAGGGTGGCTTTCATAACATAATTCTAGTTTTCTTTGGGAAAAAATATGTCAATGTAACTAATCTGAATTTGTCATGTTTGTTTCAGGAGAAAGGACGTGAATTGTTGAAAGATGACCCCAAAACTGCCAAATTGTTCTCCTTCCTCCAAGTTCTCACTGCTGTGTTTGGTTCCTTTGCTCACGGAGGAAACGACGTCAGGTAAGATCATCTTATTGTGTATTTACTCAGTTATCTCCTCCTACAGGTAGGTTTTGTCATGTGATTCCATGCATAATGTCATATTGTTCAGAAAATAAAAGAAATAATGATGTTAAAATTTGTACCTCCCTGCAAGGCCAAATAATTCCATAATATGCAAAGATGGAGATAATGCCCATACCAAAGTAAAGTTCAGAAAAATGTTCAACCCCAAAAAATGAAAAGGGAAAAAGTATACTTTTTTGTACTTTCCTGGATATGCAGTAGTCCCCTTAATTATACTCTAATATCATAATGGTTACAGCTATTTGCTCTGTCACTTTGTATCTTGACTCGTATATTTTACGTGTTGTAGTAACGCGATCGGTCCACTCGTGAGTATCTGGATCATTGGTACCCAAGGTAGCGCACAGCAGGAGGCTGAGACACCGCTGTGGATTCTGATTTTCGGAGGAGCTGGAATCAGTATCGGCTTGTGGGTGTGGGGCCGCAGGGTCATCAAAACCATGGGAGAAGATCTCACCAAGATTACTCCATCTAGGTATGAACATTTTGTTGTTGTGTATTATCGCCTTCTGAATTCATTCACCCCACTGAGGACACATTTAGGCTCTTTTTAAACAAAAGAAGACTAGTCCATTATGAAATTTCAGGGGTGAATGAGTTAATAGCTGCAAGATATTAGGCGCGTTGTATGCTGGGGGTTAAAGTGGATGATTGCCTTTCTTTCAAGATCTCCGACTCAAAGAAGTATAAAATACAACAGTATAACATGACATAAATGTGTACATTCTTTTGTGATTTGGAGGTTTGATATTATTTAGGATAGAACTATTCGTAGTTAGCTGAGGAAGCAATTGTGACAATAAGGCCAAAAAAAATTAATTGTTAGTTTCTCGGGCCACTTTTTTAAAAAGTCAGTGCGGGCGGCGGGAATATTTTTTATTTTTTATTTCTCTGAAAACAAATGCGGCAGATAACATTTTATTTTTTTCTCACTTGAAGGACATGAAAATCAATGAAAACACGTGTAGAAAATGTAAATTCTTACTCAGTCTTTAAGAACAGCTTTTAAATATCTCAATCGTCACTATATCCAAAGAAAACCAGTTGAAAATACATAATCCTGGGAGGAAACATTCCGTTTTGAGCAAATGCAGACATCGGCAGCCATTTTTTACCGGAAATGAAAGGTGCATACTAAAATTGGAGCCAATTTCCGGGTGCGTTTTCGAATGGAAATTTGGGGTGCGTTCGATGCGGCGGTCTCGATTTTAATTTTCAGTTATGGTGCATAAAAAACGTTAGTCCGGGGGGTAAATGTCGATGTGGCGGGGCCTGAGAAACTAAGAATTAATTTTATTTGGCCTAACATTGTTATATTTGTGGATTCATAATAGCCATGAAAAACGACAAAGGTTTCTACACAAAGAAAAAAATCGAACATTTCATATTATACCGTTCCATTCTATTACCAGATCTCTGATACATATTTTTGACCTAGAGGTGTATCAATATATGTTAAAATGTATGATCATTATGATTTATATTCAATATCTGTTGTTATCCTTACAGCGGATTCTGTATCGAGATTGGATCTGCCCTGACCGTCCTCGTCGCCTCCAACATCGGAATTCCAATCAGTACTACACATTGTAAGGTTGGATCGGTGGTTTGTGTGGGCCGGTACAGGTCAAAACAAAATGTAGATTTCAAGTTGTTCCGTAACATTGTTCTCGCCTGGTTTGTGACTTTACCAGTGGCCGGAGGCATCAGTGCGGGCGTCATGGCCATCATTATGCAGTTTTTATGATAAAGGTGTTAGAGTCGCGAGAGTGTGAAGATGAAGGAAGACCCGGCTTAAGTCTAAAAATCTCCTTTAAAAGTGACTTTTCTCCTTCACTAGAAAAATTTTTTAACTCAGATTATTCACATTTTGTTTCTGCTGTTGGTACTGGGATCCATTTTGAAATTATTGCAGTTCCATTTCAAACTTTTAATATTCGGAAAGGCTGAAATGTTATTTAAAAATGGAAGATCTAATTGGTTCTCTACAGAAATTTAAATGATAATTAAATTAACTTTTTTCACTGAGGAGGAGTTTAAACTTAGCCAACGGCTAATCAACCACAAGGTGTTTTCTGTATACTCTATGAAAAGGAAGGGTTTCGTATCATTTTTAAGGAAGAAATGTAAGCTAAAGCCAAGGGTATTTTAATGATTAAATTATATCATGAGGATGTTCAACATCCGAATGTTGCTACAGAACTGAATATGATGGCGTGATTGTGGATACATACATATATTTGAAAACCAACCTGATCGACGGAAAAGTGTCATCATTGATGCTACACTGGCAGGAGTTAGTCACAACATGGAGGAAAACACGAAATGTTATAGGCGTAATACTGGCTGGACATTCTTATTATTAGAGGAGAAAAAAAATAAAAACTAACAAAAAAATGATAATGCATAATCGCATGGACCAAATCAATCACGTTTGAACCGTTATCATGCATGTACTTGATGTAGTGTCGCTCAAGTCAACCCTATGTAAGAGGTTTTACAATATTCGTGTTCGTTCTGTAGTAACTATATTGTATTTGTTATATATGTAGTGTTTCACTATATATAGCTATATTCTTATCATTCTAAGTGCTATTTGAGTGTGTGTACAGTCGCTACAGACTGTAATATGTAGACTTCCAAACATAATGATGATGTTGATGACGATGACGATTTGTTTAGAACATGCCATTGCTGAATAATGAAACTAGCCCGAATGAAATCATGATCACTGCCTACTTTAGAAATCATTCTCATTTAAATGTGTAGGTTTTCAAAGTCGGAGACAATCAGTACATATATTCTTGTGAAGTTTTAATGCGATTCAAAATATTGATCCAAACGAAGCAGGAACTTGATGCTGAATAGATATATATGTACAAGTAGATACACTCCAGACTTAAACAATCATAATGTTTAGGATTTCAATATCCCTTTGCTATATTTAAAAAAGTGTTTCGTTTCAAAAAAAAAAAAAATTATGAATTAAACATGAGACATTTGGATCTAGGTTAATTCATCTCCATTGATAGTTCATGCGCTCATAGTTGAAATTATGAATTTATTCTGATTTGTTTTAAGTTAAGAGAACATTTAGATTGATTATATAAGGTCTATCTTTGTCAATTCATCTGTTGATACTGGCTGACAAACTACTGTAACATTAACAGTTGGAGAAATTCTAGCTTTAGTGCTGTGTCAACAACACGATTGATACAAGTCATGTACTGTAATGTTCATTTTAATTTTGCATCATATTTATTTGCAACCTGTTCTTCAATAATAAATTGTAACATCTAAGAGAGGTTTGAAGAGAAGTTTGTCCAAAATATATCGCATTTTCATCATCAGTGTGTTTGAGTTTTCGATGGTGTGAGTAGAGAGTGCCATATCAATGCCTGTTGTAAATATACAAATCAACTCATCATCAAATGCATGTTTTAAGTTTATATTATTCTTTTCATAACAACTGATTGTGTTGCTGTGAGCTGGTCGAAAAGAAAAAAAATGTTCTAAGTAAAATACATAATAATGCAGGTTTTGCTGTAGAGATCTTAACTTATACATTATAAAAATCACAACAACAAAAAACAAAAAAACAAAAAAGAAGAAAAAAATAAAAAATATAAATAAACCCTTTTTGTAGGCAGCACAAATGCTATCAATATGCTGGCAACACCTGTATCTACAGAAATGTTTCTGTGCGATAACCTGTGTTCTCTTCAGCAGATTATACTCAAACTTTACTTACCTTCCTTACCAAATTTAATTGCTTCAAACTATTGTCCAGGTCAATATTACGAAAAACTTTCATCTGTGCTTCCTCACACATCAATGAGCAATTGCTCAGGATTGCAAGGTCACTTTTTCTATTAAAAAACTTTTGCTTGGCAGGCAGTACGCCAACTTACAAGAAATTTTGTCTTCATATTTTACATCTTGTAATAATATAGGTTTTGTCATGAATAAATCAGCCGATATTTTACTTTATTTATGTATGCGGTGGTGCTACGTACAGAATCAGATACTGGGATAGAGAGAATGTGAAGGAATGTAGAATAGTAGAAATATATTTTGGAAAGAGCAATAAGGAATATTTTATAATGAGATTATATATACTTTCAAATTGGTACAAAAAAGTTTAAAGGAATACAGAACACAATGGTGCCGCCTCGAAGGTCTTTAGGGTACCTGTTCCCTCCGGTAACAATTAAAATAAACTGTTAATTAGATAATTAATTAGTGACCTGAAGTGTTACCATGTCACTGCTTTCTATGTCAATTATTTTACTTGCTACATTGAATGCATTTTATTTAAAAAAAAATAAGATATTGAATTTTTGAGTTAATTTCAGATACTGCTTTGTATAAGAGTTCATTGTATAGCTATTTAAGATCTTTAAATTGTGTCCAAGATTATTTAATAAGTTCACAACCAAATTACCTCCCTTTTATGTTATAAACGAACGGGCCTCCCTTTTGTGTTTTCAAAAATGAAGGTGCTTGGTATATGTGATGAAGCTTGTATTTATGAATCTCACTTTATCATGTTCTGATGTAGCTGGGTCGAAATGATTGTTCAAGTGTTAATTAAATGTTTCTAGTCTAACTAAAAATATATAGCAATTGGCCAGAATGCAGCTCCGTAGAAAATGGAAGGAAAATATCCTCTGAATGTAGTAATATATACAATCAATAAATGTATAAGTAGATGTTTTTGTACTTAGAAATTTGGGAAACTACTTTCATATTTTTGTGCGTACCTCTCGCACTATGTTTATAGTCTTGAATACAGAAGTATATTGAAGAAAAAACAAAAATGAAATTTTCACAGCTTTATTTTGACCCAGATACACTTATGGACTTGGTAATGAAGCATAATACTAACGAGATATAATGTAATTTATTATTAATAAGATCAATATTGATTAGAGGTGTCATTTACAAAATTATTTAACTTGTTATTTATTAAATAATTGGGGGGAAAACTGCCCCAGGATTAAGTCGTTTTCAACAAATCTTATTTATGAATGAGTTTTTGTATGAATAAACTGAATTTTTATAGTTGATAATCATTTTCATTCTTTGGTCTAGGGTTGTTTTCAGTATCATGAATTTCTCAGTTACCATGTCAGATTATAATTCATAATGAATACCAATTTTAATTCATAATGAATACAAATATTAATTTATAAGGAATGTTATGAAATTTAATTTATAATGAATACCATTATAAATTTTTAATTGATAATGAATAGTTTTTGAATACCGGTAATCCTTCATTAAGAATTCTACATATCTCAATTGTTACTGATGTTTTTACCATTTGTATAGCTTTGTTGTATTTTTATCAGATCTCTTAGGATGGGATTTTTTTCCCGTCACTATCTTAAATATTCACCTTTCACTAATGGCGTCCTTAAATGGACTGGCTGTTGACATCACTTTTTTGTTTAGACACAACGGTAGAAAATGAGGAAAAAATTAATGATCAGGACCATACCCCATAATCTAGGTATACTATATATCGGTTATATACGGTATCTGTTTGTCTGTCTGGCTCTCACAATGTATGGCTGATCAGAGAAAAAATATTGGTTTTTAATTTGCATGTCTGATCAGGTTAAAAAAAATTGGCTCTTATTTTGCATGGCTGATCAATTTAAAAAAAAAAATGGTTTTTAATAAGACCTCTAGATCTTTGGTTCAATAATAAGAAAGAAAATTGCTATATTAAAACGCAAATTTGTTTGGCATTGTCAAACACCAAAGGTCACAAGTTGGAGGTTATGGTCAATTCTTCACTCAATTGGGACACCACTCTGCTAACATCAATCTCTATACATCAGTATTATTTTTGTGTGTTTTCTAGTGTTATCATTTTAAACCATTTGTTCAAACATTAGACAAGTATTTTTAATTAAGATTTGTCTCTACTCACCTGCATGTTCCTGTTCTCATCTCATTTTATCCTTAATATTAAACACAAAATTTTAATGAATCTTCTAATAACATCAAAATATGTCATTAATATTACTGTATTCAACATTTTGATATGGAAACGAAAATCTTTGGAGATTATTTTTGTACATGTTTTGGTTTTTTTTTTTTTTTTTTTTTTAGCTCCAGTGTTCTATATCCTCTGAGATTATTCGAGTCTATTGCAGTTGAAAAACCTATTTATAACGTTGAATATTAAATCTGTATTATATATGAGATTCTTAAGCCTAGAAAAAACTACTACCTAGTCATGAATTGGTTTGATATCTGAAGGTAAACAACGCTCATGTCGTGTAACCATTGAGGAGATTAAGATCAACTTTTGTATACCGTATTCGCTGTTATTAGCGCCCCTCTTTTCTGGAGGGAAGTTGAAGTTTTATGAACGCTCCAATTCCATGGATTTAATATATATATTGCCACATGTGATGCCTCTTACATCAGTATTGTATCCTATTTTACATGTGAAAAACGAAATACAAATGTGTCTTATGTAAAGCTTGAAAAGACATATGCATGTTTACTGTAAGAGATTTATGTACCATGAACACAGATAGATTTAAAATAAGGCTGACTTTTTTCCTTTGTTACAATTATTTAAGCGCCCTGGGCGTTAATTAGGGCGAATACGGTAAGTTAAGCAATTTTAGAGACTATCAGGCATCCAAGATAACTAAACCTCAAGTAAATTAGCGACTTGAATAAGTTGTACATTCATACCGAATCAAAAACAGTAGGTCAGTAATTGTACCATTGTTGGCTCAAAGTTCATTTGATCAAGATTATTGATCTATTTTTGCTTACCGGTAATTTCCTCATACTTTACATTGTCGTTTACATTTTTGTTTCAGTGTAGTATTCTTTGTTTTGTCTTGGGTATTTTAATGTATCGCTCTGCTAACTTTAGTTGCTGATTTTTCCGAACTTTTGTTTCATTTTCTTCTACACTGTATGTGTCTCGTCTTCATTGCCTTAGACATGTCCATCAGAACAAGCTACAAAGACTCAACATACTCACCGTGGTGATCTTGACATCATGTCATTTTATTTGAAGCCATTTTTATTTTGTTTTCTAATGTGACCAAAGAGATTGACGGATGAGCTTTAAATTGTAATCTCTTTATTTTGCAATTATCTATTATTCTATATTAGTTCCTCATTCTTTTGTTGGCCGTCATTTTAACTTGGTCCCAAGATGGCTGAGAAATGACGCTGTCTTGATAGTAACGATATATTGGCTGTAGGTCACTTGTTTATTCTCCGGGACTCCGACATTACTTTATCACAAAATTATTTAAAAGATGTGATTTACAAAACACAAATGGTGAAATTTGAAATTAGTCCTTGAAAGGAAATATTTTTGTATTGAGTTTATTTGAACTGATTTAAATTTATAGAACAAGGAAATTTACAGAGCCAGCCTAGTCATGAATTACAAATTTTGATTAGTCATACCAAAAAGTTTCAGCATAAATTTCTTTTCCGTCTTTTACATCAAGCTACAAACATGTGTAACTTTTGAATCGTTCGTTAGGGTAAAATATTCTTGTGAAGTCGAGCGTGAAAATTCCAAACTTCTATGAAATGACCTGTTTTGAATGGACCTGTCTGTTTCTAGCTCTGTCTTTCTCCATGTTTATTTTCCCTTGTGAATGTTCTCTGCTTCTTTTCTGCTTATTAGTTTGCTTTGTGTTTCATCAACAGACATGGATAAATATTGAAGTAATTTATATCATTTCTTATCTGGCAACAGTAAATGGATAAGAATCTTTGTTCTAGTACCTACCCCATTAGTAGTATTATTCCAAGTAATACGGAACATTGGGGGTTATCTCCCTTTGGTCATATGCACATTGACTTGATATAAATTCCAACAAATATTCCTTAGAACTTAAAAGTCTGGTTTTTGTGAAATGTATCGCTTGAACTATGATGCACAGGAATTTGACAAATATTTCCAACAAATATTCCTTATAGTACATCGATATGGACCTATCATTTGTCAAGTTCCTGTGACTGTTTCATGCTGTTGTAAATGAGGGTGTTCCTATGTTGTTGTATCATTATGGAAATAGCCTAGTTTAATTTTCTAGAGTTCCAGATTAATGCAATCCGCCCTCGGTAGTAGGTTAATAGTGCTTGTGTATGGTTTACAGTGCGATACTGTAGAGACACCGACATATCCGGGGTTTTCTGTTTTTGTTACAAGATTTACTGTGAATTGTATCCATCTGTTATGTAAATAAACATATTTTTATATAAATCGAGTTGTGTTTTTATCTGTCATCGGATTGAATATGCGATCCGTTTAAATAATCACTCTGTTCAATATTGGATCCGACAACATCCCATCAGGGGTCATGTTCAGATGACCTTTATACCTTCTACACCTTAATACATCTTGTACGTTAATTGAAATCGCTATTTCGTCCCAGTAAACACATACTTTAAACATTGTTGTGGTCTTAGGGCGAGATGACTACGTACAAGAAAATAATTCTGGTAGCTTTTTCAAACTTTCTGTTTCATCGTCGTCAAGATTCTGCCGGCAGCAATTTGATTGGCTATTTCCAAAGGTCACCAGAACGTGACCCCTAATGGGATGTCAGATCCGCTTATCAAACATAGTGATAAAATGGATCTATAATTTAATCAGATTGCATAATGATGAATATTAATTGAGCGCACTTATTTACTTGGGGAAAAAAGTCGACTTAAGACATTCAATTTAGTGGAGAATGCAAGACGAAACAAATCTTCTTCAAACATAGATGTAAATAAAGGTCTTTTACTTTATTGAAAACATCCATATTGCGAAGGAGGCGAACCTACTGGGCACCAATGACCAGAGGGGTGGATAAAAAAAAAAGGAACACATTGGGGGAAAATGGAAACAAATAACGATACAAAAATAAATCATTACTCATGCAATGTCGACTTCAAAACAAAACAGTCCTCTGAAAGCAACCTTTTCTACTCTTTGTTTTGTTTTTAACAAGTACCGGAGGTAAACATGTAACGTTACATCTATTGAAGTTATATTAATGAAATAGATTCCACGTCTACAAAGTGCATCAAATACCCCCCGAGGAAATTATATTTCTTGTGATCAGTGGCCGTATAGAAAAGAAAAATAAAACGATTTAAAAAAGTGTCGTACATTATATTTAATGTATACGTTCATACATATTCGTAAAAATAACAAGAATAGTGTAAATATTACGTATGTGGGATAAATCTTTAAAGAAAATGTGGGATAAATCTTTACTAAGGAAATTTATTAAAACAATATTTGAATTAAAATTAATTTTCATTGCGCTTCAGAAGTACAACGTACATATATCCCCAAGCGCTCAGCCGTTCTAGATGTTGGTTGGCCTTAATTGATATGCATTAGCAGTAATGCATTACCTACACAACCACGATACATGTACATATCTATATACAATGTACAGGTATTGTTGTAACATTGTTCCATATTCACGTTAAGAAATTGATATATCTACCCATTTCGGAACAGACTAGACAGACGCGCCAAGTCTATATAGCATACTGCAATACAAATTTCACATTTCAGTTTATAGAAACGCACTAATTAGGTGTACATTAATTAATTAATTATCATGCCAAGAACTGTGTTAATTAGTAAGTTCTCGAATGTGCTCTTTCACCGGATTACACTACTACTTATAGCGGGTATAACCGTTTGTCTGTTACTATTTTTAGTAAGAAGAAAACACGTTATGAAAGGTAAGAATATACTAAAAACCCTCGATTATCCGGACACCCATAGTCCGGATACTTAACACTCCGGAAAGAAATGTCGAGGAACAAATTTCATTATTATCTAAGTGAGCAAATTTTATCAGTCCACAAAACTCGCAATCCGGACGGTTTGGGCTGGAGACGCAAATGTCCGGATTATCGAGGGTTAACTGTAAGTCATTTACATGATACCCTCACACACGCGCGTAATTTCAGTTCAGCATGTAAAATTGCTATGCGTTTTTATGATATAGATAACTTATAATTACCATATATAAACATTTCTAACTGATACGAAAAATCGACATCTTCACAAACTTTTAATTATAAGACCTCACCCCGATTCGGGGTCATCATGGAAATTTGTTTTTGCGTGTTTAGGATGATAGATAACTTATATGAATTATAATTATCATGTGTTTATTACAGGTATAACACAATCAGGTATGGAAAGATTTAATATGAAGGACATACGAATCAAACCGGTAAGTTTTTTTAGTATCAAGTATTCATCAGATACTCCTTTACCATTATAGGACCATTTGACAAAACAGAATGCTTCATACCTAACTAATTGCGTTATGGCTATGCGTACATTTTGAGAAAAAAAAGTTCGTTATATTGGACATTGTAGACAATATTATGCTTAATGTATATAATTTGCTTTGATTTTCGACTATTCTCATTGTCTTATACATGTTTGTGTTGATGTATTGCGATAAGCTGTAAAATTTAAGAAATCTCAAAGTATCTGTATCTGAATATTATTTTTCCAAACGATGAGTTCTTCAGGGTGGCGCCCTATTACCATCGTTCTTCTTACATAACATTTTTTTTAAGAAACTCCATATCTTTTATAAAACTAAGGACTTTTCATTCGGTCATATAGTGTTCTACCACCCCAGTAGAATACAAAGTAATGTCGGTTAGTTAATTCAACTATCAGAGCAAAATATTACATCATAATAATCAAAAGAAAAACCCTTAATTTATAACTATACAAGAGAAATAACGTATCGTTTTGAAATTGTTTTGGATATATGCAATAATGCTATCACCCAAAGATGTCAGAAATGGCGTAATAATGTAGCATAATAAATGATTTGTCGTGAGGTAATTTTTGCTGTAAGTTCCCGCAAAGTCGAATGAAGGTTTATATTTAAAATATTTTAATATTATTAAAATAATAATAATAGAATTTCCGTTTTTAGAAACATGAATTTCATTACGGTTCTCGGACCATCAAATTTATTCTGGCTATATCAACTTGGATATCAAATGATGCAATCAAACAATACATATAAGAGCGTAGCCCTTGGCCATGTTGACTGTGATCAATTAAGTATTTAGTTATGTATCAATTATGAACCATATTGTGAACAATGAACGAGGACGGACACGTAGCCCTCGGTTATTATTTTAGATTCTTCCAGTTGGCCTTCGATTATTGTTTTACCAGGTTCATATAACGCCATATTAGCCGAAACTCATGTATTTATTTTTCATATTAGATATGATAATTGTTTTAAAATGTCCATTGCATTATTTGATATGCTACAACTTACAAGAAGAATGGTCCGATGATTTATCCCCGAGCGATCCGACCTTGGGGCATTTTTAACATGCGAACTTGGCCTTGCTATGTACAGCTTTAGAATAATTTAAAATTGACGTCATGAATATTGGCTCGGTGATTCTACATGTAACGATAGAAACAACTGGTACACATAGCTAACGAAAATGGTGGAAAATCAGAGCATTAATAACATAAAAACACCATATCGGCCTCAATGAATAACGCGATCCACAACACGAGATCCATCCTCGATACTCTAGGGGTTACTATCACTGACATTATACCGTCAGTGGTAGTTACCCCTGGAATATCAAGGATGCACGAGATCATACCTCTGTAATAACTAAGTCCTGCATGTCATTATAAGGAGAAAACTTTGATATAACACTAACATGCCCTCGCAACATACATTTGTTTATTTTCTTCTAATAATATTTTATTAGAAGAAAATAAAGAGACAAATCCTTTTCAGATCGATGGTTTGAAAGTGGAAGATATTTATTATCCGTCTACGACATTTTACTGGCTTCCCAGCACATGGACTTCCTCGCGCAACAGTCTTCGACTTTACTCGGACACAACAGCAACAACACATAAAACCACTCAACAACCACAAAGACAAACTCCGGTATCGCAAAGGGACAAATCTGGTAACGAGATACCACAAAGAGACAAAACTAATACCACGAAATCGCAAGGAGACAAAAATGATACCACAAAATCACAAAAAGACAAATCTGGTAACGAGATAAAACAAAAGGAAAAATCTGGACCCGCCAAACCAGGGGACAAATCTGGTACCGAAAAATCAGTGGACAAATCTGGTAACGCAAAATCACAAGGAGACACATCTGGTACCGTGAAATCTCAAAAGGACAATTCTGGTACCGCAAAATCATAAATGGACACATCTGGTACTGTGAAATCTCAAAAGGAAAATTCTGTTACCGCAAAATCATAAATGGACACATCTGGTACCGCAAAAGTACAAATGAACAACTCTGGTACCATAAAATCGTAATCGGACAATTAAGGTAATGCAAAATCACAAGATGACAAATAGTTGGTATCGCAAAAACACAACTGGTACTGCAAAATCAAAATCGGAAATTTTTTACTCTGAAATGTAATAAGGGAATATATATAATGTATATATAACAATATTGCAAGTGTACAAATAAAATCTATTTCAGCCCGCTAGGATAAAATTCCAACAATAGACTAGGTCTGAATTTATACATTGATATTCAAATGAACTAACGTCTGATTTTCAGAATTCAGAGTCTTCAAGAGAAATTAATAAATATGTATATTGAAAACAAAACTTGTGTTTCTTCAATTTTATTGTCATGCTGTAAAATATATTCCAAACATAATGCAATAATGCAGACAATGTTATTATTAAAGCGAATATAAATAAGTAAATATATAAATATACAAGCTTTAAATATGCTTTAATTTTCCATTATTCTCATGAGCTATAGCTAATACGTGCTATTTTTAGAAACACCAGGTGATATTGCACACATCTTAATTATTAAATATAAGACAAAAACACACAATCTTCAGAATATTTTTTTCATTTAATTTTGTTAGTATGTTTTTCGTTTTGTGTTATATTGGTATCGGCTTAAAGGCCCACTAACTTTCCGAAACGGCTTTTAATTTTTAAAAATGGGAATGTAAAACAAGATCGATAATTTTGTAGAGTTGCAAAAGTTATTAGCTTACCGTTATACTACATTTATCATCACCTTCTGAACGATTTGATTAGAATAAATAAAATGTTTATTTTCATAAAGCGGGTCGTATTATGTTTCCCGCCGTCGTCCTAAGTACCGCGCTGTAGTTGATTATCATTGCTCCAGACGGCAAAACAGCGAATTGACTCTCCACTGTTTTCATATATTACGCAGGAAATCTTGCATATGTTTGGTGTGGTAACCTTATTTTAGGTCATCGGTATGCATTTTCTGATGTTATTAATGTTTTTTAAGCAACCTTTATATTTTGCTCCGGAAAGGTAATGGGCTTTTAATAACACATTTTGGCTGTCGACAACATTTTTGGTAAGCCACAACAACATACAAAATGCAAATTAAAGTTCACCAAGTGCAAAATTCAAATCACTTGACAACATAAAAATTCAACAAGTGCACTAAGAACTTGTCTCCGGGAATTTACAGTGATCAAGTTACAATGTAACCAAATATAAAAGCTAAAAATGCAGCCGTGCCGGTTATATAATCACAAGGATCTAAGAATTAGTAACAATTTATATAAATATGGACCCACCAGAGTGCCTACATCCTCGATACTCCAGGGGTTCCGATCACTTAATTATTATTATGACCTGTACCCCCCAGGCCTATCTCATAGTAAAACTAGAGGCAACGGTGTACATCAAAAGAGCCGTATTACGGTACACTGTGGTTGACTGTGTGAGTTTGAATCTGAGCGTCGCTCTCTCTGCACTCTTAAAAGGAAATCTTTGCAGGTCTATGATTGGTACAGATGTTTTCCGTTGAGCTACCTTCATTTTTACTATGAGATAGTCCAAGGGTGTAGAGATCGTAAGTGATCGGAACCCCTGGAGTATCGAGGATGGAGTGCCTATAGACCATTTTTAGAAGTTTTAGGGGTCAAGATGAAAAATCCTTAAAAATCATACGTTATACATTGTACTATACACGCAAATGGTGGAAAGCTCCCTGACTCAAATACTTCTACCCCACCTAGCTTTTGCAGCTAAAAAAAAAATCACTTTTCTAGCATGCCTTCACAAACAAGGTTACTACCTTTGGAAAGAGCAATATTTTTTCTTTCAAAATCATCCTACACAACTATACAAGGTGCGGGCACAAAGATGATAGCAGTCCTGTTTCAACAAATGTAACACGCAAATGATGTCGATCGGGCAATGGAAAATGATCATGCATTTTTGTCCTTTCCCTCTTATTGGCCTGCTCAAATCGCTCCTCTCAGAAAACAGTAAGTTCAATTGCAATGATCTATCTGGATTCGGCAAACCATATCACCGCATCATCACGTAACTCCATTGAATCCCACTGAAATCTTATAAGTACAACTCATGCATTTTCTTACTTTGAACTTAACCAGCGTTTTAACCTACGATATCGACACAAATTTCTTGAAAGTGGTAATATCTTTATTTGTATTTTTCAATGTTAAGCAAAATATATTCACTGAAATACACATAGTTCTGAAATTGGATTGTAATAAATAAAAAGTAAACAAGTACGAATTTTGTACTCTTTTTACACAATGGACTTTTTGAGTTGTTTATCTATTATGCCAGAACGATTCAATTCGACCTCATTAAACACCTTCCAAAACATTGCAAATATGGATATGCTATTTTCACTTTTCCTCAGATCATGTACGCAGACAATATTTATATAAATGATACATATGTGTGAATATTATTGATAGAAAAAAATCTTTAATATCATTGTTATGTAAAGGGCACTGATTATCCACGGTAAGGCTGTGTTAAGTTCAACGTCTTGGAGTGTCTGGCGCTGACAGTTCAAAATCAGGGTGTATTTCGAAGGACATTAATGATGCCGGGCAGTGCTAATCCACTCTGGGTTGGTCAGGCTGCATTTAGGACGACGTTGGCTGTGCCGGTCAAACAACCGGAAGTGAAGCAGTAGTAAAAGATGTGGTTCAAAATTTCTGGCCAGGCGGCCGGGGTTCAATTGTCACTGAAGATCATTTTTTTCTTCTATTTTTCTTATTTTAATACACTTGATAGTATATTATATTGACCAATCATGTACATTTACTCATATTTTTCATTGACATTTTATTATAATGAAACATTGATCGGTTTTACAGTTTTGATGGTCTAATAAGCTCAAAGTAATAAAGAAATACTATTGAACCTTGGAAGTCCAGTTTTCAGCAGCCGGAAATGAAGCAGTGATAAGAAATGCAGTCCAATAGTATGTTTCAAAATTCCTCTCCAGGTGGCCAGAGTAAAATTGTCACTGAAGATTTTTTTAATTTTTATTTTATTTTTATTTTATTTTAATATACTTAATAGTATATTCTATTGCATGAAACATGGATATTTCATTTCAATGAAGCATTGATCGGTATTACAGCTTTGACGACCAGTTTAAAGCTACTTTAACCACGCACGTGTACATGTACCTCGGAATACTTCTTATACATTGACATTGACGCGTAGCGGATTCTCACAAAAGTTTGCAAACAAAATTTCTTTCATACCCCGATGAAATTAAAAAATAGTGACTTCGATACTTATAATTAATTTCCCAGGCTACTTTATAAAATGAAATACATTTACACGTACGATTCCATTGAATGTCCATTAGACGGATAGAGACTATAACTAGAGATATATAAGGAATGTCCATTAGACGGATTGACATCATAACTAAGGATATATAGGGAATGTCAAATATTGATATAATGATAAAAGAAATACATGTACCTCATAAGTCCGCTAAACATGCCTATATTATTAGTTTTTTCCTTATTATAAAGTTGATATATTAGGCCATTTTTTTAAACCTAATAATATTGGCAGGTTTAGCGGACTAATACCTAATATCATGACAAATGAAAATCAAAATAATGGAAGAAGCAAGTATAAAACCATAAAATATAATGAAAACTCTTCTTTAAAGCTGCAAAAACCTGTTCAATATATGAATATTTACACTTAGAAACTCTTCACAAAACTTCTGCATACGTTTCAACGTTTATTAGATTTAACACAGTAATCAGGAACTTGTAGTCGATAAATTGGTGTTTTCAGTCGATAGCAGATATGTCCATTAGACAGATGAGATTTCCTTCGGTGAATGTTCCCACATCGCGCATGCACACAGGGGTTGTTTACCTCGCCGAAAGATAATAATATGAAATAGTGACTAGGTCGTTTCTATTTATTTTTATTTTTTTTTCTTCATTTTGAACAAAATGGTTATACAAACTTTTAAATTTTGTTATAAACACAAAGTACACAACTTCTACCATTATTTTCAGTTCTATAATTCGTTTTATCTTTTATAACATGATTTTTTTTAACAATTTCGTCCCTTTAATTTTCACTACACTGGTCGTCTAATGTTTCCCCTTGTCGTCCTAATTACCGCGCATTAGTTGACTTTCACCGTGCCAGATAGCGAAACAGCGAAATGAATCTTCACTGTAAACAATCTAGCAGGAAATCTTGTATTTGTTCGGTATTGTAACCTCAACTAAGGCTATGGATATCATTTCCCTATATCATTATTATTTTTAAGATTATTTTTATAATCACAAAACGATTTTTTTTAAAGTTTTTAACTTACATTATCAGCTAGACTCTAGCTTATGTTATAAAGAAATTTGACACCTCTTTTATCACATTTGATCAGTAAATGAAAATGTCATGTCGGGTATCCTAAGATTTAAGTCAAAATTCTGAATTTCCGCACGCAGACCCGGCTCCTGCGAACTGAAAGTGAATAATTTTCCCTATAACTAAAATCAGAAACAATAAGACGAAATACGATAGTTCGGATAAAACTTTGACAAAAAACACTTTGTCATTGTCCATACCTTTGTTACACAGAGATATCATATGCTCTTGATAATTCCATGGATTTGAAAAAAAACAACCACAGGGCTATGAGAATCCGTTACAGTTTATGGACATTATGACCAATGAACCAGAGTGCTATAGACCATTCTCTGATGTTTTAGTGGTCTATATAAAACAAACCCAGTAATATCATATAAAACAAACCCGGTAATATCATATTCTACACAGTACAATATGCCTAGCCCAAGAGACTTTGGCCCTGACACCAGACTTAGACATTATGACAGATAGATGTCTGGTGTAGCCCGAGATATTCTGACCCGGACACCAGACTTAGGACCTGACACCAGACTTAGACATTATGACAGATAGATGTCTGGTGTAGCCCGAGATACTCTGGCCCTGACACCAGACTTAGACATTATGACAGATAGATGTCTGGTGTAGCCCGAGATACTCTGGCCCTGACACCAGACTTAGACATTATGACAGATAGCTATTTAGATGTCTGGTGTTGCCCGAGATACTCTGGCCCTGACACCAGACTTAGACATTATGACAGATAGATGTCTGGTGTAGCCCGAGATACTCTGGCCCTGACACCAGACTTAGACATTATGACAGATAGATGTCTGGTGTATCCCGAGATATTCTGACCCGGACACCAGACTTCGACATTATGACAGATAGATGTCTGGTGTAGCCCGAGATACTCTGGCCCTGACACCAGACTTAGACATTATGACAGATAGATGTCTGGTGTAGCCCGAGATACTCTGGCCCTGACACCAGACTTAGACATTATGACAGATAGATGTCTGGTGTAGCCCGAGATACTCTGGCCCTGACACCAGACTTAGACATTATGACAGATAGATGTCTGGTGTAGCCTGAGATACTCTGGCCCTGACACCAGACTTAGACATTATGACAGATAGATGTCTGGTGTAGCCCGAGATACTCTGGCCCTGACACCAGACTTAGACATTATGACAGATAGATGTCTGGTGTAGTCTGAGAGAGTCTGGCCCTAACACCATACTTAGACATTATGAACAGATAGAAGTCTGGTGTAGCCTGAGAGAGTCTGGCCCTAACACCATACTTAGACATTATGACAGATAGATGTCTGGTGTAGCCTGAGAGAGTCTGGCCCTAACACCATACTTAGACATTATGACAGATAGATGTCTGGTGTAGCCTGAGAGAGTCTGGCCCTAACACCATACTTAGACATTATGACAGATAGAAGTCTGGTGTAGCCTGAGAGAGTCTGGCCCTAACACCATACTTAGACATTATGACAGATAGAAGTCTGGTGTAGTCTGAGAGAGTCTGGCCCTAACACCACACTTAGACATTATGACAGATAGATGTCTGGTGTAGCCTGAGAGACGCTGGCCCTGAATAGATGTCTGGTGTAGCCTGAGAGACGCTGGCCCTGAATAGATGTCTGGTGTAGCCTGAGAGACGCTGGCCCTGAATAGATGTCTGGTGTAGGCCTATCTGTCATAATGTCTAAGTCTAGTGTCAGGTCCAGAGAATCTCGAGCTACAAAATACCATGCACATGGATTCGCAACCTCGATACTCAAGGGGTTCTAATCACTTACGATCTCTTCATTCCTGGACTATCTAATGGTAAAACTGAAGGCAGCTCAGGGAAAAACATCCGAACCAATCACGGGCCTGCAAAGCTTCCCTTTGAAGACTACAAAAAGAGTGACGCCCAACTTTAAAGCCACACAGTGTATCGTTATAAGGTTCTTTTGATGTACATCAAATGACTAAATTACCTGTTCTGCTCTGATCTGTTGCCTCCAGTTTTACTATGAGATAGTCCAGGGGGTGTAGAGATCGTAAGTGATCGGAACCCCTGGAGTATCGAAGTTGGTGGATTCGAGAATTGGTTAAAAGTTTATATAAATTTGGACCAACAAGAATGTCCATATACCAGTCGTTGATTTTAAAGGTCTAAACAAAAAGTCCATGAAAGTATATTCTACTTATACTATTAGTTTTACTGATCTGGACCCCTTAAACGCCAAAGAATGGTCTATAAGCAGTCTGTTGGGTCCAAATTGATATAATACATGTATACTGTAACTAATTCTCCGCTCCCTGTGCTACTTTGTAAAATATATTATTACTAACAAAACCTTCTTTGACGTTTTAAGAGTCCAGATAAAATTCGGTAAAATAATATTCTACATAACATTATATATGTATTGTATATAAGCACCTTGTGGCACAGGGATCTGAGAATTAGTTACAGTTTGTATAATCATGGAACCATCAGGGTGCCCATACCCCATTTTTAGACGTTTTAGGGGTATATTTTTATCTAGATCCATAAAAACGCCTTAAATGGTGTTAGGCCACTCTGGTGTGTCCATTATCACTGTAACTAATTCTCAGGCTCTGTGGCTGATATGTCCAAATTGATATAAACTGTAACTAATTCTCAGACCCCTGTGCCTGGTGGGCCCAAATTTATATAAACTGTAAGAAATTCTCAGGCCCTGTGCCTGGTGGGTCTAAATTGATATAAACTGTAACAATTTCCCAGACCCCTGTGCCTGATAGATTCAAATTGATTTAAGCTGTAACTAATTCTCAGACCCCTGTGCCTGATGGGTCCAAATTGATATAAACTATTACTTATTCACAGACCCATGTGCCTGGTGGGTCCAAATTGATATAAACTGTATCTAATTCTCAGGCCCTGTGCCTGGTGGGTTCAAATTGATATAAACTGTATCTAATTCTCAGGTCCTGTGCCTGGTGGGTCCAAATTGATATAAACTGTATCTAATTCTCAGGCCCTGTGCCTGGTGGGTCCAAATTGATATAAACTGTATCTAATTCTCAGGCTCTGTGCCTGGTGGGTCCAAATTAATATAAACTGTATCTAATTCTCAGAGCCCTGTGATTCAATATACAGATACTTCCCTGTGCGTCTGTACAGGTGAGGAATTACGCGTTTTAAATTTTTAATTCAAATAGAGAAGTCACGTGATTTAGAGTCCGATCACGTTACTACCCAATCGAGTCAATACCCACGTATGGCCATTTTTACCTGTATAGTTTAAAGTTCTGGTCCATCAAGGATCATGATCAGAGACCGATAGAACAAGGTGACAAATTCTCACACGGGGTAAGTCGACATTTTTGAAATATATTTTTTGTTAAGTATGACTTTTGACGTAATTTATCAACAACAAAAATGCTAAAGTTATTATTACAATTATTCAAACAATAGAATATAATAAAGACTATCTGCTGAAATTTGCAACAATATACAGCTAATTAACATATAACCGACATAAACAACACAAATACAAACAAAACGTCCATCTGTAAACAAACACCTACATACCTGTCAACACACAACCGGGGGCATCTAGCCCACTGAGTCGGAGACATAAAAAGCGGAGCTTTAAAATTAACATTTACATTTGGTTTGATTTAATTTGACGTCTTATAAGCAATCAGAGTCATTTAAGGACGTGTCAGTTGTTATTGGTAAAGAAAACTGGACAACCCTGAGAATAAAACACCGACCAGCGGTCAGTACCATAGCCACTCGGCCATCGTGACCCAACGCTTGCATCTAGATGTATGCAATAAGTCACATGTACGAAAAATAAATTACTATATTTCTGATCAGAAGTATATAAAATATCTATCTTAAATAGTCAAAAAGCTAGATAACTATGGATTTGATAACTTTATTTTTATATCCAAGCTTTTACGTTATACATGTACACCTATCAGAAAGATCAACTTATATCTAATCCTGCGAATCTATATCGCATTGCGTTCTAAACAGGAAACGTGTCTTCTAATATAAAGATATATTTCATTAAAATAGGATTTAGCACCGAGATTTAAAGGTACACTGCCTTTCAGAAACGGCTTTTATTTTTTAAAACGTGAATGTAAAAATGTTTATATTTTTGTAGAGTTGCAAAAGTTATAATAAAATTAGCTTATCGTTAATACTACACTTGTCATCATCTTCTGAACAATTTCATAAATTGTTGATTTTCATAACACGGGTCGTATTATAGGTATTTCCCGCCGTCGTCCTAATTACCGCGCTTAAGTTGATTATATCACTGCGCCAGACGGCAAAAACAGCGAAACGAATCTTCACTGTTCTATATATAGATTATGCAGAAAATCGTGCTTTTGTTTCATGCTGTAACCACAGTTTAGGACATCGATCTTTGATAACAGGTGACTGAAGAGAAGTTCATACAAAATGTACATGACTGATTGTATACACGGTGCTGCGTCAAAAGTATTCGGTTACCCACTTGGCTATTTTTAAAGGGCGACTACCTTTCCGAAACGGCTTTTGATTTTTAAAATAGGATTGTAAAACGAGATCAATAATTTTGTAGAGACGCAGAAGTTATTAACTATACGTTTACTAGCACACTTATCATTACCTTCAGAACTGTTTAATTAGAATAAATAAAATGTTAATTTTCATAACGCGGGTCGTCTTATGGTTCCCGCCGTCGTCCTAAATGCCGCGCGGTAGTTGACTATCACTGCGCCAAACGGCAAAACAGCGAAATGAATCTCCACTGATATCGTATATTAGACAGGAAATATTGCATATGTTTGGTGTTGTAACCTCATCTTAAGCCATCGATATATATTTTCTTTTGTTAATAATGTTTTTAAGAAACATTTAAATTTTGCTCCGGAAAGGTAGTGGGCCTTTAAATATTGCGTTCATGTTCTCAACGAATCATTCTTATATTTCGTGTGATTGTAAAGAAATATTACATTTGTAAAGCCTTTACAGTGTATTTAGATTTTTATATTTAAATACAAAGCAGGTTTCAAAATTTGACTGAATCGGGAGTATACGTGGGCACAGACCATACACAGTTCTTTCACCTGTAGAATAGAACTAATTCACGTACATGTACCACGTGATACCCGTTTGTGCGGAATTTTTGTTTCTATTGGTGATGGAAAGAAACTGTAAAGAAGAAAATGACGTCAATGTTTTGTTAAACTGCATGTAATCGTCAATTTTAGAAAACTAAACAAAGGATAAATATTTTTAAACATATCTGGAGAATCGGATTTTTTTTCTTTTTCTAAAAGCATGAGATATTTAGTTAAAATATAACGTCGGGTTTGGCATGGTAAATGTACATGAATTTCAGACGCAACATGTAGGGGTATTACTTTAAACTATTAAGAATACACAGTATTAACTAGAAAGTAAGTACATGTATATAAATAGTTGGCAATTTTTAATTTAAAGATGCTCCACCGCTGACAAATGGTATTTTTTCACTATCAAAACCAGACCATTTAGTATTTTTCTTCAGTTACAGAAGTTACTTTCTTTACACCATTACCACCATTGGAAAGTTTGAGCTTCTAATTTTGCTTCAAGTTAAAAATGTAAAAAAAAAATAATTAATTGCATCCCGAAAAAAAATCTGTGGCACTATATCCTATATGGAATGAAGTACTGATTGCGCATGCACCAAAGCAAAATGAATTATTTTATATTATTTTTGTGTTAATTAGACGTATACCTACACGATTAAACACCAATTATTGTTCAAATGACGGATATCATTTTTGCTCTGTCGGCGGTGGATTTTGTTACCATCTTAAAAAATAAATGTAATTCATTTTAGACTCTTTAGACTTTTATATCATGAAATTTAAAAAAAAAATGTGACGTTAATGCTTAATTATATTACATGTACATGCATCTAAATGTGTCTACATGTGTACATATAATTATTTTGAAGTTCCAGTCCACACTTTATCTATTTTAATACAATATACGGCAAATTAAAGTAATTTATAAATATCAAGAATAATAGAGGACCGAAGATTGAGCCTTGATAAACACCAGCACAATAATTATAATAACAAAAGGCCCAGAGGGCCTGTATCGCTCATCTGGTTTGTAATGTCAAGTCATGTTCTGAATACAGGTTCACTGTTTCTTTTCTGAAGGAATTTTAATATTTACCTCTTATTTTCCCTATTGGGCCCCGCCCCTCCTGCCCCCCCCCCCTCCTGCCCCCAGTTCTGTTCCCCTTCTCCAAAGGGTGTTTGTGGCCAAATTTGGTTACAATCCATGCAGAACTCTAGGACAATTAACGATTTATATGATTTACCTCTATTTCCCCTATTGGGTCCCGCCCCTCCTGCCCCGGGGGGTCAGAGCCAAAATTTATACAAGTTCTGTTCCCCTTCCCCCCAGGATATTTTGTGGCCAAATTTGGTTACAATCCATGCAGAACTCTAGGACAAGTAGCGATTTATAGGATTTACCTCTATTTCCCCTATTGGGCCCTGCCCCTCCTGCCCCGTGGGGTCAGAGCCAAAATTTATACAGTTCTGTTTTCCTTCCCCCCCCGGGTGTTTGTGGCCAAATTTGGTTACAATCCATGTAGAACTCTAGGACAATTAACGATTTATATGGATTTACCTCTATTACCCCTATTGGGCCCGCCCCTCGCTCCTGCCCCTGGGGGGGTCAGAGCCAAAATTTATACAAGTTTGTTCCCCTTCCACAAAAGATGTTTGTGGCCAAATTTGGTTACAATCCATATAGAACTCTAGGACAAGTAGCGATTTACAGGATTTACCTCTATTACCCCTATTGGGCCCTGCCCCTCCTGCCCCCGGGGGGGGGGGGGGGGGTCAGAGCCAAAATTTATACAAGTTCTGTTCCCTTCCCCCCGGCTGTTTGTGGCCAAATTTGGTTACAATCCATGTTAGAACTCTAGGACAAGTAGCGATTTATAGGATTTACCTCTATTTCCCCTATTGGGCCCCGCCCTCTCCTGCCCCCGGGGGGTCAGAGCCAAAATTTATACAAGTTCTGTTCCCCTTCTCCCCCAGGATATTTGTGGCCAAATTTGGTTACAATCCATGCAGAACTCTAGGACAAGTAGCAATTTATAGGATTTACCTCTATTTCCCCTATTGGGCCACGCCCCTCCTGCCTCCGTGGGGTCAGAGCCGAAATCTATACAGTTCTGTTTCCCTTCCCCCAAGGGTGTTTGTGGCCAAATTTGGTTACAATCCATGTAGAACTCTAGGACAATTAACGATTTATAGGATTTACCTCTATTACCCCTATTGGGCCACGCCCCTCCTGCCCCTGGGGGGTCAGAGCCAAAATTTATACAAGTTTGTTCCCCTTCCCCAAAAGATGTTTGTGGCCAAATTTGGTTACAATCCATATAGAACTCTAGGACAAGTAGCGATTTACAGGATTTACCTCTATTACCCCTATTGGGCCCTGCCCCTCCTGCCCCCGGGGGGTCAGAGCCAAAATTTATACAAGTTCTGTTCCCCTTCCCCCAAGGATGTTTGTGGCCAAATTTGGTTACAATCCATGCAGAACTCTAGGACAAGTAGCAATTTATAGGATTTACCTCTATTTCCCCTATTGGGCCACGCCCCTCCTGCCTCCGTGGGGTCAGAGCCGAAATCTATACAGTTCTGTTTCCCTTCCCCCAAGGGTGTTTGTGGCCAAATTTGGTTACAATCCATGTAGAACTCTAGGACAATTAACGATTTATAGGATTTACCTCTATTACCCCTATTGGGCCACGCCCCTCCTGCCCCTGGGGGGTCAGAGCCAAAATTTATACAAGTTTGTTCCCCTTCCACAAAAGATGTTTGTGGCCAAATTTGGTTACAATCCATATAGAACTCTAGGACAAGTAGCGATTTACAGGATTTACCTCTATTACCCCTATTGGGCCCTGCCCCTCCTGCCCCCGGGGGGTCAGAGCCAAAATTTATACAAGTTCTGTTCCCCTTCCCCCAAGGATGTTTGTGGCCAAATTTGGTTACAATCCATGCAGAACTCTAGGACAAGTAGCGATTTATGGGATTTACCTCTATTTCCCCTATTGGGCCCCGCCCCTCCTGCCCCCGGGGGGTCAGAGCCAAAATTTATACAAGTTCTGTTCCCCTTCCCCCAAGGATGTTTGTGGCCAAATTTGGTTACAATCCATGCAGAACTCTAGGACAAGTAGCGATTTATAGGATTTACCTCTATTTCCCCTATTGGGCCCCGCCCCTCCTGCCCCCGGGGGGGGGGGGGGGGGGGGGGGTCAGAGCCAAAATTTATACAAGTTCTGTTCCCCTTCCCCCAAGGATGTTTGTGGCCAAATTTGGTTACAATCCATGCAGAACTCTAGGACAAGTAGCGATTTATAGGATTTACCTCTATTTCCCCTATTGGGCCCCGCCCCTCCTGCCCCTGGGGGTCAGAGCCAAAATTTATACAAGTTCTGTTCCCCTTCCCCCCCAAGGATGTTTGTGGCCAAATTTGGTCACAATCCATGTGGAACTCTATGACTAGTAGCGATTTAAATTAAATGTTGACGGACGGACGGACGGACGGACGGACGACGGACGCCGCGCCATGACATAAGCTCACCGGCCCTTCGGGCCAGGTGAGCTAAAAACCAACGAATGATAATCATCTAACAAATACTTTCCGGCGATAATAGGCGAATAATTACATTTTATTCAAAAAGGATCAAATATTGAGCCTTGGGGACAACCTTGATATACATCAATTATATCAATGTTAACTATCTAACAAATACTTAGTAACGATAATGCCCTATGTATGTGAATAAAAACATTTTAAACATAGAGGACCCAACATCGAACCTTGACGAACACCTACATGTATATCAATTATATAAAACCTAACGAATGAGAATGATCTAACAAATACTTTCTAACGATAATACGAATAAAAACATTTGTACCATAGAGGACCAAGCATTGAACCTTGATGAATACTACATGTACGTCAATTACAACAAAAACTAACGAATGGGAATCAATACGGGAATAGAATATTTACCTGCACCTGTAATATCATATATGACCTCTTGACAAACCAGAAACATATATCGTATATAGACAAAGAGTTCCCACGCTCACTCCCCGGACCCTTCTTTAATTTTTTAATTAAATGACACAAAAGATATTTGAAAGCCGTACGATCTTTCTCCTGATCAAATTCTATAATTAGAACGAGCAAAAGGAAGTCGTGATGTGGATTACAACATATATACGTATATCGTTTTCAAAGTTTTAAGAAGCGCAGACGGGCTTTGTTACGCGTGTCCTCGATACCCCAAGGGTTACAATCACTGTCTGTATAATCCATAGTGGGTTTGGTTACGTGTAAATTATTCATATGATTTTACAAGTTATGAATATTATTTACATGTATATTGATTTCATAATGAGTGTGTTTACACGTGATTCATTTTTAACAGTTTTAAAATCCTTGGTATGCTTGGTCATATATGCTGACAATAGGCTTTTTAATTTGTTTTTGCTAATATGTAGATAAGGCAAAAAAAAGTCTAATAATATAGGCAGGTTTAGCGGACTACACCATATCCTGAAGCATATTTACATTTTCACTGCAGTCCTACTATGTAACCTTACCAAGCGCAGTTGGCAGTCATATAGACAATGAACTTCAAGCGCTTATTATGACGTCATTATCATTGTGGCGTCACAATTGTTGTACCAGAGATCACGGAAGACGGCTGTTCAAATGGCTGTTCCATCCATGACGATAACAAATGATTAATTCATTATAGATGCAAAATTCCTTGGCATTTCATCATAAAATTGTAACCAAATGTAAATATAAGCATTGAACGTCTTTCAGTTGGCATTCATAGCCAATATGAATGCAAACTGGACAGAGGCAAATTCAACATGAAGCGCTAGCGCGCTTCATGGAATTTGCCACTGTCTAGTTTGAATTCATATTGGCTATGAATGCCAACTGAAAGACATTCAATGCTTAAGTACACGGCAAAATAGCGAAAAGAGCGTTCTCTATAACATAGATTTATACGGGCGTTTTACAATTGTTTAATATGGTGGCATATTTCTGCCATCGTATTATTTTGGGTCGAGTTACACAATGTAACTTTGCCGAGATAATTATATCGACCTGTCGAGTTATACCATGACTAAATATGCCATCTTAGTGTAATGTTGTAACTTCATCTCAGGCTATTGAAATTGATATTTTGATCCTACAATTGTTGGTAATTAACTTTTTTTTTGTTTCAAGAACGCAGTATGCCTTTAACTCTTTGCATTCATTTAATGTTGTAACTTCTTTGTATATATATATATATATATTCAGACGCTGCAATAATGTGTAGTGTTAGTCAACTACTACGGGGTATTTAGGACGACGGCAGGAGAATATAAGACAACCCGCGTTATAGAAATAAACATTTCATTTATCGGTTTTTAAAATTGCTTTTCCCTTTAGTGTTGTCAGAAATATATGTTTCTGGTGTTGTTATGGAAATTTTAAGTTAAGGAATTTCTTTAAGTTCATGAAACTGGACCCTGGAAGCGATGATTTAAAGTTTAATTAACGGTAAGCTAACAACTTTTCGGAATCTATCAAATTCTCAAACTCAATTTGTTCGTTTACATCAGAGACCTAAATATATATGTACATAGTAGACAGGTCTCTGAAAAAAATGTCATGTTTGTGCTATAGAGAATTATGTAATACATATCACATTTCAGACCCTCAATTAGTCTGGTGTTTGTCAATATTACATGAATGGGGACTTTAATTACAACTTCACAAATCTTAAGTTTTGTTCAACAAAACGCACATACACCTGCAACAGGGGAAGTTTGATAGGCGTCGAGATAACATATTCATAAAGCAGGGTCATTTTCGAGGGTGGAAGATTTCTATTGAAGACGTAAAACGAGAAACTTGAGTATTGTCAAATAAAAATTTAAATGCCAACTACCTTTCCGAAACCAAAATTTTAAGTTTCTTAAAAACAACAACAACAAACGGAAAGACATATTGATGGCCTATGATGAGATGACAACACCAAATAAATGCATGATTCCCTTCATAATCTATGTAAACAATGAAGACTCATTTCGCTGTTTTGCCGTTGGCGCAGTGATAGTCTACTACCGAGCGGTATTTAGGACGACGGCCGGAAACTTAAGACGA
Organism: Argopecten irradians; assembly: GCF_041381155.1. Lineage (NCBI taxonomy): Eukaryota > Metazoa > Mollusca > Bivalvia > Pectinida > Pectinidae > Argopecten > Argopecten irradians. Next base: position 9,605,101 of record NC_091148.1, on the reverse strand, counting down.
CCCGCGTTATGAAAATTAACAAAAGTGATGATAAATGTAGTATTAACGGTAAGTTAATAACTTTTGCGACTCTACAATATTATCGATTTCGTTTTATATTCCCATTTCAAAAATTAAAAGCCGGTTCGGAAAGGTAGTGGGCCTTTAAAATTCTGGTTAGAAATATTTTTATTGGTACAAACCTGAGAAAGTGGTATTTCTTAATTGAATACTCCCGTCCTGCTTCGTTGGGGGTAGGTGAGTGTGCGGTAATATAGGTGTTGGAGGAAGAGGATGGGGTGGGGTGCGGTTACGTTGGCTAAAAAGGAATATGTGATCGCCAATTTAATTTACAATATTATCCCTGGTCTCACGTGTTGTGCCCCCTCCATAAATAAATGCTGTATATTTTATGCGGATCATTGATCCCGAAATGACCACATTTTAGCATATTGCGGATCAATGATTCAAAACATCATTTTGTCACGGATCCGTCTTCAAGTCGAAGACAAAAGTTTAAAGACTTTGTTTGAAGGTATTGTGTACTCACGTTACATTTTTATTATAGTGTTTCAAAACGCCCATCCGTCGAACAAGCTTTAATATACCCGAGAGTTTATTGGATTTTTCAGATAAATTGCATTTATATTGCGACGCGGAAATCCGATCGATTGAATATACAAGTAGTATTTGAATATTGTGTTACCATGCGCATTCCGAAGTGTAAGCTTTCAATCCATATAAAAATGATTGTAAGGCGGTGTCATTTATATAAAGGAGATTAAACAAGAGGTCCAAGAGGCCTTGACGGTCACCTGAGTGCTGCTACAGAAAGAACATTGCAAAGTTGGTTCAAATCTACAAAAATTATTTACGAATTAAAATAAACTTTAAAGTTGAACTTTCGTACATGTATTAGAATTTTTATTTTTTTTTGTTTTTCATTTTGATAGTTAGTGTATTATGTTACTAAACCTTATGCTTAAAATTCCAATTTGCTTTGCCAACGTTACACAACAAAACCAAACTAGAAGTCAGTCAGTGTCAGTGATTTTTATAAATTTCACTTTTTAATCTATGGAGATTATTTGGTTCCATCAAACCTGTGAATTCAGAAGAAGATTTTTGAAATTTTAGCCATTTTGTAACCATTTTGGCCCCGCCCCTCTGGTCCCTGGGGGTCAGCCAGGACCAATATGGATATGGTGTTAAAATACTATTTCAGGCCAATTCTAACCCAGTTTGACTCATTTCCTATTAAAACTAAGCAAATAATGTTCATAAATGTGTTTTTCCTATATAGACTATAGTAAATTTGACCCCCTTCCCAGGGGAAAATCTGAGATCCCAGGGCCATGAAATTCACATTTTTTGTAAAGGGCCTTAAGACCTTCCAATCTATGAATAGCATATGGTTCCATCAAATCTGTGAATTCAGAAGAAGATTTTTGAAGTTTTAGCCTATTTGACCCTTTTTGGCCCCGCTCCTAAGGCCCCTGGGGGTCGGCCAGGACCCATATTGGATATGACGATAAAATGCTATCTCAGGCTTATAATTCTAAACCAGTTTGACTAATTTCCTATGAAAAATAAGCAAATAACATTCATAAATGTGTTTTTCATATATAAACTATAGTAAACTTGACCCCCTCCCCGGGGGAAACATGAGACCCCAGGGTCATATAATTCACAATTTTTGTGAAGGGCCTGAAGATCTTTCCATCTATGAAGAGTATTTGATTCTACCAGTTCCAGAACTTCAGAAGAAGTTTTAGCTTATTTGACCCCTTTTTGCTCCACCCCTAAGGCCCCTGGGAGTCAGTCATGGAAAATTTGTTAATAGGATTCAATGGCCATTTCATAGGGATAATTCTGACAATATTTGACTCATTTCCTTTTACAAATGACCAAAAAATGCTCAAAAAAGTGTTTTCCCTATATAAACTATAGTAAACTTAACCCCCTCCCCAGGGGGAACCTGAGACCCCAGGGTAATATAATTCACAATTTTTGTAAAGGACCTTAAGACCTTTCTATCTATGAAGAGTATTTGATTCCACCACATCTGTGAGTGGAGAAGAAGATTTTTAAAATTATAGTCAATTTTACCCCTTTTTGCCCCTCCCACAGCTCCCGGGGGGACCATATAATTCACAATTTTGATTGGCCTTATGCCTTAGAAGGTTTGTGCAAAATTTCATTGAATTTGCTTCAGCGGTTTTTGAGAAGAAGTCGAAAATGTAAATTGTTTACGGACATACGACGAACGACGGACGACGCACGACGACGGACAAAGGCGATTAGAATAGATCACTTGAGACTTGGTCTCAGGTGACCTAAAAACATGCTCTTAAAATGAAGTCTAAATAGCATAATGAAGAAAAGAATTGCTGTTAAAGATTAACTCGTGAAGAATTTTACAAAAAAAAAAAAAAAAAAATGTGAAGATCAGTTCTAACCCGCCTACCTTTAGCGGCTATAAAACATATTTCTAGCACATCATCATAAAAACGGCAATTAACTGTTGAAAAGAGCGATAATTATCTTTCAAAATTACCCTACACACCTATACAAAGTGCCGTCGTTAAAACGATTTAAGCCGCATTATGACAGACTTACTCTAGATTCTAGAATATCATCTTATTAAAATTCATAGTGTCTGTGTGGCCAATATAATATGTAACTAATCCTCAGATCACTGTGGACATAAAAGTCACAAAATAAAAATGTGAAAGTCACAGAAAAAGCATATAGGCCTACTGTACTTAACTTTTGACATGGCGATTTGATAATGATTAACGAAAAAAGTTTAATTTCTGTTATTTTTATGCAATTATAATTTATGTTATAATATGATAGTCTTTTTAAAATTATTATGATAACTCATTTTAAAACGTCAAAATGCTCTCATTGATTGTTGTAAAATAATTTTGGCATTTAGTGAAAAGATCATATTATTTCTCATTAATGATTTTTTATTTTCATTTTGTGACTGTTCTGTGGTTTTTGTATACAAGTACAACGTTTTGTTTGTTTTTGTGATTTACATGTTAAAAATACATGTATGAAAATTCTGTTTTTAAGCCATGCTACATGAAATTTTAATTTCCCGTCAACATTGTTATCTTCAGTCAGCGTTAGTAACGACAACTCTGGAGAATTTCGTGGTTGGATTTGCAACGTCCGGTAGATGGCAGCAGCTTTTGTCAAGTTGACTTCCTGTAAAAATATGAACATATGGCGACATAGCAAGATTTTTTTGGACGAATTTGCCGAAAGTTTGTGTGAATATCGGTAAGATACATCCCTGCATTTCAATGTATATATGTTTGATTACGATTTAGTGTTGACATATCCGTTACTTCGGTGCTAAATTATGGATTTTCCTATCAAAATAATGCAAGTTATTGCTATTTTTAGCCGATTTAAAAATCCATGGACTCAACGTAAGTGTTACTTTACAGAAAACGATTCTTATCGCTTTCTTCCTTTTGAATAAAATTGATCAAGCATATTTCTGTAATGTCAAGGCACAGGGGCTTGTTATGGAATTATGCCTAACAATGTAATTCAAAGTCGAGATGAATATAAAGATAATGATTTTGACTCTAGATAATTGTTTGTTAGATTTCAAGGCGCTGTGGCCGATATAAACCTCTTGCAATTAAAAATATCTAGATATGTTAGGTTAATATTACACGTAACTGCTCAGTATATCATATGGCTATAGAATAGTCTCCTAACGTTATAACCCAAAAATAAACTGAACTCTCGTGATTAAATTTAAATACGCAGTTAGTGTGAAAATCCTATTCCAGGCTGTCCAGCACTTGTTGGCGTAAAATAAGGGATATAAGAAAATTAAGGGCTTATTAACTATAAATTTAGGGATAAAATTAGGAATTTAGAAACTAAATTTCATCACTATAAAACATAAAAACCATCTGTGAACTTCACAATTAAAGCTTGTCACCCAGTCATATGCAATCAACATGCTGAACGGATGCATCCATTTGTCAAATGCTTTCACACCTTTATAGGCCTAGTACAGCTGCAGCCAATGAGTATTACAGCAAGACCAAACAGTACAATCAGAGCGCAGGCGTTTGGCTCTATAGACATTATGTAATACTGCGTCAAGGTCTATAACTCGACGTGCCATGTAACACTACCCAATTTTAAAAAAAAAAGTATGATTATAAAAAACCGTATAAGATATTACAATGGGAATGCTCTCGTCCAACACCTACATATTATATAACCGCACATCCACCTACCCCAACGAAGCAGGACGTGATTATTGGATTAAGAAATACCACTTTCTCAGGTTTCAACCAATGAAAATATTTCGAACAATAATTTAAAATGCCCACTACCTTTCCGAAATGGCTTTAAATTTAAAAAATGGGAATGTAAAATGAGATCAATAATTTATAGACTCGCAAAAGTTATTAACTTACCGTTAATATTACATTTATCATCACCTTCTGCACAATTTATTTAAAATAAATAAAATGTTAATTTTCATAACACGGTTCGTCTTATGTTTCCCGCCGTCGTCCTAAATACCACGCGGTAGTAGACTATCACTGCGCCAGACGACAAAACAGCGAAATGAATCTTCAATGTTAACATAGATTAAAGGGAATCTTGCATTTATTTAGTGTTGTTGAAATTTTGGTTTCGGAAAGTTAGTGCGCCTTTTAGTGGGATAGAGCGACATCATATACAAAAAAGTAGCATATCACATCACATACATGTATCATATTGACTTCTTAAAATCAATGAGGCCAGGCTGAACCATCAAACATATGTTCTATATATAATGGACAGGACATAAACATATCACAGGGGTCAGATATGTCTCAAGGGTTATGGTTACATGGGCTAAATATGCCATAGGGCCCAGATATGTCTCAAGGGTTATGGGTACATGTGCTAAATTTGTCACAGGGACCAGATATGTCTCAATGGTTATGGTTACATGGGCTAGATATGTCACAGGGACCAGATATGTCTAAAGGGTTATGTTTACATGGGCTAGATATGTCACAGGGGCCAGATATGTCTCAAGGGTTATGGTTACATGGGCTAAATATGCCATAGGGCCCAGATATGTCTCAAGGGTTATGGGTACATGGGCTAAATATGTCACAGGGGCCAGATATATCTCAGGGGTTATGGGTACATGGGCTGAATATGTCACAGGGACCAGATATGTCTGAAGGGTTATGGTTGCATGGGCTGAATATGTCACATGGGCCAGATATGTCTTAAGGGTTATGTTTACATGGGCTATATATGTCACATGGGCAAGATATGTCTAGAAGGGTTATGTTTACATGGGCTAGATATGTCACAGGGACCAGATATGTCTTAAGGGTAATGTTTACATGGGCCAGATATGTGTCAAGAGTTATGGTTACATTAGCTAAATATGCCATAGGGCCCAAATATGTCTCAAGGGTTATGGGTACATGGGCTAAATATGTCACAGGGGCCAGATATATCTCGGGGGTTATGGGTACATGGGCTAAATATGTCACAGGGGCCAGATATATCTCAGGGGTTATGGGTACATGGGCTAAATATGTCTTAAGGGTTATGGCTACATGGGCTAGATATGTCACAGGGACCAGATTTGTCTAAAGGGTTATCGTTACATGGACTAGATATGTCACAGGGGCCACATATGTCTCAAGGGTTATGGTTACATGGGCTAAATATGCCATAGGGCCCAGATATGTCTCAAGGGTAATGGGTACATGGGCTAAATATGTCACAGGGGCCAGATATATCTCAGGCGTTATGGGTACATGGGCTAAATATGTCTTAAGGGTTATGGCTACATGGGCTATATATGTCACATGGGCCAGATATGTGTCAAGAGTTATGGTTACATGGGCTAAATATGCCATAGGGCCCAGATATGTCTAAAGGGTTATGTTTACATGGGCTAGATATGTCATAGGGACCAGATTTGTCTATAAAGGGTTATGGTTACATGGGCTAGATATGTCACAGGGGCCAGATATGTCTAAAGGGTTATGGTTACATGGACTAGATATGTCACAGGGGCCAGATATGTCTCAAGGGTTATGGTTACATGGGCTAAATATGTCACAGGGCCCAGATATGTCTCAAGGGTTATGGGTACATGGGCTAAATATGTCACAGGGGCCAGATATGTCTCAAGGGTTATGGTTACATGGGCTAAATATGTCACAGGGGCCAGATATGTCTCAAGGGTTATGGTTACATGGGCTAGATATGTCACAGGGGCCAGATATGTCTCAAGGGTTATGGTTACATGGGCTAGATATGTCACAGGGGCCAGATATGTCTCAAGGGTTATGGTTACATGGGCTAGATATGTCACAGGGGCCAGATATGTCTATTTAAGGGTTATGTTTACATGGGCTAGATATGTCACAGGGACCAGATATGTCTAAAGGGTTATGGTTACATTGACTAGATATGTCACAGGGGCCAGATATGTCTCAAGGGTTATGGTTACATGGGCTAGATATGTCACAGGGGCGAGATATGTGTCAAGGGTTATGGTAAGGTGGGCTAGATATGTCACAAGGGCCAGATATGTCTAAAGGGTTATGTTTACATGGGCTAGATATGTCACAGGGACCAGATATGTCTAAAGGGTTATGGTTACATGGGCTAGATATGTCACAGGGGCCAGATATGTCTCAAGGGTTATGGGTGCATGGGCTAGATATGTCACAGGGGCCAGATATGTCACAAGGGTTATGGCTGCATGACCTAGATATTTACAGGGGCGAGCTTTGTGTCAAGGATTACTGTTACATCTATTTTCAATTATCTCAAGGAAATCGGCATTTTTTACAAAATATGAACGTTTTCCCATCTTAGTATCCTATCAACTCAACATTTTATCATTTCATCAACATTGTGCATGAATTTTCTTTAGTGTTTTAGCCATCACTGTATTATCCCATGCATTGTTTTCATAAAATCAACATTTACAATCTGTGTTTTAGTTCTTGCTTGCCTTTTTCTTGTCCTGATCTTAAGATACAAGCATCACGTATCTCCAGCCCTTGAAACTACTGCATGACTTGTTGTTTGGCCCTAAAAGACCTTAGTTGTCGATGGGCCGTAAAACACAAACAAACAAACATGGGCTAGATATGTCACAGGGGCCAGCTATGTCTCAAGGTTATGTTTACATGGACTATATATGTCACAGGGGCCAGAAATATCTCATGGGAAATGGTAACATGGGCTATATATGTCACAGGGGCCGGATAGCTCAAAGGATATGGTAACATGGGCTATATATGTCACAGGGGTCAGAAATATCTAATGGGATATGGTAACATGGCCTATATATGTCACAGGGGCCAGAAATATCTCGTCAACTATGTCTCAAGATTATGGTTACATGGGCTATATATGTCACAGGGACCAGATAGCTCAAAGGATTATGGTTACATGGGCTAAATATGTCACAGGGATAAGATATATCACAAGGGTTATGGTTACATGGGCTAGATATGTCACAGGGATAAGATATATCACAAGGGTTATGGTTACATGGGCTAAATATGTCACAGGGATAAGATATGTCTAAAGGGTTATGGTTACATTGACTAGATATGTCACAGGGGCCAGATATGTCTCAAGGGTTATGGTAAGGTGGGCTAGATATGTCACAGGGGCCAGATATGTCTAAAGGGTTATGGTTACATGGGCTAGATATGTCACAGGGGCCAGATATGTCTAAAGGGTTATGGTTACATGGACTAGATATGTCACAGGGGCCAGATATGTCTCAAGGGTTATGGGAACATGGGCTAAATATGTCACAGGGCCCAGATATGTCTCAAGGGTTATGGGTACATGGGCTAAATATGTCACAGGGGCCAGATATATCTCAGGGGTTATGGGTACATGGGCTAAATATGTCTTAAGGGTTATGGCTACATGGGCTATATATGTCACATGGGCCAGATATGTGTCAAGAGTTATGGTTACATGGGCTAAATATGCCATAGGGCCCAGATATGTCTAAAGGGTTATGTTTACATGGGCTAGATATGTCACAGGGGGACTCAGATTTGTCTAAAGGGTTATGTTAACATGGGCTAGATATGTCACAGGGGCCAGATATGTCTATAGGGTTATGGTTACTTGGACTAGATAAGTCACAGAGCCCAGATATGGGTCTCAAGGGTTATGGAGAACTATGGGCTTAATATGTCACAGGGGCCAGATATGTCTCAAGGGTTATGGGTACATGGGCTAATATGTCACAGGGGCCACATATGTGTCAAGGTTATGGGTACATGGCTATATATGTCACAGGGGCCAGATATATCACAAGGGTTATGGTTACATGGGCTAGATATGTCACAGGGGCCAGAAATGTCTCAAGGGTTATGGTTACATGGGCTAGATATGTCACAGGGGCCAGATATGTCTCAAGGGTTATGGCTGCTTGACTTAGATATGTCACAGGGGCGAGATATGTGTCAAGGGTTATGGTAAGGTGGGCTAGATATGTCACAAGGGCCAGATATGTCTAAAGGGTTATGTTTACATGGACTAGATATGTCACAGGGACCAGATATGTCTTAGGGGTTATGGTTACATGGGCTAGATATGTCACAGGGGCCAGATATGTCTAAAGGGTTATGGTTACATGGACTAGATAAGTCACAGCGCCAGATATGTCTCAAGGGTTGTGGGAACATGGGCTTAATATGTCACAGGGGCCAGATATGTCTCAAGGGTTATGGGTACATGGGCTAGATATGTCACAGGGGCCAGATATGTCTCAAGGGTTATGGTAACATGGGCTAAATATGTCACAGGGGCCAGATATGTCTAAAGGGTTATGGTTACATGGGCTAGATATGTCACAGGGGCCAGATATGTCTAAAGGGTTATGTTTACATGGGCTAGATATGTCACAGGGACAAGATATGTCTAAAGGGTTATGGTTACATTGACTAGATATGTCACAGGGGCCAGATATGTCTCAAGGGTTATGGCTGCTTGACTTAGATATGTCACAGGGGCGAGATATGTGTCAAGGGTTATGGTAAGGTGGGCTAGATATGTCACAAGGGCCAGATATGTCTAAAGGGTTATGTTTACATGGACTAGATATGTCACAGGGACCAGATATGTCTTAAGGGTTATGGTTACATGGGCTAGATATGTCACAGGGGCCAGATATGTCTCAAGGGTTATGGTTGCATGACCTAGATATGTCACAGGGGCCAGATATGTCACAAGGGTTATGGCTGCATGACCTAGATATTTACAGGGAGGAGCTTTGTGTCAAGGATTACTGTTACATCTATTTTCAATTATCTCAAGGAAATCAGCATTTTTTACAAAATATGAACGTTTTCCCATCTTAGTATCCTATCAACTCAACATTTTATCATTTCATCAACATTGTGCATGAATTTTCTTTAGTGTTTTAGCCATCACTGTATTATCCCATGCATTGTTTTCATAAAATCAACATTTACAATCTGTGTTTTAGTTCTTGCTTGCCTTTTTCTTGTCCTGATCTTAAGATACAAGCATCACGTATCTCCAGCCCTTGAAACTACTGCATGACTTGTTGTTTGGCCCTAAAAGACCTTAGTTGTCGATGGGCCGTAAAACACAAACAAACAAACATGGGCTAGATATGTCACAGGGGCCAGCTATGTCTCAAGGTTATGTTTTACATGGACTATATATAGGGGCCATGTCACAGGGGCCAGATAACAGGGGCCAGAATTGTCTCATGGGAAATGGTAACATGGGCTATATATGTCACAGGGGCCGGATAGCTCAAAGGATATGGTAACATGGGCTATATATGTCACAGGGGTCAGAAATATCTAATGGGATATGGTAACATGGCCTATATATGTCACAGGGGCCAGAAATATCTCGTCAACTATGTCTCAAGATTATGGTTACATGGGCTATATATGTCACAGGAACCAGATATATCACAAGGGTTATGGTTACATGGGCTAAATATGTCACAGGGATAAGATATATCACAAGGATTATGGTTACATGGGCTAAATATGTCACAGGGATAAGATATGTTTAAAGGGTTATGGTTACATTGACTAGATATGTCACAGGGGCCAGATATGTCTCAAGGGTTATGGTAAGGTGGGCTAGATATGTCACAAGGGCCAGATATGTCTAAAGGGTTATGTTTACATGGGCTAGATATGTCACAGGGACCAGATATGTCTAAAGGGTTATGGTTACATTGACTAGATATGTCACAAGGGCCAGATATGTCTCAAGGGTTATGGCTGCATAACCTAGATATGTCACAGGGGCCAGATATGTCACAAGGGTTATGGCTGCATGACCTAGATATTTACAGGGGCGAGCTTTGTGTCAAGGATTACTGTTACATCTATTTTCAATTATCTCAAGGAAATCAGCATTTTTTACAAAATATGAACGTTTTCCCATCTTAGTATCCTATCAACTCAACATTTTATCATTTCATCAACATTGTGCATGAATTTTCTTTAGTGTTTTAGCCATCACTGTATTATCCCATGCATTGTTTTCATAAAATCAACATTTACAATCTGTGTTTTAGTTCTTGCTTGCCTTTTTCTTGTCCTGATCTTAAGATACAAGCATCACGTATCTCCAGCCCTTGAAAAACTACTGCATGACTTGTTGTTTGGCCCTAAAAGACCTTCGTTGTCGATGGGCCGTAAAACACAAACAAACAAAACAAACAAAAAACATGGGCTAGATATGTCACAGGGGCCAGCTATGTCTCAAGGTTATGTTTACATGGACTATATATGTCAGAGGGGCCAGAAATATCTCATGGGAAATGGTAACATGGGCTATATATGTCACAGGGGCCGGATAGTCTGCAGGGGCCGGATAGCTCAAAGGATATGGTAACATGGGCTATATATGTCACAGGGGCCAGAAATATCTCATGGGAAATGGTAACATGGGCTATATATGTCACAGGGGCCAGATATGTCTCAAAGGATATGGTTACATGGGCTATATATGTCACAGGGGCCAGATATGTCTCAAAGGTTATGGTAACATGGGCTATATATGTCACAGGGGCCAGATATGTCTCAAGGGTTATGGGTACATGGGCTAAATATGTCACAGGGGCCAGATATGTGTCAAGGTTATGGGTACATTGGGCTATATATGTCACAGGGGCCAGATATGTCTCAAGGGTTATGGTTACATGGGCTAGATATGTCACAGGGGCCAGATATGTCTCAAGGGTTATGGTTACATGGGCTAGATATGTCACAGGGAAAGATATGTCTAAGGGTTATGGTTACATGGGCTAGATATGTCACAGGGGCCAGATATGTCTCAAGGGTTATGGTTACATTGACTAGATATGTCACAGGGGCGAGATATGTGTCAAGGGTTATTTCAGTTTGGTAAGGTGGGCTAGATATGTCACAAGGGCCAGATATGTCTAAAGGGTTATGTTTACATGGACTAGATATGTCACAGGGACCAGATATGTCTTAAGGGTTATGGTTACATGGGCTAGATATGTCACAGGGGCCAGATATATCTCAACGGTTATGGTTGCATGACCTAGATATGTCACAGGGGCCAGATATGTCACAAGGGTTATGGCTGCATGACCTAGATATTTACAGGGGCGAGCTTTGTGTCAAGGATTACTGTTACATCTATTTTCAATTATCTCAAGGAAATCAGCATTTTTTACAAAATATGAACGTTTTCCCATCTTAGTATCCTATCAACTCAACATTTTATCATTTCATCAACATTGTGCATGAATTTTCTTTAGTGTTTTAGCCATCACTGTATTATCCCATGCATTGTTTTCATAAAATCAACATTTACAATCTGTGTTTTAGTTCTTGCTTGCCTTTTTCTTGTCCTGATCTTAAGATACAAGCATCACGTATCTCCAGCCCTTGAAACTACTGCATGACTTGTTGTTTGGCCCTAAAAGACCTTAGTTGTCGATGGGCCGTAAAACACAAACAAACAAACATGGGCTAGATATGTCACAGGGGCCAGCTATGTCTCAAGGTTATGTTTACATGGACTATATATGTCACAGGGGCCAGAAATATCTCATGGGAAATGGTAACATGGGCTATATATGTCACAGGGGCCGGATAGCTCAAAGGATATGGTAACATGGGCTATATATGTCACAGGGGCCAGAAATATCTCATGGGATATGGTAACATGGGCCTATATATGTCACAGGGGCCAGAAAATATCTCGTCAACTATGTCTCAAGATTATGGTTACATGGGCTATATATGTCACAGGGACCAGATAGCTCAAAGGATATGGTAACATGGGCTATATATGTCACAGGGGCCAGAAATATCTCTTGGGATATGGTAACATGGGCTATATATGTCACAGGGGCCAGAAATATCTCGCCAGCTATGTCTCAAGGTTATGGTTACATGGGCTATATATGTCACAGGGACCAGATAGCTCAAAGGATATGTAACATGGGCTATATATGTCACAGGGGCCAGAAATATTCTTGGGATATGGTAACATGGGCTAATATGTCACAGGGGCCGGATAGCTCAAAGGATATGGTAACATGGGCTATATATGTCACAGGGGCCAGAAATATCTCTTGAGATATGGTAACATGGGCTATATATGTCACAGGGGCTAGAAATATCTCGCCAGCTATGTCTCAAGGTTATGGTTACATGGGCTATATATGTCACAGGGACCAGATAGCTCAAAGGATATGGTAACATGGGCTATATATGTCACAGGGGCCAGAAATATCTCTTTGGGCATATGGTAACATGGGCTAGATATGTCACAGGGGCCAGATATATCTCAAGGGTTATGGTTACATGGGCTAGATATGTCACAGGGGCCAGAGTTGTCTCAAATATTAGAGCTAGACATGTCACAGGGGGTAGACATGTCATTTGGACTAGATATCTCAAGGGTTAGACAGTTACATGAGCTAGATATTTGCCTGACAGGTCTCAGGAACCATACATGTCACAGGAGGTTAACATCCACATCCACATGGACTATTCAACTTGACGGTTACAGGGCTAACTATATCACAGGGACAAGATATATTTTTAGGATAAGACAGGGGCTAAATATGTCACATTGGCTACATGTATATATCTCAAGGGTTAGACGGTTACAGGGCTGGGTATTTCACAGGGGCTAGACAGTCACAGGGGTTTGATTTGTCACGTAGTCTAGACATGTTATAGAGGCTATACATACCACAGGAAAATTTACCAATTTCCTGAAAAACTTAATCTTTAATCGATGTTATTTTCTCTTTTCTAGAAATTACCATTAAATCCAACGTGGGATGAACATTCGTGAGGAGGACCCATAAAAGTAACTTCGATAGAGCACAACTTTTACTGGCAGCAATAAGAAGATAGAAGGAGAAAAACTTCCATTTGCCCAGCTTAACTATTGGACGGGCAATTCAGTCTCGATTAAAATGAAATTCATCAAAGATGTCTCTCGAACGACTTTTAAGCTATGTCAGAAGAAAATTCGTAGAATCTTGCCCATGATTTGCGGTATTGTGGTTCTAACCTATCTGTTGACGTACAGTAGCCATGAAGACGATATGATAGTCGGTGTTCGAAAGAAGCAGTTGGGCATAAATTTGGAAGTGACTTCGCCATCTGTTAATGATTCGCAGTTAAGTGTTACGACCGACAATACGACGATAGGAACTACCCCCATACCAGTTAATCCAGCTATACACTTTCCTTTGGATATAGATCTAAAACAGAGCGTAAAAGATAAAATTGAAAAGAACATTGACGTTCCTGCAAAACCCATCAACGAGCATAATTTTAAATATATCCACAAGCCGCTGAAGTGTGAATTTGCAAACATTGCAGGAGGCATCAATATGCTAATTCTAGTGAAATCAGGCGTTAGGAATGTGTTTCTGCGAAATGGCATACGAGATACTTGGGGTGAAAATCTTGCAGGAAATATAAAACTAAGATTTATGCTTGGGTACTCTGTATCGCACGTAGAAACATCAAAACGGGAGGCGGAGACCTACAACGACATCATCCTCGAAAATTTTGTAGACGCGTATCCGAATAATACTTTAAAAACCATCATGGGCTTTAATTGGGCCGTGACCGAATGTGCGTCTGCAAGGATCATTCTGTTTTTGGATGACGATCATTTGCCCCATGTGAATAATATAATGACACACCTGCGTTCGTTAAACGATGATGATTTGGATTCGTTATTTCTCGGCTATCGAATCGACAACGGGAAGATCTACAAAGGACGGCACCATTGGGCTATACCGCGCAACGTCTACCCGTATAAAACTTGGGCGCCCTATCTCAGAGGAGGCGCGTATATTGTCTCGCAGAAAAATGCAAAGAAATTTGCGGTAGCCTTTCCTTTTGTCCAATATTTGCATGTCGACGATGGATATCTGGGCGTTGTAGCGTTAAAACTCGGCATAGAACCCCAACATGATGACAGGTTCGTGACGAGGAAGCGAGATATTATGAATAATAAAGCTAGTTTTGTATATAACGATTACAAACATCCACATAATCTTAAGATGGGTTGGAAGGTAGTCAAAAACGCAAAATCTTAAACTTTAGGGTATAAGGTCTTCAGAAAATGAGAAACGGAAGATTTCAAATTGAAAATGAAGCCCGACTTTTTTTCAAAAGATCTTAAACTGGAATAGAAAGTGATTAAAAGCTACAAAAGAAAAGTCCTCAAACTTGGCTTTATGTTAGTTTACCACCCAAGATTTAAGATTGTGCAAGAAACATAGATCTTTTACTGGTATGAAAGGTCATCAAAACTTCATGATGGATATCAACAACTTTATCATCTTAAAACTTACTGAATCCGCGGAAGGTTTTTGACTTTGCTAGAATGTAGGCAAAAACCAAGGAAAGTCAGCAAAAACGCAAGATCTTAAACTGTGCAGGAAGGTCGACAAAAACGCACGATCTTAAACTGTGCAGGAAGGTCGACAAAAACGCACGATCTGGAACTGTGCAGGAAGGTCGACAAAAACGCACGATCTGGAACTGTGCAGGAAGGTCGACAAAAACGCACGATCTTAAACTGTGCAGGAAAGTCGACAAAAACGCACGATCTGGAACTGTGCAGGAAGGTCGACAAAAACGCACGATCTGGAACTGTGCAGGAAGGTCGACAAAAACGCACGATCTTAAACTGTGCAGGAAGGTCGACAAAAACGCACGATCTGGAACTGTGCAGGAAGGTCGACAAAAACGCACGATCTGGAACTGTGCAGGAAAGTCGACAAAAACGCACGATCTGGAACTGTGCAGGAAAGTCGGCAAAAACGCACGATCTTAAACAGTGCAGGAAAGTCGACAAAAACGCACAATCTTAAACTGTGCAGGAAGGTCGACAAAAACGCACGATCTTAAACTGTGCAGGAAGGTCGGCAAAAACGCACAATCTTAAACTGTGCAGGAAGGTCGGCAAAAACGCACGATCTGGAACTGTACCTGGATGGAAGGTCAGAAGGTCATTTACAACTTTATTTGTTCACGCTGAATTTAATCTTTAAATTTTGGAACACAATGGACTGTCGCAATATACAGCACAGGCTTTTGACTCTATAGATATATGGACCCTCTATATATGTGTGTGTAGACCATGACATTGTATTACAAATATATAGATGTGTCCTTATATTTATAGAGTCAAAAGCCTGTGATACAAGGGGTAGGGTGGTCCAATTGCCATAAAATTAAAATACTAATAGGGATGGTAATATTATGGTGATTCAACCTCTCGTGGTGTATTGTGACAGTCCCCTGTGTTTTGGAAGACCTTTTCTGGGCGTGAATTATTCATAATGTGTTCAACATATACTTGGATCATGTAACATGGTTGACAATAAGAACAGGTTTATTTTAATAAGGAAGTCTCAAAATTATTATATTCTGTTCATATATTGATTGGAGTTGTAACATTTTTATTTTAAGTGAACACCGAATTGTGTATGTATAATGAAGTATAATTCTATTTTATCATAATTAAAAAATATTTTCCTTGCTCTAGTTCAAGTGTTACAATAAAAGCCTACTACCTTTCCTAAATGGCTTTTGATTTTTAAAACGCGTATGTAACGAGATAATTGTAGAGACGCAATAGTTTTTACCTAAATGTTAATACTGCACTTATCATTACCTTCTTAACAATTTAAGTAAAATGAATTAAATGTTAATTTTCATCACGCGGGTCGTTTTATGTTTCCCGCCGTCGTCCTAATTACCGAGTGTTAGTTGACTATCACTGAGGCAGACGGCAAAACAGCGAAATGAATCTTCACTGCTAACAAAGATTACGCAGGAAATCTTGCATTAATTTGGTACTGGACCTCAACTTATGCCATCGATATATACACATAGTTATGTTATTATTCTTTTTAAAGTTGTATGTGCCGTAACTGGCCGAAAATTTGGACATGTTATTTTTTCTTCAATTATCTATTAAACCATAAGTTTTATTGAACAAAGCTGTGAAAATCACTTAAATGGACAGACAAACATACATAATGCCTTATAAACGTTAGTTAGAACACATAGGTTATGCACTGAGAAATTCTCGTTTTTTATGCCTTATACATGTTAAGATGGAAACATACCTTCAGAAATCACTTTACAATTACTAATAATACTGTACAAATGTACAATGAAATTGTGGACAACAATATGGCTTCATGGTCTTACCGTATGTACTCATTTCACTACACTGAAAATGTTAATATAATGATTTTTGGCAGGACTGCCAAAAAGCATTTTCAGCTCTTTTTTATAGTCGTAAAATTAAAAACTATACATTGAAAGTATTGTAATTCTCAAAATGTTGGTTACTTTTGGAGTTTTATAACATATTAAGAGCTCTTCTTGATTCGTGACTATGAAAAATACGGCACATATAACTTTAAGAAAAAAATAATATTTGCTTTTGGAAAGGTAATTGGCCTTTAATGTTTTTCCAAACAAGATAATTTCGATTGTAATTTGTAATATTTTATTTCCTTGTAACAAGGAGTTGTTCGTTTTCACAAATTTTCTGGGCCGACTAATAAAAGATGTTTCTGTTTAAAATTCCTACTATACTTCTTTATGCGTCAGTAGTGAAAAGTACAATCTGACCTATAAGAGTTACTTCCCTTCTTTTGATCGTTACCTCCGTTGCAGACGTGGTACTATGACATGTCAAACGTTTGCATTATTCAATAACTGATTATTTATATTCAATATACTGTTTTCATTTATATTGTATAAATTTCATTTACATTCAATAGTTCTAAATTTGTATTCAATATCGTTTGTGTGTATAATCAATGTTTAGTCCTTATATTCAATATTTCACATTTGTATCATGAAAAAAAGTTATTTTTATTTAAACACTCTCCTCTATCATATTCATATTAATTCCAAGATTTTTCTCTTTCATTGACAAGTTCGTCATCGCCGTCTTTAACAAGCTATCGTCCATCAAATCATCGAACGTTACCATGATGACGATATTTTCAGCTTGTTGACTTAGTAGCATCTTCATATGTTTCTCCAGATGCTCTTTCACCTTTGACCTTTCGCCGATATCTCCATGGAAATCGACACACACCAGGTCACCAATTGCACATTTAAATGGCATACCAATAGACAGAAGCGGTTGTCCGGACGCATTTTCCGGATCCAAAGACGTGCATAAAATGTTTTGATTTTCCGAGACAAAATGTTGTATATTAGAAGACAATAGTCTATAAGCAACCCAGTTACATACAAAACGTTCAGTCGGAAACAAAATGGAGCACAGTTTTGTTGACGTGAAAATCTTGGCTATGGCGTCATGGTTCAATGGCTCTGTGTCCATGACGTCAGTGATTTTTGGCAGAACCGTGGAAGCTGCTCCTTGAAAAACTAGCACCTTCTGAAGTAAGACAACACATGATATTAAGCATAAAGCCGGACTTTCTATCATAAATATAGCTGCATTGCCTGCCGTAGTTGTTCAATACAATGTCTAGTACTATTTATGAGCGCAGCCTAGCGGAGATAATTGGTACTAAGGCAGGTAAAGCAGACAGTCTATCATAAAGAGTGGTCGATTTCCCTTTAGGTTAATATATTGAAAGAAAGCAGAACTTGTGAAGTACATGCATGGACCACAGGCTTTTGACTCATACACATACAGACACCTGTATATATGTTTTATAGTGGGTAATCAATGTTACACACATATACTGCATATAGAGGTGTCTGTATATCTATAGAGTCAAAAGCCTGTGCATGGACAGCAAGATTTATCTCCAGGGTTCTGTTGCTAGGCATCGTCAATTAAGAATAAGAATTAAATTGGCGACGCATTAATAAATGTACTGTGACATTAGATATATATAAAGACCTTGATATGCATATAAAGAGAAAAAAATGTCTATAGAACCAAACGCCTGTGGTTGGGACAATTCCATCCTGGATACTCCACGGGCTCCGATTACTTACGATTTCTACAACCCTGGACTATCTCATAGTAAAACCGGAGGCAACAGAATAGAACAGGTAATTTAGTCCTTTGATACACATCAAAAGAGCCGTATAACGGTACAATTTGGTTCACTGAGTGGCTTTGAAGTTAGGCGTACATCTCTCTGAAGTCTTCAAAGGAAATTTCTGCTGGCCTATGATTGGTTCAGATTTTTCTCTCTGAGCTGTCTTTAGTTTTACTAGAAGATAGCCTAGGGGCATCCTCAGAGATAGCCTAGGGGCATCCTCATTACTCCAGGGGTTACGATCACTTACGATCTCTACACTCCTGGACTATCTCATAGTAAAAATGAAGGCAGTTCAGCGGAAACCATCTGAACCAATCATAGGCCTACAAAGATTTCCTTTGAAGACTTCAGAGAGAGCGACTATTAAATTCAAAGTCACACAGTTAACCACAGTGTACCTTTATAGGGGTCTTTTGATGTACATCAAACGACTGAATTACCTGTCCTGTTCTGTTGCCTCCAGTTTTACTATGATATAGTCCAGGGGTGTAGAGTTCGTAATATCGTAAGTGATCGGAACCCCTAGAGTATCGAGGATGCCCAAGGGATGTAGAGATCGTAAGTGATCGGAACCCCTAGGGTATCGAGGATGGGACCATTACCTGTATATGAGAAAGTACAAATCTTACCCGTTTCCCCACAAAAGTCGCTCCTTTCTCTACCAATCGTTCCACTTCCTCGTCCACATGCATTGCAATTGCACTCCGCTTTATGTTTTTGTCGCATATAATAAACTGACGAATGTAATCCGAGAGACTCCGATAGACTCCTTTCCCTTCGTAATCCTCATGGACACGTGCGGCCCGAACCAAAGATGTCGTTCCGTCATCCACGGTAGTGAGAAACGCAAATCCAACCTAGAAAATAAGATATCTGTATTACTTTTGATACATCCTCAACATTCCATGGTTACTATCACTTTCGTTAAATTTATCCTTGATTATGTCTAGTGTTATAGCAAAACTGAAGGATCTGTCCGTGACAATGGATCGCACGGGCATAGCTAGAGGCTGTTACATGTGCAAGCCCAGGCATATTTGGTAATACTTGGTTTTGCTAACCTAGGTTCAACAAAATGACGGGTCGACATACATGTAGATGTTATAACTTTACAAGACCATGGATTATGAATAACTCATACTAGGGCATATATAAAAAAGCCCGGGCTTTTTTATATAGCAAGCTACGCCCCTGGGACGAGCATTTGTTGTACATTAGGTTTATGGCGTCGCTCTCGGTAGTCTCGATTGGTCATTTATTTTCTCCTTAACCACATTCACTTTTGCTATGATACGTTTCGGCAGGTCTGTTGAAAAATGACCGTTGAAAAATGACCTTGGCAAATTCTCAACGGATCGTCTGTTGTAAAATGACATTAGTACATACACATATATAACTGTTGCACAAACATTCTCGAATTCTGTTATCACCATTCCTAATATAAGCGCCCCTTCTGTCCTGGTATTTAAATTACGTCGATTTGAATTGAAATTGTGTATTGTTATCATCATAACAAATACCTCATTTAATTTATTGTTAGTGTTGTGTGCTTTTGGGATGTGTGATGTGTTGTTGTGTGTTGTTGGGTTTTTTGGTGTTGTTGTGTTGTGTGATGTTGTGTTGTGTGGCTGTGTGGTGTTGTGTTGTGTGTTGTTGTATGCTGTGTTGTTGTATGTTGTTGTATGTTTTGTTGTGTGTTGTGTTGTCGTATGGTTTTGTTGTGTCATTGTGTATTGCGTTGTTGCTGTATGTTGTTGTATTGTTGTATAATGTTTTGTTGTGTGTTTGATGTTGTATGGTGTTATGTGTTATGTTGTTGTGTTGTGTTGTTGTATTATGTTTTGTTGTGTGTTGATGTGTTGTCCTATAGTGTTGTTGTGTCATTGTGTGTATTGCGTTGTTGCTGTATGTTGTTGTATTGTTGTATAATGTTTTGTTGTGTGTTTGATGTTGTATGTTGTGTGTTATGTTGTTGTGTTGTGTTGTCGTATGGTTTTGTTGTGCCATTGTGTATTGCGTTGTTGTTGTGTGTTGTGTTGTTGTGTGCTGTGTTGTTGTATGTTGTTGTATTGTTGTATAATGTTTTGTTGTGTGTTGATGTGTTGTCGTATGGTGTTGTTGTGCCATTGTGTATTGCGTTGTTGTTGTGTGTTGTGTTGTTGTGTGCTGTGTTGTTGTATGTTGTTGTATTGTTGTATAATGTTTTGTTGTGTGTTTGATGTTGTATGTTGTGTGTTATGTTGTTGTGTTGTGTTGTTGTATTATGTTGTGTTGTGTGTTGATGTGTTGTCCTATAGTGTTGTTGTGTCATTGTGTATTGCGTTGTTGCTGTATGTTGTTGTATTGTTGTATAATGTTTTGTTGTGTGTTTGATGTTGTATGTTGTGTGTTATGTTGTTGTGTTGTGTTGTTGTATTATGTTGTGTTGTGTGTTGATGTGTTGTCCTATAGTGTTGTTGTGTCATTGTGTATTGCGTTGTTGCTGTATGTTGTTGTATTGTTGTATAATGTTTTGTTGTGTGTTTGATGTTGTATGTTGTGTGTTATGTTGTTGTGTTGTGTTGTCGTATGGTTTTGTTGTGCCATTGTGTATTGCGTTGTTGTTGTGTGTTGTGTTGTTGTGTGCTGTGTTGTTGTATGTTGTTGTATTGTTGTATAATGTTTTGTTGTGTGTTGATGTGTTGTCGTATGGTGTTGTTGTGCCATTGTGTATTGCGTTGTTGTTGTGTGTTGTGTTGTTGTGTGCTGTGTTGTTGTATGTTGTTGTATTGTTGTATAATGTTTTGTTGTGTGTTTGATGTTGTATGTTGTGTGTTATGTTGTTGTGTTGTGTTGTTGTATTGTGTTGTGTTGTGTGTTGATGTGTTGTCCTATAGTGTTGTTATGTCATTGTGTATTGCGTTGTTGCTGTATGTTGTTGTATTGTTGTATAATGTTTTGTTGTGTGTTTGATGTTATATGTTGTTGTGTGTTATGTTGTTGTGCTGTGTTGTTGTATTATGTTGTGTTGTGTATTGATGTGTTGTGTCGTCGTATGGTGTTGTTGTGTTTGGTGTTGTGTGGTGTGGTTTTTCTCTAGGTACTCTGGCTTTCCACTACCTCCTGAACCTGTCACGTTCTGAAATGACCCTGACTGTTAATAGGACATCAAACAAAAATAAACCAAACGAAACTAACGAAACTTATGTATTTGTCCGACAACGTTTTGCTAATTTCTGCACTAAGTTTCTTCAATATATCGTAAAAAATCGATAAAAATGTTCAAAAGAATTAATCTTGGCTTTTGATAAAAATAAAGACCTGGAATTTTGGCATTCATTTTTTCCAAAGCAATATAGATAGATAGTCAACTGGAGCCAGTCACCGGGAAAGTTGGGTTACGTAATAATAAAAAAAGAGTTCTTATGGTCACCTTTCAACCGGGGTCCATTTTCAACGGGTCGATGTAAAAGTGCGCTAATGTTCAGTTTTCAACGGTTTTTGGGGTCATTTTTC
The DNA here is from genome assembly GCF_041381155.1 of Argopecten irradians. Classification (NCBI taxonomy): domain Eukaryota; kingdom Metazoa; phylum Mollusca; class Bivalvia; order Pectinida; family Pectinidae; genus Argopecten; species Argopecten irradians. The sequence goes on along the minus strand of NC_091148.1, from coordinate 9,583,020 downwards.
AACGTTGAAAAATGACCCGAGGTCAGTTTTCAACGGGGGTTCATTTTCAACGTTACACCGGCTTGCCTTACATGCTTAGAGACTTTCTATTCGGAAGCATTTGATTGTGAGATCTAAAATTAAGTAATATGGAGATTGCTAACCTTCCCGCCAAATAGTCAAGACCGTAATATATATAATCAATGGCTCTGTGTCCATGACGTCAGTGATTTTTGGCAGAACCGTGGAAGCTGCTCCTTGAAAAACTAGCACCTTCTGAAGTAAGACAACACATGATATTAAGCATAAAGCCGGACTTTCTATCATAAATATAGCTGCATTGCCTGCCGTAGTTGTTCAATACAATGTCTAGTACTATTTATGAGCGCAGCCTAGCGGAGATAATTGGTACTAAGGCAGGTAAAGCAGACAGTCTATCATAAAGAGTGGTCGATTTCCCTTTAGGTTAATATATTGAAAGAAAGCAGAACTTGTGAAGTACATGCATGGACCACAGGCTTTTGACTCATACACATACAGACACCTGTATATATGTTTTATAGTGGGTAATCAATGTTACACACATATACTGCATATAGAGGTGTCTGTATATCTATAGAGTCAAAAGCCTGTGCATGGACAGCAAGATTTATCTCCAGGGTTCTGTTGCTAGGCATCGTCAATTAAGAATAAGAATTAAATTGGCGACGCATTAATAAATGTACTGTGACATTAGATATATATAAAGACCTTGATATGCATATAAAGAGAAAAAAATGTCTATAGAACCAAACGCCTGTGGTTGGGACAATTCCATCCTGGATACTCCACGGGCTCCGATTACTTACGATTTCTACAACCCTGGACTATCTCATAGTAAAACCGGAGGCAACAGAATAGAACAGGTAATTTAGTCCTTTGATACACATCAAAAGAGCCGTATAACGGTACAATTTGGTTCACTGAGTGGCTTTGAAGTTAGGCGTACATCTCTCTGAAGTCTTCAAAGGAAATTTCTGCTGGCCTATGATTGGTTCAGATTTTTCTCTCTGAGCTGTCTTTAGTTTTACTAGAAGATAGCCTAGGGGCATCCTCAGAGATAGCCTAGGGGCATCCTCATTACTCCAGGGGTTACGATCACTTACGATCTCTACACTCCTGGACTATCTCATAGTAAAAATGAAGGCAGTTCAGCGGAAACCATCTGAACCAATCATAGGCCTACAAAGATTTCCTTTGAAGACTTCAGAGAGAGCGACTATTAAATTCAAAGTCACACAGTTAACCACAGTGTACCTTTATAGGGGTCTTTTGATGTACATCAAACGACTGAATTACCTGTCCTGTTCTGTTGCCTCCAGTTTTACTATGATATAGTCCAGGGGTGTAGAGTTCGTAATATCGTAAGTGATCGGAACCCCTAGAGTATCGAGGATGCCCAAGGGATGTAGAGATCGTAAGTGATCGGAACCCCTAGGGTATCGAGGATGGGACCATTACCTGTATATGAGAAAGTACAAATCTTACCCGTTTCCCCACAAAAGTCGCTCCTTTCTCTACCAATCGTTCCACTTCCTCGTCCACATGCATTGCAATTGCACTCCGCTTTATGTTTTTGTCGCATATAATAAACTGACGAATGTAATCCGAGAGACTCCGATAGACTCCTTTCCCTTCGTAATCCTCATGGACACGTGCGGCCCGAACCAAAGATGTCGTTCCGTCATCCACGGTAGTGAGAAACGCAAATCCAACCTAGAAAATAAGATATCTGTATTACTTTTGATACATCCTCAACATTCCATGGTTACTATCACTTTCGTTAAATTTATCCTTGATTATGTCTAGTGTTATAGCAAAACTGAAGGATCTGTCCGTGACAATGGATCGCACGGGCATAGCTAGAGGCTGTTACATGTGCAAGCCCAGGCATATTTGGTAATACTTGGTTTTGCTAACCTAGGTTCAACAAAATGACGGGTCGACATACATGTAGATGTTATAACTTTACAAGACCATGGATTATGAATAACTCATACTAGGGCATATATAAAAAAGCCCGGGCTTTTTTATATAGCAAGCTACGCCCCTGGGACGAGCATTTGTTGTACATTAGGTTTATGGCGTCGCTCTCGGTAGTCTCGATTGGTCATTTATTTTCTCCTTAACCACATTCACTTTTGCTATGATACGTTTCGGCAGGTCTGTTGAAAAATGACCGTTGAAAAATGACCTTGGCAAATTCTCAACGGATCGTCTGTTGTAAAATGACATTAGTACATACACATATATAACTGTTGCACAAACATTCTCGAATTCTGTTATCACCATTCCTAATATAAGCGCCCCTTCTGTCCTGGTATTTAAATTACGTCGATTTGAATTGAAATTGTGTATTGTTATCATCATAACAAATACCTCATTTAATTTATTGTTAGTGTTGTGTGCTTTTGGGATGTGTGATGTGTTGTTGTGTGTTGTTGGGTTTTTTGGTGTTGTTGTGTTGTGTGATGTTGTGTTGTGTGGCTGTGTGGTGTTGTGTTGTGTGTTGTTGTATGCTGTGTTGTTGTATGTTGTTGTATGTTTTGTTGTGTGTTGTGTTGTCGTATGGTTTTGTTGTGTCATTGTGTATTGCGTTGTTGCTGTATGTTGTTGTATTGTTGTATAATGTTTTGTTGTGTGTTTGATGTTGTATGGTGTTATGTGTTATGTTGTTGTGTTGTGTTGTTGTATTATGTTTTGTTGTGTGTTGATGTGTTGTCCTATAGTGTTGTTGTGTCATTGTGTATTGCGTTGTTGCTGTATGTTGTTGTATTGTTGTATAATGTTTTGTTGTGTGTTTGATGTTGTATGTTGTGTGTTATTTGTTGTTGTGTTGTGTTGTCGTATGGTTTTGTTGTGCCATTGTGTATTGCGTTGTTGTTGTGTGTTGTGTTGTTGTGTGCTGTGTTGTTGTATGTTGTTGTATTGTTGTATAATGTTTTGTTGTGTGTTGATGTGTTGTCGTATGGTGTTGTTGTGCCATTGTGTATTGCGTTGTTGTTGTGTGTTGTGTTGTTGTGTGCTGTGTTGTTGTATGTTGTTGTATTGTTGTATAATGTTTTGTTGTGTGTTTGATGTTGTATGTTGTGTGTTATGTTGTTGTGTTGTGTTGTTGTATTATGTTGTGTTGTGTGTTGATGTGTTGTCCTATAGTGTTGTTGTGTCATTGTGTATTGCGTTGTTGCTGTATGTTGTTGTATTGTTGTATAATGTTTTGTTGTGTGTTTGATGTTGTATGTTGTGTGTTATGTTGTTGTGTTGTGTTGTTGTATTATGTTGTGTTGTGTGTTGATGTGTTGTCCTATAGTGTTGTTGTGTCATTGTGTATTGCGTTGTTGCTGTATGTTGTTGTATTGTTGTATAATGTTTTGTTGTGTGTTTGATGTTGTATGTTGTGTGTTATGTTGTTGTGTTGTGTTGTCGTATGGTTTTGTTGTGCCATTGTGTATTGCGTTGTTGTTGTGTGTTGTGTTGTTGTGTGCTGTGTTGTTGTATGTTGTTGTATTGTTGTATAATGTTTTGTTGTGTGTTGATGTGTTGTCGTATGGTGTTGTTGTGCCATTGTGTATTGCGTTGTTGTTGTGTGTTGTGTTGTTGTGTGCTGTGTTGTTGTATGTTGTTGTATTGTTGTATAATGTTTTGTTGTGTGTTTGATGTTGTATGTTGTGTGTTATGTTGTTGTGTTGTGTTGTTGTATTGTGTTGTGTTGTGTGTTGATGTGTTGTCCTATAGTGTTGTTATGTCATTGTGTATTGCGTTGTTGCTGTATGTTGTTGTATTGTTGTATAATGTTTTGTTGTGTGTTTGATGTTATATGTTGTTGTGTGTTATGTTGTTGTGCTGTGTTGTTGTATTATGTTGTGTTGTGTATTGATGTGTTGTGTCGTCGTATGGTGTTGTTGTGTTTGGTGTTGTGTGGTGTGGTTTTTCTCTAGGTACTCTGGCTTTCCACTACCTCCTGAACCTGTCACGTTCTGAAATGACCCTGACTGTTAATAGGACATCAAACAAAAATAAACCAAACGAAACTAACGAAACTTATGTATTTGTCCGACAACGTTTTGCTAATTTCTGCACTAAGTTTCTTCAATATATCGTAAAAAATCGATAAAAATGTTCAAAAGAATTAATCTTGGCTTTTGATAAAAATAAAGACCTGGAATTTTGGCATTCATTTTTTCCAAAGCAATATAGATAGATAGTCAACTGGAGCCAGTCACCGGGAAAGTTGGGTTACGTAATAATAAAAAAAGAGTTCTTATGGTCACCTTTCAACCGGGGTCCATTTTCAACGGGTCGATGTAAAAGTGCGCTAATGTTCAGTTTTCAACGGTTTTTGGGGTCATTTTTCAACGTTGAAAAATGACCCGAGGTCAGTTTTCAACGGGGGTTCATTTTCAACGTTACACCGGCTTGCCTTACATGCTTAGAGACTTTCTATTCGATTTGATCATGTAATATGGAGATTGCTAAAATTAAGTATATGGGTTTTTTTTCATCTCACCATTTTTTCTCCATCCATGGCAACATATCCCCGATGTGTTTTTAACATGGTGTGATACCTTCCCGCCAAATAGTCAAGACCGTAATATATACCTCGTCGTATGGCGATGACGTCATCGTAATCATCGGCAGTGACTTGACGAAAGGTCAAATCCATGGCCTAAGGGTTGGATCAGATAATAAGAGACATATCATTTTGTTTTGTGAGTTTAATAATTGTTGCATTTTATAAAAAAAAAGTATTTTCTTCGAATGTTGCTCATTCATAGCCCATATGAATGCCAACTGGACATGCAAATTCAATGAAGCGCGAAAGCGCATCACGTTAAATTTGTTTCTGTTCCCGTTCGCATTCATAATGGCTATGAATGCCAACTGAAAGACGTCCAATGCTTATATTTATATTTGGTTACAATTTTATGATGAAATCACAAGGGATTTTAATATATTTTGTTTTGGTCTTTCAACGTCATCTTAAACCATCAAAATCAGCCAAAAACCGAAACTTACCGATTTCGCCGGCATCCTTCTTTGATGACCGTAGTATATGTCATAGAGCTGCACAGTGAAAATGTAAGTATATTATGATAAATCACGTGAAAGAATACCTTGAATGTTATTTTAAGATACCAAAGTAAGCAAGAAATCGTGATACATCATATTTCAACAATTTTTAAGTTGATAAATGTGTATCAGAGCACAGAAGTGATATAAAATTAAAAACTGACAAAAGTAGAGCCATGAATTCGTTCCTGATTTGACCGACTTTCTTATCTTAAAGCCGCATAATCCGTATCTTTCAGGGTCCGTAAATCAACAAAAGAAAATTAGGGTACATATATTATAAAAAGTTATCAACTTTCCCCTAATTACACACCCAAAAAGTCCCGAGTTCAAAAGAAATTAATCATTAAAAATTCGATATCCAGAGTGTTTGAATATGCATTTTCAATCGTAGACGATCACGTGACTTTCCAGACCAAACGAAATGGCGTGCCCAGTCAAAAGTGTGTCGTTCATGTTAGCAGGAACTTCTACGGAAGAACTTGTTACTTATCATGAACAAGTGAATCTTTTGTTATGTGATGAAGTTAAAGAGTCCCTCAGAACAATATATATACATTAACGTCGTGTAAACAATACTTCCATTCGGTCATTTAGAGTGTTTAAAATACGGCGATCGGTTGACTATGCTTTGCCTAATTTCCGGGGGCCACCGGAGGGATTTTTGTGGGAACGGTATTAAAACTTCGTATAAAATACGTGTTGCGATACCATACAACGTACTAGACAAGATGATAAATTGTACAAAAATGTACCAGATATATAAATAATGGTGTTGATAAATAATGAAATAGACAAGACACATCGTATTAAATAAAGACTAAAATGGTTTTCTACATGTAAATCTCTGGTGATACACTGTATTTTTTAAAATAAATATCTCAGACGATTTTGACTTGCCTTGGATAACCATATAACTTGTTTTATAAAGGTCCAAATGAAATATAATAATAAATCAAGTAAAATAAGCACGGAGAGCAAACTTGACATAATATGCATTTTTGTTCAATGTCATATGTGTATACATGTATACATACATATCTATTAGGTAAATAATCATGTACCGCCATAAACGAGTATAAAACTTAATACATGTTATTGTATGTATATTTCTGATATTTATGTTGGAAAAGCTCCATGTTCGTTAAAAACATGATGATAAATTTCTGGTGAAACTATAAACATTTGGTTATATGATTTCAAGGATTACAGAAAATTAAAAAAAAAAATAAAAGAAAGAATGGGGTTGAGGTTGCAATAAGGCGGTTTAATGTGTGTTAAAAGTTCTGAATGTCTAACATGCAATTATGTATATATTTTCTGTGTAGATAATGAAGACAGCTCCCTTAGTTAAATTTGTGATGTACATGTACATGTACATGATAGCTTGCCAATGAACCATATAGCTACCATATAATATGATGTCCAGCCGTGCATTTGCCTCTGAATCAAATGAATCAGAAACATGCATAATAAAAGACCTAGATGTTTCTTATACAATCATATTTATGCACAAATAGCACATTCATATGCATTGTATAGTGTCATGTACACATATTGTGCATCGAATTTTTAAAAGTCAATAGAAAAATGACTGGAGTTCAAAATAGCATCCAGTAGCAAATAAGCTGACCATAGCATGTGATTATCATGTCATCAGAGTAATTGCAATAAAATTCATTTTTTAGTATGTATATAGTCTAACCTAGTGGAAAATCTAACTTTATTAGATGTACTTTGTTAGTTTAACTTTATATATTCAAGCAATCCTAATTCCTTTAGTGTGATCTTGCTCCAAACACTAATTATGTGAAGTTGCTAAGAGCTTGTACATGTAGACCTTTATTGACCTGGACTAATTAGAAGTGATTGTCAGTCTATTCCTTTCTAAATCAATCAAAACTTTGCAACTTAAAATGGTCAAAAATGAATAATGCAATTTAACAACATGCATCACAGGCTATTGTCTCTACAGATAAATGGATATTCTTATATATATGTGCAATCTGTGTATTACACAACAACAAGATTTTTTTATTACACATAGGGATATATGTATATCTATACAGCCAATATCTTGAGATTTGACACTGACTTTTGACCTAAATAACCTTTGATCTAGCTCCAGTCTTGTTTGCTATTTATTTTCTGTATTTTAACATTTCTGAAATGAACACTACATAATTAAACAACTCAGACAAATGACATATATTATAAATAATTGGTTTATTGTTCATAAATTAGAATTACATCCTTGTCCCATATAAATTATTAAAAAATTATACACACTAGGTGTGTAAACATGCAGTTATCATTATTATTCCTTTTTTCATTAGTTTGAAGAAGAAATGAATAATTTGAAAATATCCTGGTGATAATAGTAAAGAATTATGCTAGGTTTGTTCTGTCCTTCCTTCTTGAAAATAATTTCTTTCTGGTTCATAATGGGTACATTACAAACAGACTTTATTTTTTACTGTCAGTTTTGATCTCAGAGATACATGTAGTTGTTTTTCCCTTTTATTTTTGGGCGAGCTGCTATCACATCTTGCACTTCTGTCATCTGGTTGAAGGTCCCATATATTCTATAAAGAAAATGTGGAGTAAATGTCAGTTATGTACATAGATAAATACTGTATACATGCATGTACATATTCTTTCAGTGTAAGCCTACATGTAAATCAAACTAGTTCCAATTGTTTTCTGTCAAACACAAATTTATAACAATTACACATTTTTTGAACACGTTTATCAAAATCAAACCTCACTAGATACTAAGTTAGTCATTTCTTGAATTACAGAGGTCTAGGCATTTTCATGTGAAGAATAATGGTACTAATTAGTGCCAGAATTTATGAATCCTAAATATATTGGACATAATATATAATACATATTTTAAAAAGTCAATTACTATTCTTTACTTACACCACTTACGATGTATTGGTGTGAATCTTATATAATTAAGACCGGCAGATAGGATAACGAGTACGTGACTAAGTGACTGTAAGTCTAAAAAAAATACAATCTTATACACACGAGCACTGATGAATTAAGTTTGAAAGTGGCTTCTTTAATACAGTAATATCCATAGCATACAGTAAAAGGATATATATCACTAATATACATCAATACACAAATATATATCGGAAAAGATATCACACTCCTGACGCTGTAAGCCTGTAACAGTAGCTACATGAATGCGATCATCTTTTAAGGAAACACGTATAATATGACTCTATTAATGCTTCTGTTGTAATCCAAGATTAAATCTGCTATATGTTCCCCAATTTATCAACACTTTTCCTGATTTCTAATCTCTATTTTACTATGGTACCAATTCCAAAAAGCGATCAAACACTTACAGAATATAACTGTTAACGTTACCCCTTCGGGGCCTCACTCACCTTATAGCGACCAAGAGAAGTCAGTTTATGTGGTTTTGGTAGATCATTCACAAATCATAGTTGTTGTCATAGCTCGAATTCGTTTCCATATAATATTCTCAGCAATTCAGAACATTTTTTAGTTTGAATAATTTCCTTATTCACTTCGAATCAGCAGTTGATTCTAAACCGGCGAGCTTTCACTGCAAAGCTCGCTCCATTGCGGTAAACAACTTTTATTTCCGGACATGCGCAAAGTAGCATTTCTAAGCTTTGGAGGCGTTAACTTTTGACTTTCTGTCGGACCGCGCGTAAGTCTAAAATAAAATTTTGTATATTTATATCTTTGGACCTCTAAACTTTCTAGACTTGTAATTTGGGGAAAGATCATAACTTTTTAGGGCTATTACACCATATCTTGTCATTTTTTGTTTTACAGACCCTGAAAGATACGGATCATGCGGCTTTAAAGATGCTCCACCGCCGACATAGCATAAATGATATTCATTATTTGAATAATAATTGGTGTACTATCGTATAAATATATGTCTAATTAACACAAAAAATAATATGAAATAATTTATTTTGCCTTTGGTGCATGCGCAATCAGTGCTTCATTCCATATAGGATATAGTGCCACGGAATTTTTTCGGGATGCAATTAATAATTTTTCATATTTTTAACTTGAAGTAAAATAAGAAGCTCGTACTTTTCATTGTTGGTAATGGTGTAAAGTAAGTAACTTTTGTAACTGAAGAAAAATACTAAATCGTCTTCTCCTGTTTTTGATAGTGAAAAAATACCATTTATCGGCGGTGGAGCATCTTTAACCTTCTGATAACCGCGTCCACAGTTTTCAGACCCAATTAATTTGGCTATTTTTATCACAGGGGTCTGAGAATTACTTATACAGTTTATGTCAATTAATTTGGCAATTATTATCACAGGGGTCTGAGAATTACTTGTACAGTTTATATCAATTAATTTGGCTATTATTATCACAGGGGTCTGAGAATTACTTGTACAGTTTATATCAATTAATTTGGCTATTATTATCACAGGGGTCTGAGAATTACTTATATAGTTTATATCAATTAATTTGGCTATCATTATCACAGGGGTCTGAGAATTACTTGTACAGTTTATATCAATTTGAACCCATCAGATCAAATATCAGTAAAAGCATATATATTTTATTTTATACAACGTAGAATACGATGTTACCGATTTTTGTTTTATCTAAACCCTAATGTTTGGGTTTTATAAGATAAATGTCTTATTAACAGCCAGGGTAATGTAAGGACGTGTCAGGTTTGTTGGTGGAGGAAAGCCGGACTACCCGGAGAAAAACCAATGCTCAGCGGTCAATACAGCACGCGACCCAGAGGTGGAGGGCTTGTGGTAATATGTCGAGACATCTTTTTATCCACAAATAATTTTATTAAAATCTGTACATTTAAATCATTCAATCCGAAATACACACATATTGCATGTAAATTCTTTGTAAGTATATTCACAATCACACACTATCACGCCATTGAAATTGAAACAAAGTAATCAATACAGATTGTTTGTTTGAGTTTTACGGCCCATCGACAACTAAGGTAATTTAGCAGCAAAGACTTATCAGAATAAAGCTGTTAAATAGTTGCATAGGAACAAATGAACATACAATCTCCCTTCTCTTACCTGAAAACGAAACTTGGACTAATTACGTAAAAATACGATAGTTATCACAAAAGTACATTTATTTCAGACCAAAATACACTCACGAAAGGATTATGATTTTCAATAGATTTAGTAAATAGAGTGGAACTTGGTTGATACGAACTCGGATAATTCGAAAACCCGGCTTAATACGAAGTACTTTGCCGGTCCTGGCCGAATTACTTCTTTGTCTTTGTTTAAAGAACTCGGATAATACGAAGAAATTTTGGGTCCGAATGACAAAACTCATACATAAAATGTTCTTATAACTAGAAATGATATTTTTGGACAAAGAAATTGCCGAAAATGCCGACTTCTTTTCCTTAAATCTGCTGTAGAACAGCTTTTCAAAATATATATCTCGGTCTTATTGTTATAATTTTGCAACTACTATCGACGATTTTGACATCTTTCTTGTTTACATCGTTTTACGACATGCAACTAGTCTATATTTACCATTTAAAGATATCGTCTGTAGACATGAGAACTCGCTTAATTCTAATACTCGGATAACTCGAAGTTTTATCTCGGTCCCTTCGAGTTCGTATTAACCGAGTTCCACTGTAGTTTAGTGTTCAGAGTTAACAGATAATAGGAAAAATTGTACTTGATATAGCTCTTTAGTGTAAATTTAAAGAAAGACTTGGTATCTACGAAACCTTCACTGCACTTAATTAAATTTCTTCGCTTAAAGATAAAGAACCTAGCGACAGCCAAAAGAACCTAGCGACAGCCAAAAGAACCTAGCGACAGCCAATATAAAGTTAAAGTGAATAGTCGGGCAAAGGAAACCAGTCTAAATGCGTTCTTTGGCCTTCCAAAAGTCATTGTATACCATAATGATGGTCAAGTTCTGCTTACGGTGTCCAGTTTTGACCATTGAAATTTTGGGGAAGCCCCGTGTAAATTTAGCACAGTTCTAAATATAAATTCGCCAAACTCTTTGAAAACGAGGCTGCGTGGAAATGTCAACATGGACATGTGTTTCTCAGTCGTGTCGGTGATAAACCACAAATGCGGTATGCAAATTGTTGTTTTGAGATGATACATTTGATGCAAATGAAGTATTCTTACATTAATGACAATGCTTTGTAATAATTTTTCGATAAAAGCATCTTGTACATGGAAATCGACACAAATATTCGGCCGATGCAGAGATGGGGCCCCGGAAGGGGCAATTATTGCAGCATCGCATTCGTCGTATTTTACATCAAGGACGTATATGGTCTCACTTATAAATCCTTGTTTACAGCAACCGAATCATGAAGGTTAAGTACAAATAATCATAACATAATTTCCCATTTAAAACCACACGAAAACGTTCCATAGAACGTCCATGCATGTAGCTGTCAAAGATGTGAAAATAAATTAGCTCATACATAGATATTTTACAAGTACAATATATGTGTTCAATTATTCGTGTAGTTTTTTGCAGAGATTTAATTAAATTATCTATGTCTCTGTTTTTTTTTTGGTTTTTTTTTTTTTTGTAAACAATATTTGAGTTCTGGAGAGAAATGACATGAATGTCCAGCTGGAAGGAAAGAAACTTTTATGATGTATATGTATCGTACAATGTATAAATGTAAACGTACATTCCATGTAGCTGCTATAGAATTACAACTAGGAAATTCTCTCAAACATTGATAATATTTAATTCTTCACATTCATGTAGGCCTATGCTGTGAGAATTAACACATCATATATATTTCCAGAAAACATATAGGCCTACATGTATGTTACTTTCCTTTTCTGTTGTTTCCTGTTCTTTTTTGTGCTCTGGAGAAAAAGATGATTGAGTTGAAGAAAAGTAATTTATTAAGAGAAATGTGTACCACAGTACTTTGTCTGTAGCCGAGGGGTTCTACCGGTATACTGTTTTAATAGTCCAGTAATTAATAATTAAATTGAAAATTTCAAAATTAAGATGAAATTGTAAATTCCATTTTTGAATGCAATGGTTCCCCTCCTTTGAGAGTACACAGTGTGTATACCCTTTTTGGTTTTTAGGAATAATACCTGAATAGGAACCTGAAATAACATGACAATCAATCAGGTATGTGTGTGTTGGGGGTGGGGGTGGGGGTGGGGGGCTAAAAGACAGAAGAATCATGAGGTTGGGAAGTTGTAACTTGAGTGGGGGGTTGAAATATAGAAGAAATAGCTACAGATAACTGGAAGTGGAAGGGTGCTTTATCATTGATCTGGTCATTGCATATTTGGGGTTTACATGGCTTTTTTTTGGTTATTTAGTCTCATTGATTTTGGAGCAACTTTGAATCCATATGGTACTGTATATCTTTCTTTTTTCCATGTGTAGCTATTTCTTCTGTATTTCACCCTCCGCCCAAGTCACAACTTCCCAATAGGTACCACTTTTTTGTTCAGAACTCAATATAAGACAGATGTACACAGTACTACATACTACATTTTAGTCTATGTGTTTGTAATCACTGTTACTACAGTATTAATACATAAATGGTCTATGTACAAGTTACACATAGACAATAAATGTGAAATTTGGTTCAGACAAAAAGATTTTTAACATTTCAGATAACTTGCTAGTTTTATGGTTTTATTTATATGTTGAGTCTACTCTCTTGTAAAGTAGAATTTAGAAATGCTAAGACAATGGTATCTATATTGCTATATGTAAAAAAATCCTTATATTTTAAAAGTTATTGAAAAACTATCTCACAAGCCCTGACAAACAAATGGGCCGGCATATGGATGCAAGAATTATAATCACTGGATCTAGAGAACTAATATAAACAAATATTTCTACAAAGTTAAACAATGAAAAAGTATTGCATCATAATTTTATTTAATGATTACAGTTGAAAGGAACATTTAATAAATTAATACTGTTTAAATGTTCTGTTCATGATCTTCTAGGTCCATATTGGAAAAGTTTACTTTCAAGAGCACTCATATCAACATTCTTCAGTCTTCATATGATGCTAATTGTATGTATATGTATACATACACTTGTATACAGGTCCAACGGATGAACTTTCTGTATTCATGTCACTATGCATGCATGGTGCCTGAAAAAAAGAACCAACAATTTTTAATATCTGTTGAATATGACAAAAATTGAAATGATCAATTTCAAATATATATAAATGAATAAATGTAGGTTCATTCTACAGGTTTTTTTTTTTTATTTTAGAGAAAACATTTTATAAGTTGTGAATGCGTGTCACTGATGCATTTGATAGAATCAAATATTGTTTCAAAAAAGATACAAAATTCATTATCTATAGTTCCAACAAAAATTCAGAATAATTATAAATGATACATGGCTGCAGTACATTTCAACTCTGTAAAGTTTGTCATATACACATGAACCAGGTACAGTTGTAATAAATATACAAACACTATTTATTATTATGACCAGAAATAATACTGTATGTGTCCTCCAAATATATCTAAAGAACAAGCTAAAACATACATGTACATATGTATATGTGTATATCAGAACATATACAATACAATTTTACCAATTAACCTACAATGTAAATCCTATATACAATGTATGTGTATAACACTACCAGAACATGTACAGAACAAAAATTTACAAATTAAAAATCTATAAATATATACATCAGAACTGTATGAATTGACCGGTAGCATAATATTATAGATTAATTGAAACAAATCTTAGCTTGATAATGCACTAGCGGTTACATTCTAACTGTACATGCATTACAACGGTACATTTTATAAATATACAGGGCATTCATTACCCCTAAAGAGGCCCCACGAAAGAACCGCTATTTACCCCCAGGGTTACGTTTTACGCGATTGGGGAACAGGTATGAAACATGTGACCAAATGTGACCACTCATTTATGAAAAAATACTGCTAGGGACTATTTACATAATGATCAAAATACGAAGACTCACTCACTATCAGCTGATCAGGGAGTACCGGGTAGTAGGCCTAGTTAGGTACATGTACGTACAGTAGCGGTCCGGAGCCGCGTGCTCGTTTGAACTGTTCTCTTCACTATAACAAGTTGTATTAACACTCTCCATGCGTCGTAATGTTTACCGAGTCAGTTGCTGGGATTGTCGCTGCTCCATTGCCTTTCCTTTCGCATTTTAGGTGAGTCAGTTGGTTGTTTTGGCGGAAACCTTTTGGTTCAAAACTACGGTAGCCATGTTTTGTTTACTACGGAGAGTGGTGGATGTTGCGCATGCGTTAAGATTGACCTGCACTCATAGCCGGTCGGGAGGACTTTTAGGATTCCCATAGATATTATTATTTTCTTCGCATGTACAGCGATTTTGACGGAAAGTTTTATTTTTCTAATTCATAAGAAATTATACCGAATATATTAATACCATTTTTACCGATTTTACAGTCACTTGCCCGACTATTCGCTTCAACAAAATAAAAATTAACATACTTTGTTTTTTTAATAAGTCCGAAGAGGATCAAAGTTTCGTATTTTATGGAATTGAGAATCAAAACATCTATACCTTCGCAAAAAGATCTTGTTTGAGAGTAGCAAGATAATCATTGAATTTTTATTATTTAGAACATTGTAAAAAAAAAAGGTGAAGAATATCCTCAGATCGTTCTTTACAAACAGGACACATGTCAGTAGTAGACACATTATAACGAAAAAGTTAATCTCAAGTGAAAATGACATTTTGAGAAACTTTGAAGTGTACTTCGACACAATCACTTAGGTAATAGCTTACATGTATAATTTGAAAAGCACGCTTTAAATCAAAATTTGGAAATACGCCGGACAAGACAGCTTTAAAATACGTAACTGGTATTTTTCGTGATTCGAAAGAAAAATAAAACATGAAAAAATCATTGTTTTGTATTTTTCCTTTTTCATTAATTCTTTTAATATATAGTATAGTACGGTATGCACCACATGGACTTGGTACGAATGCCAATCCACTTTTCAACCCACGGTTAAATATATTTAAGGAATATATTCATATTTTGTTGAGGTTATGAGGGTATAATGATAATGGAGCCCGTGTAAATTTTATGTAACCCGGTCGCCGAGTTACATAAAATTTACACGGGCTCCATTATCATTATACCCTCATAACCTCAACAAAATATAAATCCGAGACACCTTACCACTCGACCACCGCGGCGCCATATACCAATAATACCTCTAAACGGCCTAGGACACTGGTGGGTCCAATTTATACTTACTGTAACTTATTCTCAGACCCCTGTGCGTATGGACTATTTGAATGTTTTGACCCTTGTGGTTAACCGCTAGTTAAAACATTCCTTATTCAACATTTAGTTGTAATTACTGGAACTCACCTTTTCAATGAAAGAGGTCCCACGCACCGATTCAACAAATGTCCTCTGCTTCTTCAAAACGTTTGTGTAACAAATATAGGTCAGATCTGAGGTCACACACATATATAACGGCCATATATAACCACCAGGCAGACTGTTTGTTAAGACTCGTATGAAATACCGTACCGTACGAAATCACACATTGTAGTTAGCTAAGAGCTATTTTTGTAGAGATAATGGTTTGAATATCTCCATTGCTAAAGGCCCGATACCTTTCCGAAACGGCCTTAATTCTTAAAATGGGTCGGGAAGTGTCTGTCACTCTAAAATAATGGCCGGAACCGGACACAGGGATCTGAGAATTAGTTACAGATTATATAATCATGGACCCACCAGAGTGCCCTAAGACCATTTTTAGACTTTTGAGAGGTCTAGATAAAAAACGATAAAAATCACATTCTACATGGTAATATATATACGAAAAGGGAGGCAACTCAGAGACTCCAAATTTCTAACCCGCCTACCTTTAGCGGCTGTAAAAACACATTTCTAGTATATCGTCATAAAAACGGTTACTACCGTTGGAAAGAGCGATAATTTTCCATTCAGATTCATTTTTGATATGGTAACTAATTCCCAGATCCTTGTGAAATCGAAATCCCAACTTATTATTATTTTTTTTAAAGTGGAAAAAAATAGGGTTGGTCGGGTAACACTAAATAAACCTAATTTTTTTCTAGCCTTACATGCATTTTGTTTGCTCCGTTCTTCTTGTTCGGGTTCTTCTTTTTCCGCCGCAACTTTGTCCGACCATATTCTCAAAAACTATATGTCGGATCACTTTGAATTCTCGCGAGGTCGTTTCTGGTGACCTGCAGATATGACGACCAGTTTCATTTCCAACCAGCATCAAAAGATGGCCACCACAGCCTTTCATTGTTCAAAATTGAACTGCTTATAAATATTTAACTACTGGTCCGATTTGCCTGGAATCGGTATCAATATGTAGTTCTAATCAGTTTCTAAATTTTAAAAGTGAAAATATCATAATTATGAGTAAAAAATATATATATTTTCAGACTGTTTCAAATTTTAAAGCCAGTAAGAATTATCTCCCTTTATTCACTGATCAGCAGGGATCCGTTTTAGGCCCAAGTTCATTTTTTATTGTATTTTTAAGTTATAGATCATATTATTACTATTGACATAAAACTATTTTGAGGCCATTTTTGGTAAATTGTAGATGTGCAACTTTTACAGACCAGGCACCAAGATGGCCGCCACGGCATGCAATTAGTCGAATTTGAACAAAAAGGAAAATGTTTGAGAACACAAATCTAATACCACTATAGACATTACTGTGCCTTATATATTAACTATAAAATGATGTGACTTTTCAAAAAGCGTTTATCTTCTGCGAAATAAAATGTATTTACCGGTAAAATAATGTCACGTCATCATTCAGGGGAGATCACTCTTGTCAAACTAGGCTCTGGGGGAACTTTATGTGACGGCACCTGTCACAATTTGATCTCGTTAAATATTCATGAGACAGCGAATTAACACGGTTAAACTACACCTATCATCACCCGATGAACAATTTAATTAAATTCAAATAAACATTAAAGTGACCTTTCTGAAATGGCTATTAATTTTTAAAACGGGTATGTAAAACGAGATTGATAATTTTGTAGAATTGCAAAAGTTGTTAGCTTACAGAGATACTACATTAATCATTATCTTCTGAACAACATCTGTTGGAAAATCAGGGCATTTCTTACAGTATGTATAACTAATATATGATTATATACGCCAGACAAACATATATTAAGGATGGAATAAATGAAGTTTTAGCGACTCTACAAAGCCATTAATTTTATTTCGTATTCTCATTTTAATAATTAAAATAGCGACTCTACAACATTATCAATTTCATTTCATTTTCTCATTTTAAGAATTAAAAACTGTTCTGGAAAGGTATTGGGCCTTTAACTAGGTATAAAAAGTATGTAAGCTGTTACTGACTCCCAGGTTCGTCTATCAGAAAACTTCTGAGAAATTTCCGGCAATCTTCGGAAATCTTCGGAAATATTTTTTCAAAGATTGCTGGAAATTACTCAGATGTTGCAATTACGGGTTCGTGTGGGATTTCGATGAGCGATCATTGAGGAAATAAAATGAAAAATAACCAACCAATGAAAAAGCAGTCGTGTTTTGTAACGTTCCTATTCCGAAAAATAATTATCAACAATACATCCACCTTAGTACGCATTCTTTGTTCAACATGAACAGAGGCACACCTGTATTTTATTTCTCTTTTTCATTATGAATGCACAGAGAAAACTTATTTACAATGTTATATACAATCATTAGTATTCGAAAAAGGTATACAGTTGTGGTTTATATGAATAACATAAGCTAAGGAGAACAAATATTATTGTTTATTATCGTAATAAAAGTACACAATTTCTTCAGTATTTCATGTAATTAGAGTTCATAAGTTCATTAAGTTTTATAAAATCTGGTCGTAGCCAAAAATATCGATCAATATACAAAGTAAGGTCATCCTCGATACTCCATGGGTTCCGATCACTTACAATGAGATCTTAAGCAATCGGAACCCCTGGAATATCGAGGATGGGATAAGGTATTACATTCTAATAAATAATGGAATTCATCGCCAATTTGCTGACTATGACAATGTTGACATTTTCTTTCTGAGTATACAATTAGTTGCCATCGTTCTGTTTCAACAATAAATTTATGGTTGGTTTTACGAAATTTTGCATAATGTTATTGTGCCTTTTACATCTAAAATCTAAATAATTTTCAAAATTATGTGTATTTTTAAAAATTCTATAACATAGATTTAGAGGAGATATTCACATCACTCTCCCAGTTCTGTAAGTACTGGTCATGTAATCTTAATTTGATAATATGTTTTAACCATAAAGGATTACAATCAGAGTTTAATTGATTATTCCACAAGTAGCTCATCCCGCACTTGTTAAGTATAGATTTTACAAAACATATATATGTAACTTCCGGTTGCGCGCGCATCAATGGAGGAATGAAAAAAAAATTAAGCGGCAATTATCGGACAAGTTTATGAGGAATTGCCACGTTTTCCATTGGGTAACATCCCTAAAATGGCAGAAAATAATAACTGTTTATATAGTCTTTCAACTATATATCTCAGAAAGTGATAGTGTGTTGTTATGATCTAATTGAGGTCTTAAACTTTAGGAGACGGAGATGAGTGATCGATGTTATGTAATGGCGTTCCATGATTTCTCAACTTAGACACAACGATTTAAACTGTGAGTATGGATGTGCATTTTGATATTTGTTGAGACTTTACCAACCTTTATCACCCCATGAGTGCTAATAGACTAGCTAAGTATCTACAAAGAACTGAGGATGAGATAGCTAATCTAGATCATATGTCCCGCCAAATTGTCATTGTGTCTGACAGCAAAGGGAGACAACTACAACAACAGTGTAAAAACACAGTGGAGAAAAATATCAAATGGTTCGTGAAACCTGGAAAAGGGACGGATTATCTAGTAAATTTTGTGCTAAAAAACCTATGGAGCTATATTATTAGCTATATGGACTGGGACTTGTGACCTCACTCGCAAAGTGAACAAATTCATAGACTTAAATGACAACAATGATCCCCAAACTTTACTGGACTCCTTCGAGAGACTGAGACCTCTACTTAACCGTCACGGTGACCGGCTAAAACTAGTCATTCTGGAGTGCCCCTTCTACTCAATTGAGGTTTGGAATCGGAGTAAAGGCCACCACAATAGTGATATATTCAAAGATAACAACAAAATCCTTGAAGAAAGAATCGAACAGTTAAATCACGGTATTCGATCCCTCAATGAATCATTTGGAATTCCGGCCCCAAAGTTCACAGAGGATATGCGCACTTCTAAAAAACATAACAAATCAAGATCAACACTAAAAAATTCTTATAACCTACTGAGAGACGGCGTCAACCCAGGAAAAACTTTATCGGAATATTGGCTGAGAAGAATAATAGTAGTGCTAGTCAAGGAATACTGTATGTGACCCTCTCATCCCTGCTTCATATATCTTGAACATCCATCTGTTTCTTCAACCAAGATGGATAGTGGTGACCTTGATGAGAATTTTCCTCCTCAATCCTACCAAGTGAATAAAAGGAGGAGGGACCCATCAGGACCTGAATGTTGTGGCAAATGTGACAAACAATTGATACCTAACTCTAGATATGTTACATGCGAATGCTGTGGACTTCAGTTCTGTCAACATTGTACAGAATTTCCAGAAGAAGTGTATAATCTCCTGGCAAGCAATAACATGGCAGGCACATCCTTTCACACTAAACCAACAGATTCAACCAACACTACAAGACATTGATTACTCCACGAGGAAATTAGTTATATCTAATGAGAAGAGACTAAGAGATGTCGAGACGCGAATCACTGTAATAGAAAAACAGACACCACTACAAATAGAAAAAGAGGTGAGCAAACTGAAAGAAGATATATAGAGAAAGCAGTAACATGCAGCATCAATTCTAAAGTAGACGCAAGATACAAAGAGATGGAAGAGAGGAAACAAACGAGTAACAGCATCATACTATTCAATGTGCCAGAGCAGACTTATGAAACACCCCAAAAAAATAAAGAAAAAGACGAGAAAACAATCAGGCTTATTTCCAGAAGGCTAGAAATACAAGAGCTGGAGTTACTTGCCCATTTCAGAATGGGGAAAAAGGAAACAGGGAGTAATCAGACCACTTGTTGCTGTCCTAAACAACAAGAAACAGCGAAAAACATTGCTTGAAAAAGCAAGACTCATCAAAGATTTAGTCCCTGATAGCCTAAAACGTACCATTCTCACAAAAGATCTAACTCAGGAACAAAGGAGAGAAAGAAAAGAAAAAAGGAGAAAGATCAGACCAAACATCGCCAAAAGTGCCTACAGCTGAAGAACAATATACAGAGATAACTCCCATGCTGAGGTCAGGTGGTAATTCGATGTATGGGGATTGCTCCGACTCGAGGCCACTAAGATCTAAAGCTGCGGTAGTATCTCAAAAGAATTTACCTAAGACAGGTTGTGTAAAGCTGAAGACACAAGGCAACCTTACCAAAGAGGTCGGATCGATAAGGATGGAAAGGCAAGAAGTTAGCACGTCTAAGCCACCTAATCCTATATACTAAGTCACTTTGAAACCGAGGAGGATAGTCCCTACCATTACAACACATTACTGGATGCAACCGGTAATGATGAAACTATCCTCATATATTGAACTCCCCAGAGGGAAGAAAATTACACCAATGTGCCAACGTCACCCGAAGTAGAACGTACATAGGATGCAAGTTTTACCAGTTTTAGAGAAGATCAACACATGAAAGAAGACTCAACTAAATTTCTTAAAGTTTACTATACTAATTTAGATGTACTCTCTTCAGACAAAAGATTGGAACTAGAAAATTACATTGAGCAAGAAGAACCTGACATCATCTGTCTCACTGAAATATTCCCTAAGTTCACTAATTTAGCTATAATTACAATTCACATTTCCCAAAGGACAGTCATCGAGGAGTAGCAATCTACGTCAAGCAGACTATTATCAGTGAAGCTCATGACTACACTATTAGTTTCCAAGAATATATACCCTGTCTCATTACATTAAACAAGAAGGACAACATACTCATATGTTGTGTCTACAGAAGCCAAAATAGCTCTCTTGAGAACAACACTAGATTGAACAAGCTCATCGAAAGCTTAGAGTCATCTAATTCACCCAGTGTCCTATTGCTGGGGGATTTCAACTTCAGGGAAAATAATCTGGGAGACTCAAATGTCACTCGTAGGACAAAACAACCTAGCAATCCTATTTTTAGAAACAACAAGGAACAAATTACTATTTCAGCAAATCACAGTTCCTACGAGACACGGAAAAAATCAACTTTCATCGACACTAGATTTAGTTTTCACTGCAGTTGAAGAACAAATTGAGGACATGAAATATTCTCCAGGATTAGGAAAAAGTGATCATATTGGAATTCAATTTAAAATTATCTGTAAGACTGCATCCGTGAAGACCAGTAACAAGGCAACACGTCGCAACTTCTTTAAAGGAAATTATGAAGAAATAAAGAGAGACTTGCAAGATATAGACTATGAAATACTTGATTCACCTCTAGATGTGGACAAAGCTTGGCAATACTTTACTGTTATCATTGTGAAAATTATTGAAAAACATGTACCAGTGAGCAAAGAACAAACTGCTAGCAAATTCCGTAATCAAGAATTGAATCAAGAGGCCAGATCAACCATCATTAAAAAACAACCAACACTGGAAACGGTATCTTCACTGTAAAACACCTGAACTACTACTGCACAAACTACAACAATATGGGATTGGAGGAAAACTACTAGCCTGGATTAAAGCCTTTTTGGAGGACACTAAACAGAGAGTAAAGATTAATGGAAGCTTAATATCTGACTCCCTATCGGTGACTAGCGGGGTACCCCAGGGAAGTGTCCTCGGACCGACACTTTTTCTTGTCTATGTGTGAATGACATGTCAGATATGATCAACTGTACCATCAAACTATTCGCAGATGACACAAAACTGTCCAATGGAATCCACTCTGACCTTGACAGACTTGATCTCCAAGATAACATCAATAAAATGTGTGAATGGACACAAACTTGGTTGATGAAGCTGAACCCATCAAAATGCAAATATCTGGAAGTAGGTACCACTCAGGGAAACCACCAATACCAGCTCCAACAGGACGGGACCACCTCTCTGATACAAAAAGTGTCGTCAGAGAAAGATCTGGGAGTCTACATGGACCATTCCCTTCAATTCTCAGTTCATGCTAAGCAAGCCAGCACCAAAGCATATAGGATGATCGGACTTGTTTTCAGAACATTTTGCTATATGAGCCCTGAAATTTTCCTGACCTTATATAAAACGCTCATTAGACCACACCTTGAGTATGCCACGCCAGTAACATCTCCTATACTTCAGAAGGACAAAATTACCATCGAAAATGTTCAAAAGAAGAGCCACAAAAAGAATACCCGCATTAAAAGATCTTACATATGAGGAAAGATTAAAAAGACTTGGGCTTCCTACTCTGGAATATTGCAGGATGAGAGCCGATATTATCCAAACATCCTAGATGTTGACAAGCTCTTCCAGGAAACAGGTCAAAGAATAGCAAGGGGGCACTCCAGGAAATTATTCAAAAAACAACGTCGATTACAACACACTGGTCACTTTTTCAGTAATAGAATTGTGAACACTTGGAATTCCTTGCCAGAAAAGACAGTCACCTCTACATCCGTCAACAGCTTCAAAACTAATCTAAACAGGGCATGGCATCAGCACCCAGTTAAATTTAACCCTATTTCACATAGGAAGGCTGGCTAGCTGTTGAAATTTATATATAGTAACATATGTATGGACTATAAGATTAAATATGTTACATCATTTCCTTGGATGATATCACTATACCCATCAATGAACAAATATGGAATAAGCCTGCAAAAGAAGTGAAGAAGTACCTTACAGTGTTTTTCTTTTTAATCACAAGAACTGTATATACATTGTATATATTTATTTTATCGAGCAACCGGAAGTCAATTTCTAAGTACGCGTTGTACGCTATGCATTAGTAAAGGAAAGAACTATCAATACAACTTAACAAGTGACATTAAACACTTTCAACGATGTACCTTGAGCGAATCTTGAGCGAATCTTGTAACAGGCTTATCTTCAAAGCGGTGAATGTAACATAGTTTGTATAAAATGACATTAACTTAAACAACCGGCCTGTTTAGTTTTAGCTTGTGCGAGTGATGAAAAAGTATATCATAGCTTGTCACTCGAGCAGGAATGATTTTTCATCACTCGCAGAATGATTTAATTCCGTTTTATTTTCGTATCAATGACAATTAATTAAGATCGAAGTAGATCATAAATTCTGCAACTGTATACGGCGTTGTCACTAAAATGTGTTACATACGTGTATAGTAGTCGGGTAATGCTAAAAAGTCGATTATATTTGTTTTAAGTTCTAGTAGTATCGAAGCCCGACGAGACAAAAAACTACCCCACCTACGTAGCTTTTATAACTAAAAACCCATTTCTAAAGGGTCTACACAAAAACGGTTACTATCATTAGAATAAGCAACAATTTTCTTTTTGAAATTACCCTACACAACTACATATACAAAGTTCCGTCAGTAAGTTAGAAATAGTAATGGACCTAAAATTGACCCTTGCAGAACGCCAACATTTGTACTTTTAATAACGGACGTTCTAATATTTTCTACAAAAGCTAGTCGGAGATTTCTTTTAACCAATTCGAAATTTGGCAACTCTACCATAATTGTGGCACATGATCGAAAATTTTAAATCACAGAAAACAATACAAGTTGGCTGTATTTTTTGGGGAGTTTCACATGAATTGTGATAAATTCAATAATTTGACGTGCAGTAGAATGACCAGATTTATATGGACACTATTCCTTGTATTTGCTTTGTTTCATTCGCAAGATAGTCATAAAGAGCAGTTATCTCTGACATTCATTTTTGAGGGAAAAAAAACCATGCCACAGTCCCCCTATGATAGAGATATGTATCCTAGCAGTGAAAACAAACGCATATCATATGTCTCAGTGATTTCTCAGTGCATTAATTGTGGAAAAAACTCCGCCATTTCATGTGATAAATATGATTTATGAAGATGTATTTCATGATAAACACCCACACAATCCAAAATTCAATGTGTAAACGAAACTGGTAAACAAAATTTATAATGCTTATTCAGTCAAATTGGAAAAGAAAATTGCTACATCAGTTTGTAAAATTTTACTTTGCATTTATGGTTTAATAAGTAAAAACATAAAAAAGCTAAAATTGTCTTTGTTTGCCATGTTACGAGTATCCTGCATGTGTAGTCAACTGTATCCGTCGGTGACGCTATCTATAGGGATTAGTGTAGAAGTACCGGTAGGGGATTAACTGTTTATCAAATAATTGGTCTATGTATGCCCATATACAGGTACAGACATCAGAGTAACCTCCCATGTATTTTACAGAAAATAAAATAATATCAATTTAAACTTAGATATTGTACAGTATCAATAAAACATGAAATTAATTCCTTAATGTGCCAAATATATACTTAACCTCCTTCTATTAAAATGGTTGAAAATAATATTATGATAGGAATACTTAAGCAATAAACTGTTATGGGTTGGACATACAGTTGATATGAAGCCCATCCGGAAGGAAGATAAATAGAATGGCGCCCGTTAGGGCGCCATGAATATTTATCTTTCGGACGGATGGGCTTCATATCAACTGTATGTCCAATCTGGTAACAGTTTATTACTTATATTTCCATTACGATCATTCAAATTCAAAACTATACATGTATATCTTTTGAATTTCCCGCTTGCGCTAGTGTTGACGTCACCAAGTTCAATAAACGGAACAGCCATAGCATCAGCTTCTGAATATAGTTCAACACAAAACGGTTTGAAACAAGCGAACAAATGAAATTTAAGCGATAGTATTCTTTAATACATGCTATTTTGTCAACACGATAATACCGTTAGATTTCATAGACCGCACAACTGTAAAACCACTTTTAAAAATATTTGACCGTTATGTATAGGCGTAAGTATACAGTGTATACATTGTCAGTGACGCGGCGGAAACGTCAAATATTCATACGCTTGACCAGATTGGAGTTCATAGCCAGATATTGCCCATCTGGTTTAACATAGATTAAACGGGAAACTGAATGTTGAATGGAAATATATGCATATATATCAAAAATTTAAATATTTTGCAAGATCGATATAATTTGTTATATATTATGAATATTTCAGAATGGAGAATTTGAATTCAAACACATATAGTTCCCTTAGCTTATTCGGCTTTCCCATATATTTGGCTGTCAAAATGTGAAGAGAAAGGGAGAAGATAGATGGAAGGAGGAATGAATGAGAGAAAGAAGATGGAGTAAGGAGTGACAGAAGAGAGATGGAGACAGGAGTGAGAGAAGAAAGATGGAAAAGGGAATGAGAGAAGAGAGATGGAGGCAGGAGTAAGAGAAGAGAGATGGAGGGAGGAGTGAGAGAGGAGAGATGGAAGAATGAGTGAGAGAGGAGAGATGGAGGAAGGAGTGAGAGAGGAGAGATGGAGGAAGGAGAGAAGAGAGATGGAGGCAGGAGTGAGAGAAGAGAGATGGAGAAAGTAATGAGAGAAGAGAGATATAGGAAGGAATGAGAGAGGAGAGATGGAGGTAGGAGTGAGAGAAGAGAGATGGAAGAATGAGTGAGAGAAGAGAGATGGAGGAAGGAGTGAGAGAGGAGAGATGGAGGATGGAGTGAGAGAGGAGAGATGGAGATGAGAGAAGAGAGATGTAGGCAGGAGTGAGAGAAGAGAGATGGAGAAAGGAATGAGAGAAGAGAGAAAGAGGAAGGAATGAGAGAGTAGAGAGATGGAGGAAGGACTAAGAAAGGAGAGATGGAGGAAGGAGAAAAGAGAGAAAGAGGAAGGACTGAGAGAAGAGAGATGAAAGAATGAGTGAGAGAAGAGAGTTGTAACAAGGAGTGAGAGAAGAGAGATGGAGGAAGGAGAGATGGAGGCAGGAGTGAGAGAAGAGAGATGGAGGATGGAATGAGAGAAGGGAGATATAGGAAGGAATGAGAGAGGAGAGATGGAGGAAGGAGTGAGAGAGGAGAGATGGAGGAAGAAGTAAGAGAGGAGCGACGGAGGTAGGAGTGAGAGGGGAGTGATGGAGGAAGGAGTGAGAGAGGAGAGATTGAGCAAGGAGTACAAGAGGGCGAAGATGGAGGAAGGAGTGAGAGAAGAGGGATGGAAGAAGGAGTGAGAGAAGAGGGATGGAAGAAAGAGTGAGAGAGGTGATTGAGGAAGGAGTGATAGAAGAGAGAAGAGAGAAGAAGGAAGGAGTGAGAGAAGAGATTGGGGTAGGAGTGAGAGAAGAGAGGTGTAGGAAGGAGTGAGAGAAGAGAGATGGAAGAAGGAGTGAGAGAAGAGAGGTGTAGGAAGGAGTGAGAGAAAAGAGATGGAAGGAGTGAGAGAAGAGAGAAGGAGGAAGGAGTGAGAGAAGAGATTGAGGTAGGAGTGAAAGAAGAGAGGTGTAGGAAGGAGTGAGAGAAAAGAGATGGAAGAAGGAGTGAGAGAAGACAGATGGAGGAAGGAGTGAGAGAGATAGAGAGAAGAGATTGAGGTAGGAGTGAGAGAAGAGAGATGGAGGAAGGAGTGAGAGAAGAGAGATGGAAGAAGGAGTGAGAGAAGAGAGTTCGAAGAAGGTGTGAGAGAGGAGAGCTGGAGGAAGGAGTGAGAGAGTAAGGATGGAAAAATGAGTGAGAGAAGAGAGATGGAGGAAGGGGTGAGAGAAGAGAGATGGAGGAAGGAGTGAGAGAAGAGAAATTGAAGTGGGAGAGGAGAGCTGGAGGAAGGAGTGAGAGAAGAGAAATGGAAGAGGGTGTGAGAGAAGAGAGATGGATGACGGAGTGAGAGAAGAGAGATGGAGGAAGGAGTGAGAGAGGAGAGATGGAGGAAGGAGTGAGAGAAGAGAGATTGAAGAAGTGAGAGAGGAGAGTTGGAGGAAGAAGTGAGAGAGTAGAGATGGAGGAAGGAGTGAGAGAAGAGAAATGGAAGAGGGTGTGAGAGAGAGAAGAGAGATGAATGACGGAGTGAGAGAAGAGAGATGGAGGAAGGAGTGAGAGAGGAGAGATGGAGGAAGGAGTGAGAGAGGAGAGATGGAGGGAGTAAAGAATCTACTTTTTTCCAGATGCAATCAACTATTCTAAAGTCAAATGATAATAGTGTAACGTAAGTCAGAAACAAGCAGATGAACAATTATCTTTCATCGGCGGTGTAGCTTCTTTGAAGTTCAACTCGTAGTAAAACAATAACGACATAATCTGTCTGAATCAAAATTTATTTTCATATGAAACAGAGAAATAATTTTGGATATCTTGTAGCTGTCTAAAGCCCACAGAAAGTTCCACCTGTCGATCACAAGAGACCTAACCCTGAGAATCAAGCCTCAGCCAAATTAAGGCAAAATAAAATAATTTCTTTCATACATACGGGTGTAATACTGCTTGGTCTAGGGCAATACACTCATGCCGCCTGACGGATTTTTTGTTGAAAATATCACGTAATTTTTCATGTATGAAAAATTGACTTTCAACCGTGGATTTCTTGGAATTTATTTCAAAATGACGGAATATTATAGTTGTAAAATTGCAGTAAAACGTCAAGGTATGAAAGAAAAATACTCTTTCATAAGTGGATATGAAGGATAGGGATATTCTACCCCCTTATCATTATTTCAATATAGAAACTCTCTTATCTTTACTTCATTGTAGAAACTCTCTTACCTTTATTTCAATGTAGAAACTCTCTTATCCTTATAACAATGTAGTAACTCTCTTATCTTTATTTCAATGTAGAAACTCTCTTATCCTTATTACAATGTAGTAACTCTCTTACCTTTATTTCAATGTAGAAACTCTCTTATCCTTATTTCAATATAGAAACTCTCTTATCTTTATTTCAATGTAGAAACTCTCTTATCCTTATTACAATGTAGTAACTCTCTTATCCTTATTACAATGTAGTAACTCTCTTACCTTTATTTCAATGTAGAAACTCTCTTATCCTTATTTCAATGTAGAAACTCTCTTATCTTTATTTCAATGTAGAAACTCTCTTATCCTTATTTCAATATATGAACTCTCTTATCTTTATTTCAATGTAGAAACTCTCTTATCCTTATTACAATGTAGTAACTCTCTTATCCTTATTTCAATGTAGTAACTCTCTTACCTTTATTTCAATGTAGAAACTCTCTTACCTTTATTTCAATGTAGAAACTCTCTTATCCTTATTACAATGTAGTAACTCTCTTATCCTTATTTCAATGTAGAAACTCTCTTATCTTTATTTCAATGTAGAAACTCTCTTACCTTTATTTCAATGTAGTAACTCTCTTAACTTTATTACAATGTAGTAACTCTCTTATCCTTATTTCAATGTAGAAACTCTCTTATCTTTATTTCAATGTAGAAACTCTCTTAACTTTATTACAATGTAGTAACTCTCTTATCCTTATTTCAATGTAGAAACTCTCTTATCTTTATTTCAATGTAGTAACTCTCTTAACTTTATTACAATGTAGTAACTCTCTTATCCTTATTTCAATGTAGAAACTCTCTTATCTTTATTTCAATGTAGAAACTCTCTTACCTTTATTTCAATGTAGAAACTCTCTTAACTTTATTTCAATGTAGAAACTCTCTTATCCTTATTTCAATATAGTAACTCTCTTAACTTTATTTCAATGTAGAAACTCTCTTATCCTTATTACAATGTAGTAACTCTCTTATCCTTATTACAATGTAGTAACTCTCTTACCTTTATTTCAATGTAGAAACTCTCTTATCCTTATTTCAATGTAGAAACTCTCTTATCCTTATTACAATGTAGTAACTCTCTTACCTTTATTTCAATGTAGTAACTCTCTTAACTTTATTACAATGTAGTAACTCTCTTATCCTTATTTCAATGTAGAAACTCTCTTATCTTTATTTCAATGTAGAAACTCTCTTACCTTTATTTCAATGTAGAAACTCTCTTAACTTTATTTCAATGTAGAAACTCTCTTATCCTTATTTCAATATAGTAACTCTCTTAACTTTATTTCAATGTAGAAACTCTCTTATCCTTATTACAATGTAGTAACTCTCTTATCCTTATTACAATGTAGTAACTCTCTTACCTTTATTTCAATGTAGAAACTCTCTTATCCTTATTTCAATGTAGAAACTCTCTTATCCTTATTACAATGTAGTAACTCTCTTAACTTTATTTCAATGTAGAAACCCTCTTAACTTTATTTCAATGTAGAAACTCTCTTATCTTTATTACAATGTAGTAACTCTCTTACCTTTATTTCAATGTAGAAACTCTCTTATGTTTATTTCAATGTAGAAACTCTCTTATCCTTATTTCAATGTAGAAACTCTCTTATCCTTATTACAATGTAGAAACCCTCTTAACTTTATTTCAATGTAGAAACCCTCTTAACTTTATTTCAATGTAGAAACTCTCTTATTTTTATTACAATGTAGTAACTCTCTTACCTTTATTTCAATGTAGAAACTCTCTTAACTT
Source organism: Argopecten irradians (assembly GCF_041381155.1). Classification (NCBI taxonomy): domain Eukaryota; kingdom Metazoa; phylum Mollusca; class Bivalvia; order Pectinida; family Pectinidae; genus Argopecten; species Argopecten irradians. Next base: position 9,553,311 of record NC_091148.1, on the reverse strand, counting down.
CATTTCAATGTAGAAACTGTCTTATCTTCATTTCAATGTAGAAACTCTCTTATGAAAAACTCTCTTATCTTTATTTCAATGTAGAAACTCTCTTACCTTTATTTCAATGTAGAAACTCTCTTATCCTTATTACAATGTAGTTACTCTCTTATTTTTATTTCAATGTAGAAACTCTCTTATCCTTATTTCAATGTAGAAACTGTCTTATCTTCATTTCAATGTAGAAATTCTCTTAACTTTATTGCAATGTAGAAACTCTCTTATGTTTATTTCAATGTAGAAACTCTCTTATCTTTATTTCAATGTAGAAACTCTCTTATCTTCATTTCAATGTAGAAACTGTCTTATCTTTATTTCAATGTAGAAACTCTCTTATCTTTATTTCAATGTAGAAACTCTCTTACCTTTATTTCAATGTAGAAACTCTCTTATCCTTATTACAATGTAGTTACTCTCTTATTTTTATTTCAATGTAGAAACTCTCTTATCCTTATTTCAATGTAGAAACTGTCTTATCTTCATTTCAATGTAGAAATTCTCTTAACTTTATTTCAATGTAGAAACTCTCTTATGTTTATTTCAATGTAGAAACTCTCTTATCTTCATTTCAATGTAGAAACTATCTTATCTTTATTTCAATGTAGAAAATCTCTTATCTTCATTTCAATGTAGAAACTCTATTATCAACGTCAAAACTGATACATGATGGTGGATCCTTTTTGCCGTTTTTGACAGATTGCAATATTTCCATACACTTTCGTCTGAAATTTCCACTGAAAAATCCGTATATTAACGGATTAAGTGCGTTTCCAAGGAAATATGACAGTAGTCCTATATTGTACCATACTTGCTGGGGCTCTGACATTCCATCCTGGAAATTCGGTATGACCGAAACACACACGACCAGTGTCACATAGGGAAGAAAGCTGATAAATTCAACAGCCGTGATTAAAAACAAAGTTAATGATGTTTTCTGTCTTTTCATTATCCGAGTTGATCGTTTTCTCATGGAGTTCAAATTAACAGAAACTTTGGATAAATCCACAAAAGACGACTTCCGAGCGATCGCCTTTCTAGTGTTTCTGTCCTCGCCCCTTAACGTACTAGAGCGAGATCCGTCTGTTGAAAAATCAAGTTGAGCTTGTCTGAAATGTTCAGCCATGGCTTTTGAAGCTGAAAGTTTTGAATCTGGTCGCAGACGACAGAGTTTAACTCCAACTGAAATGTATAAAACAAATAAAGATACGGACACTATTACAAATATAAGGCACATCATGATGTAATATAAATGTGGGTAAAATGTTCCTCGTAGGTGCTGGACTGTGGAACAAGATGTCTGAAGAATGGGATCAGACGATCGGTCAAAGTTTCCAAACACAAATAACGCTGGCCAGGACAAACTAAGCGACACAGGTACAGACACGAAGCATAGCTTCTTAGCTGTTGTGTTCGATATTTGTTTCTTTTTGTATTTACATACACGTAAATATCTGTCGACTGCGATCACCACAAGCATGAATCCTTCAGCGATTGACGTCACAGCGCGGGAAAATCTTAGGATTCGACAGAGCGCGCTGCTGTTCGTTGTGATCGGATTGGTCAGCATGACAATATCCAGTGGCATACACACACCGGAAGTGATGAGATCGAGTGTTGCTAGGTAACCAATAAAATATTTAACTGTTGTTGATTTCCACGTAAATAAATAAACATATACAACCACCGAATTTCCAATTAGTCCGAAGCACATCAAAACGTAAACATATAATGTGACGGGAAGCAACTTTTGTGCCATTTCAGAATTGGAAATAAACATCTCCTCTTGATCATCAGAAACATTGCTATGCGTGGTGGGAATGAAGGTAACGGTCACAGTATTAAATGACGTCATGTTGTAGCTTGTGACTTGCTCCACTGATGACGTCATCCTCGACATGTTTCCGGTTGAAGCTTCCATAATGGTCTTTATTTATCTAAAAAAGTAAGAGAAAGAAAAATTCAAAGATAACAAAAGCAGCTACATTAATCAAGGCGCCAATAACGAAAACAACAACAACATATTAGCAACGATAAATGCATCTGCAAACAACAACAAAAAGCGTTTATTGAAAAAGATAAAATAACATTAGAGACAGCAACAGCAACCATAGCAACAACAAAAAATAAATAAACACAAAAGCAGCAGCAGCAGCAACAACAACTGTAACTGTAAACAACAGATTGCGGAAACAACAACACAAAAACAACAACGGTAAACAACAAAAAGTAAAATATCACTGACCTCGACAACATCAACATCGAACAACAGCAACAAAACACAAAATGCGAACAAAAATGCGTGACAGTGTTTACTTGTCGTTGTATAAAGGTCAAGTTACAATAGGGTCAACTTGGGTTACATAGCTTCCGGAGTATTTGACACAAGTCCATCTGGCATATTACTACTAAACAATTATCGTTATAATTTGGATTTTCCGTTTGCATTAATATGACACGTTGTACAGTGAACAAAAGCGTTTTGTTTGTTTACGGAAGAAATACAAATGTGCTTATACATCGATTCCCATTTTCACAGAAGATATATAAAAAATGTCAAAATCCTGCAAAAACTGGGGTTATTTGAGGACTGCATATCAAACTAAGTAGTACTTTTAAATATAGGGTTAATTATATGTATCTGTCAAGTAAATATATCGTTATACATGTAGCCATACTTGTAGTATATAATACGTGCTATGCACTATGAGTTACAGGGCGGTGTCAATATCGGTACGTGATCTACTTGTCAGATCCACTTAAAGGTCAAATCACTTGAATTAGACTGAATCAAGAGGTCAAATGGCGATTAAAGTGGAATCGAAAAGTGCGCACAACTTCCTTCTCAGTTTCAGTCGGTACATGCGTCAACTATATCTGGTTTTATTAAAGTATAATACGGCATAATCGTATTGTTAGTGCAGATTTTCCGGAACACTTATTGATATTAATGCATAACAATAATTAACTAACTCGAAATCTAGCTATAGAGGGACACCGATTCCACTAACCAAGGGTATTCAGTACGATACTGTGTTTCAGGGAGTTATCGTACTGCATCCTCGATACTCCAGGGGTTCCGATCACTTACGATGTGTAGAGATCGTAAGTGATTGAACAACAACTTTACTAGACAAGGTACTGAACACCCTTAGCTAGCGGAATTGAGGGATACAGGCGCCCTTAATTAAAACATGATGTGTTACTTGGGGAGAAGTTTGAAATGGTATTGGAAAAACTATGATTACAAAATCATGCACCAAAACAATTTTTAGGCCGAAAAATAACATTTTATGGGCCTTTCCTTAGCATCCTCTACAATTTTGAGCTAAATTAAACTAGTGGAACTTGAGAAGTTTGAAATGAGACATGTCTTTAGGAAACATGCAGTGACAATCGGGAGTCTCCAGGTAGAATCGGGAGTATCCCATCAAAATCGGGAATTTCTCACCAAAATCGGGAGTCTTCCACTATGCAACTAATGCAGCCAAAGATATAAGATGGCCGTCTTCAGAATTTTATTGTTTTACATATTCTTGCAAAACAAGGACGCAAGGGGGACAATTGTAGTTTTGAAGAATCGAAATCGGAAAATATTCTTAAAAACGGACCTTGAACGAAGGGAACTTGAAAAAGCCACCGTCACGAAATCCAGATATATACCGTTTAATATTAATTTCAAAATGAGAAGCAAAATTTGAAGAAAATTTGAAAAAAAAAGCAAAAACATATTTAAACAACTTTGGTTTATCCAGTATATTGTCTAACTTCATATTGTCTAACTTCATACTGTGATATTTAGCAATTTCTATAATATTCTTTATAGAATAAAATCTCACAAAATAACCAATTATAGGTACTTGAACTGTACATTGTGAAGTGGAACTACCAGAAAAAAAAGTCACTAGTCAGGAAAACAATGAACTTTCATCACGACAAAAATATTGTGTATAGTACATGCAGTCAAACCATTCTAGCATTTTGAAAGTTAGGTAAACTTCTACATCACAGAGTTAAAATTTCACTTAAGAAAATATTCTGCTTGTCAAAAGTTAGCTTCATTGTCATAATCAGAACGTGATTTTATTGAATGGAACTAATAAAGATACAGTAAATGGTTAAACGACATAATAAAAATTATGACAATAAATTTCAACAAGTTCTGTGCTCAAATTGATCAACAAATAATATGGCAATATATACTAGCTAAACAAACATTCGCATAGAATTTCTTGATAATGTTTATTACTCCTACATAACCGAGGCTTTCTAGAACAAAAGGATAGATACAAATTAAAGATGATCCACCGCTGACAAACGGTATTTTTTCTCTTTGAAACAGGAGCAGATGATTTAGTATTTTTCTTCAGTTACAAAAGTTACTTACTATACACCATTACCACCATTGAAAAGTTTGAGTTTCTAATTTTACTTCAAGATAAAAATATACATGTATATGTGTATTATTTATATCATTTTTTACGTTGATAAGAAATCTATATATACACGATTTAACACTATTTATTGTCCAAATGATTAGCATCGTTTATGCTGTCGGCGGTGGAGTATCTTTAATAAAATTACTTGTACACTTAACACAGCTCAAAGATCGCATGCCTTATAAGATTTAAAAAGTTTATTGGATATTTTTTCTAAACAATGCTTTTTACATGTACTTACCGATCCCAGTTGATGTCGGTTGCTGATTCAAATATACCGGTAATTATAATGGACCTGCAGACTGGTAGATCTGGGGATGTTCGTAACTGGTCTAGGTAGCATCTATAGACTATTGGATCTCAGTTGAGTACAGTAACGGGTAGACCTGTGAATCAGCTGTTGTAGGTAACAGGTCTATTAAACATGTGAATAACAGTCAATACCGTAAGTGATCTTTGTGAACTTTAAAAACTCATGTGATGTTGGTAACTGCTCCATGTAGACTTTCGATCTAAGTTGTTTGATAACTGGTATTTGAAGGCTTGTAGATCTGAGTTGTTGGTAACTGGTCTTTGTAGACTTGTAAATATGAGTTGTTGGCAACTTGTCTTTGTAGGCTTATGGAACTCAGTTGTTGGTAACTGGTCTTTGTAGACTTATGGGTCTCAGTTGTTGGTAACTGGTCTTTGTAGACTTATGGAACTCAGTTGTTGGTAACTGGTCCTTGTAGACTTGTAGATCTGAGTTGTTGCTAACTGGACTTTGTAAATCTAAGTTGTTGGTAACTGAACTTTGTAGACTTATAAATGTGAGTTGTTGGTTATTGGACTTTATAGACTTGTAGATCTCAGTTATTGGTATCTGGTCTTTGTAGGCTTGTATGCATCAGCTGTTGGTAACTGGTCTTTGTAGACATGTAGATGTCAGTTGTTGGTAACTGGCCTTGTACACTTGTATATCTCAGATTTTGGTAACTGGTCTTTGTAGACTTATGGATCTCAGTCATTGGTAACTGGTCTTTGTAGACTTGTGGATCTGAGTTGTTGGTAACTGGTCTTTGTAGACTTGTAGATCTGAGTTGTTGGTAACTGGTCTTTGTAGACTTGTAGATCTGAGTTGTTGGTAACTGGTCTCTGTAGACTTGTAGATCTAAGTTGTTGGTAACTGGTCTTTGTAGATCTGAGTTGTTGGTAACTGGTCTTTGAAGATCTGAATTGTTGGTAACTGGTCTTTGAAGACTTGTTAATCTCAGTTGTTGGTAACTGGTCTATGTAAACTTGTAGATCGCTGTAGTTAGTAAATAATCTTTGTGGACCCGTGTGGACCTGTAGAACCCAGTTGATGCCACAGACTGATCCGTGTAGATCGGGAGTCGAGTGTGTATACGATACATCAAGTAGGATGTGTTATTTCCATAGCCTATATTAGGCATCCACTTCAAAACGAGGATGTCATTACGAACAATAGCTTACTAAAAGGATGTAATGAGCATGTGAAAACTGTGAGAATTATCTCTGTATCTCGGAGATTCCCCGTAATGATGCACTGATTCACTGGTTTTATAAGTATATGCGTGGATGTAGGGCCATTTCTACCTGGTACTGATGACTTAAAAGAAAATTTCCCTTTTATCATTTCCTTTCTTTGTATACATGCTAAATTGGAGGTCAGTATGTATGATTTGGTATCTTTTCCCCGGAAATCTTTCCACTGCATATTAATTCTTTTCAAAGATCTCTCTGAAGTTGCCATAACCTGAAATTAAAGCTAGGGCAATTTCGGGTACTGAGTAGGAGAATGAAGAAATCACCAATCAAGTGAACATTCTACTATTGATAAGAGACACAACACAAATATACCGCAGTCTCCCCATCCTTGATACTCCAGGGGTTACAATCACTATCATTATATCCACATCATTGATAGCAACCCCTGGAGTATCTAGAATGCGGCTTCCCATAAAATGCAGACATTCACACACAATGCCATCCTTGTTTTTCAGAGTATGTATAACATTTCAACCAACTGCAAACCAAAAACGCATGTCTAGTTATAGATATCAACAATACTCCAGGGGTTATTATCACTGACGTTATATCCACCCCTGGACTATCTCATAGTGAAACTGAAGGCAGCAGAAAACGCAGTTTTACAAAGAGATAGTCTAGGGATGGGTATAATGAGAGTGATAGTAACCCTTGGAGTATCAAGGATGATGGTGGGTCCAGAAACAAAAATATTTATCTGTCAGAAATAAAAAGAAATAATAACAAACAAATGTTTATGGATAATGTATTGTGGTAAAGAAACAAATAAGATCTACAAATTCAAAATTCACATAAATAAATATTGTAATACATATATATATATATGTATATTGCTTATAGTGTCAGTATATGGTACTGTATATCTGAGCTCAATTTTAGTTGTCTGCAAACAAACACAGTACAGCATATATTTCATTTTATTTTCATTTTTTTATTTTTCAGGGACACACCAGTTTTGAGCTACCGTATTCGATCCAAAAAGTGCCCATGTCCCTATAAATGCCCCTTATCTTTTTGAGGCCTCAATTTCAATTGCCCAGGAATAAATAAAGACTAAAACTGTATGGGTTTGCGATGATTTCGTCTTATCAAGTACCTTTTATTTTTTTTTTTTTTTTTTTATTTTTTTTAAACCCCCTGGGCGCCTATTGGGTTAAATACAGTATGTGTTAAATAACTTGTAGTTTTAGTAAGTAATTAACTATTGATTAATTATTTTGTATTCATTATTCTGTGTTTGCATATTACAGAGTTATCTGGCCTTGCAAGTAGGTATTGATTGTGACATCATGTGTATACGAACATACTTTTCAGGGAAAACATGAATAATGATGTCATAATCGAGACCTACCCGCAAGGAAAGTAACTCTGTAATAAGCAAAGACCATATATATACATGACTTTATGATATTATTCTGAAAAAAGGCAACTTTTTAATAATTAATAGTTACACAATTAACACATGGCTTATTATTCAATTTGTGTATGGAGAATTCAGAATTGAAATTGAGCTCAAATATACGGGAATCAATCAATCTTTGAATTGAAATATTGTACGTTTGGTATTAACAATCTCTTAAATGTTCAAACACAAATGAATAACAAAACATTAATCGTTCTACGACTGAACTTTACAAAAAGAAAACAAATATACTGGCACATAAAACAAATGTTTTCACAAATACTCTAATAATATGGTTGGTTTTTACCCTTGTCAGTAATCGGACATTACATGAACACACTTTCAATCAATGTAAACAAAAGTAAAAAAAGCCCATGGGACCTGAACAACTCACCTGAGTTTTGATTTTATTTGCTTATTACAGTTATTTGCCCCTGCTGGTAGGTATCAATTTTATAAATGTATTTGCTGTAATAAGCGCCCCTCACCTTTTCTGGAGAAGTTGACATATACACCCCCCACCCATCCTATGGATTTAACGATATTTAACAACATGTGATCCCTCTAACATCAGCATTGTAACCCATGTATATATTACATGAACTTGCGAGTTTATCACATGTGAATCCCCACATAACAATATTTCTCAAAGGATAAAAGACATATTTGTTTACTGTAACAGATTAATGCGTCATGAGTATAGAAAGAGTAAAAATATGACTTTTTTTGTTCACAACTTACGTTTTGGTTCACTAGTTAGTGCCCCCTTTGTTAGTTTTTTAATTGCCCTGCATGGGCACTAATTATGGCGAATATAGGATGCGAGTGTAACTTCACAATTTTTCGAGGAAAACGATATTATTATTTTCACTCACAAAATAATGATGTCCCACTCGATACATTCCCACAAGAGCAGGTAAGTCTATACACAAAAAATAGGATCCAAAAAGCAATTGATTAGATTGATTAGAAGGTCCTATCTTAAAATTGGTTAACGACGCGACGGACGACAACAATCCAAAAGCGATGTAAGCGAGTCATTTTATCTCGGGTGAATATAATGATACACACAGTGAAATTTATCAGACATTATGTCAAAAGGTATAAATAACAAAAACAAACATTATCCATGAGTACAATGTATACATGATTTTAGCATATTGATGTAAAATTCAATTATACATAAAAAAAAAATAAGTAACATAAAACATAAAGTATGTATGATTTTACAAGTGACTCTTGGGTTACAAAACAAAATTTAAAACGATCTATCAAAATATCATCCTCGATATTCCAGGGGTTCCAATCACTTACAATCTCTACACCCCTGGACTATCTCATAGTGAAACTGGAGGCAACAAAATAGAACAAGTAATTTAGTCCTTTGATGAACATCAAAAGAGCCGTGTAACGGTACACTGTGGTTGACTGTGTGGCTTTGATGTTAGGCGTCACTCTCTCTGTAGTCTTCAAAGGAAATTTTTGCTAGCCTGTGATTGGTCAAATGTTTTCAACTGAGCTGCCTTCAATTTCACTATGAGATAGTCCAGGGGTGTAGGGATCGTAAGTGATTGGAACCCCTGGAGTATAAAGGATGTCAAAATATAAACTTAAAATTAACGTAGGCAACTTAATGTCTTATTACTGAGCAAAGAAGTCAATACATCAGTTTGGTTTTATTTGAAATATTTTTCAAGCCAATATTCTTGCTTCGTTTCACATTTTTGGAGGAAAACAAAACAATCAACAACTAAGTCAATGCGCCAAGAGTCATTAAAATTACTTTCATAATCATATTCATACCTTTCGTATTTGACCCAATAAGCGCCCATGTCCCTATAAGCGCCCCTCCCCCTTTTTGAGGCCTCGATTTCAATTGTCCAGGCATAAATAAAGCACAAAAACTACACAAAACTATAGATTTGCAATAATTTCATCTTATTAGCACCTTTTCATTTTTTAATTTTTTTTTAAATGCCCTGGGTGGTTATTTGGTCAAATACTGCATTATATAATGTTAATTGTAATATACACTTACAATGAAATACTGCAATATCTCACCAAAAAATGAAATGTCACATACAATCTACAGCTTTGGATGCATGGATCAATCTCCACTAATGAAAAATAAACTTTTATTTTTATGTTTTTTTAACTTTTATGTATTTTACGTCGATTGAGAAACAAGTTATTACAAATCACTTTTGATGGCCCGGATGTAAGCATGTTAGAGGTTTTTAAGTGGGAACAAATTGGAGTACCCGGAAAAAACCCAAGTGATCAGGCAGGTGACCCCTGAACTTTTCAAGTGCTGGGGATTGAACCCCGGCCACCTCGGTGAAAGGTGAACGGTTAAACCACCCAACTACCCTAACATTAGTATCTTGAGAGCTTCACAGCCCAGCGTCATCTAGATGTGTGGTTTGTGTTTTTGTAGACTGATTATGTGGTATCCCCTTGTGATAGTAGAATTCTATTCCAGTTTATAGAGATTTTTCACAAAAGCATACTGTCAGACAAAGAACCCCAGCTAAACATCTACCATACCTCTGGTGACTAGGATTTAATGTCCGTTACACAAACACATTTACATCAAATGCTCTTGATTGATTGAAAAACATCTGTACAATGCTAAAAATAATCAATTACAAAACAGAAATAACATCTCACTTTTCTCACAGCTGTTAAAACAAATCATTCAGCGCTTGGGAGCCTGTCATTGCACAGATCCCAGACTTAAGCATCTAAAACATTTACACTTTGTTTGATTATTTTAACGTCCTATTAACAGCCAGGGTCATGTAAGGACGGCCTTCCATGCATGTAGTGTTAGCGTGTGTGAAGTGCGAGGTGCTTGTTTTGGGAGACTGCGGTATGTTCGTGTTGTGTCTTCTAGCATAGTGGAACTGTTGCCCTTTTTATAGTGCTATATCACTGAAGTATGCCGCTGAAGACACCAAGCAACACACCCCACCCGGTCACATTATACTGACAACGGGTGAACATTTACACAATTTACTGTAATCCAATTTATTTTCACTTCTACTCAATTTCACGTTTTTATACCTAACAACATTTTCTCAGAAATCTAATTTCGTGATCTAGACATCTGGAGTTCTACTTTACCTGTATTTAAACAGTTTTGCAATGATTTAGTTTCACGATTTCTTATCTCCTGCGAAATCCGCAATATTCAATCGCCTGCCAAAATGAGTTGCTTTACAGAAGCCAGTCATTTTGTGGGTCAAAACATTCACAATTTTCACTCAATATAAGAAAGATAAAATTTGTACAAATTGGACCTTTACAATCTAGCTTGAAGGCTATGTATAATTTACATATTTCTTGTATTAAAGTTTAGGTTTAGTGTCAATTTACTTCAGAAACACAGAAATATCTTTTCCTGAAAAAAATAACTGGCTTCACAGTATTCAATAATACCCTGACTCTTACATCATTTGGTAATCCTAATAAACTTAATCACACAGCCATACAATGATAGTCTTCAACAAAGTCACATTAAAAAAACAACAACAAAAAAAACTTCATTTTGCCCCCTAATACTGTGGTAAGGCCAAAAAAATGATATGTCTGTTTAGGGTTACCCTACCAGCCCTAATTTTTTTACCCCCGACCCTAATTTTTTTTTTTTTTTTTTTTTCTACGAAAAAAAATTTAAAAGTCGGGGTTTCGATCTCAGACCATTATTTTAGAGTGAAAGACACTAAAAAATAAAAATAAAAATAAAATCCTACCAACCTACCGACCCTATTTTTTTTGGCCAATGTAACCCTAAAGAGACATTATTTTTTGGTCCTTTGCAATTGGTGTACATCAAAAGAAAATTACAGTTTCATAGATCTTTTGAAATGAACGCTTATTTATGAAATGTGAAAAATATATCATCATGATTGATGCTTGGAATTAAACATTCAGACATATTTTCCTGCTCCATCTTCATGATGATAGTGAGATAGTCCTGGGGTGATTATGATGTCAGTGATAGTAACCCCTGGAGAATTGAGGATGGGCTTAGTGACATGAAACATGAAAAAGTTTAATTTTCAATTTTCGTTCTATATAAAACAGTAGAAATGCAGCTCAACTGTGACTTTGTCGTCAATCGAGACAATCATGTGACGTCATATATGATTCTAATGTCATGACTTTCTGTCACAATAATGTTATTTGCGTGTATCATATGAAATTTTTGACATGTCCTACGAATGACGGAACAGGGAAGTTATGTAAATTACATGATATGGTATGAGTAACGATGGATAACAGATGTATGGATTCTATGATATCTTTTAAGTCCTTTTTTAATGTCCGATAAAACCTGGTTCAACAGGCTTTTGTCATTGACCCTTTATATATTGTTCTATCATGTCTGCAACATTTTCCTTTCCAAATCGCTTCGCTTCGTCCAATGGTGTGTGTCCCCATCTAAAAATAAAACACAAATATGAAAATTACAAAATTTTAGATTTTTCCTTTCTTTGTAACATGAATACTGTACAGATAGATATATTTTTTTATAAAACAGAAATTTCTAAATTTTGACTGAAAACAAGAATATATCATACCAATATTTCCTGTGAATAGTTGCAGCTGGTCAGAATATGGACATTCCATTGTCAGTGTTTCAAATCTAACTTTCCTATTGCAATGTTGTTCAATTAACACACTACTGAATTTGAGATTTGTTGATCCCGCTGTAGTAATATATGATTTACCATTTACTTATTATTTTCTGGTTAAATTTTAGCAAAACAAATACAGTGGAACTCGGTTAATACGAACTCGAATGGACCGAGATAAAACTTTGAGTTATTTAAGTGTTCGAATTAAGCGAGTTCTCATGTCTACTGACGATCTCTTTCCTTGGTATATATAGACTAGTTCCATGTCGTAAAATGGTGTGAACAAAAGAGATGTCAAAATCGTCGATGGTAGTTATAACAAATTATAACAATAAAACCGAGATATATATTATGAAATGCTGTTCTACAGCAGATTTATGAAAAAGAAAATCGGCATTTTCGGAGAACTCATTGTCCAAAAACTCTCATTTCGAGTTATAAGAACATTTTATGTATGATTTTTGTCTTTCGGACCCAAAATTTACTTCGTATTATCCGGGTTCTTCGATTTTTCCGAATTCGAATTATCCAAGTTATTTAAACAAAGAGAAAGGGGAAAAGTACTTTGTATTAAGGTGGGTTGTCGAATAATCCGAGTTCGTATCAACCAAGTACCACTGTATCCTGAAAATTGTGAAAATATCAGAAATTATTGAGCCTACAGATTAGATATAATTACCTGTCCTCAACTGAAGGCTCCACTTCACACTTCTCTAGTAGGTAACTGACCACGTTCATATGCCCTTCAGCTGCGGCAACGTGGAGGGCAGTCCGTCCGTCATAGTCCTGCTGGTTCAGGTTCACACCCAAAAGAGCATACCTGTGAACAGTTGCAACTGATCAGAATGCTTGCCATGTTGACATACACACCGCTGAATTTGTAACTGTGTTTACTGGTAGGAGTTTATTGATGTGACAACCTGGTCAAGCTGTTCTACACGTAGTTTGCTTAATCATTCTGAATTTCACTTCCTATCTGAAGTAAAGTACACTGTTCCTTTAAAGATGCTCCACCGCTGACAAATGGTATTTTTTCACTATCAAAAACAGGAGCAGATAATTTAGTATTTTTCTTCAGTTACAAAAGTTACTTATTTTACACCATTACCAACATTGGAAAGTTTGAGCTTCTAATTTTACTTCAAGTTAAAATTACAAAAAATAATTAATTGCATTCCTAAAAAATTCCATGGCACTATTTTCTATATGGAATGAAGTACTGATTGCGCATGCACCAAAGGAAAAATAAATTGTTTAATATTATTTTTTGTGTTAATTAGACTTATATATACACGATTAAAAACCAATTATTGTTCAAATGATGAATATCATTTATACTTTGTCGGCGGTGGAGCATCTTTAATCTTTTACCACATAACATGACCCATGACCTTACATCCTGATGACATGACCTTTGACATTATCTCCTAATAACATGACACATGACCTTACATCCTGATGACCTGACATTTGACCTTTCTTCCTAATAACATGACCTTTGACCTTCAATCCTGATGGCCTGACCTTTGGCCTTCCTTCCTAATAACATGACCTTTGACCTTCAATCCTGATGGCCTGACCTTTGGCCTTACATTCTGATGACATAACTATTAACACCATCTCCTTAAAATATGAACTTTGGCTTCACTTCCTGATGACCTGACCTTTGACCTTACCTTCTGATGGCTGTGACATCTCCGTTGTAGGCACTGAAGAGCAGCTTGACGATCTCGAAAGCTTGTACGTGTGATTTTGTAGCTCTCGGGTCATTCTTTGTTCGTACGATCTCAAAATTGTGGAAGTTGAATGTCTCAACAAAATTCTGTCAATAGAAGCAGACCAAGTGATAATGAATAATAGGACTAGTATATAAAATATATAACAATATAAACTTTATTTATTTTACATCAATTACGAAACAAGTTATACAACTTATGTAAATCACTCTCTATGGCCAGGATGTAAGTGTGCAAGGAATCTTAGTGTGGGAGAAAACCCACGTGATCGGGCAAGTGACCCCTTTTCACGTCAGTGCGGGGGATCAAACCGTGGCCAGCTAGGTGCATGGAGAGTGGCTTAACCACTACACCACCCCGATCACCCGATAGGACTAGTAACAGAATCTAACCGTATACCAACTAGTGGTTTATAGCTATTATATTTTGCGATCGATAAATATAATGAAGTTGGTAATACGACAAACATAACTGGATCATGGGAAAGATTATTTACAGTAATGAGAAAAACATCAAAAATATACACCATACAAAATAGGAAATGATCCATTAAAATTTTTAAGATCTCCAGGAGATTGCATACAAGCATGGTGAGGTGAACAGGAATAAATCCATACATATATAACAGAGAAATTAAATCAATGTTGACCCCAAGGTATAGTTATGGTCACAATGTGTGTTTCAATGAATGCCACATTCGCTCTTAGTGCCTTTTAAATGTCATTGACATGTTCACTTACCATGAATTTCAATTCAAATTGAAAATATGATAACAATTTTGTTTCTTCATTTTATTTCTTTTCTAAATTGCAGATTTGTGGCTTTATCATTTTGTACAATAATTTTGAGGCCTCATTCTCCAGATTCTTCCAGTTTAAAGTTTGGAAGAGTCCATTTTAGAATTTCAGGGGTGAATGAGTAAATAGACTGTCTAAAAATCTCTACCGCACAGAACTGCGTTGCCCGGCAACTGTTTCCCCAGGCGTCCAGAGGTGGTGACCACATGCAAATTCCCATCACATTGGGTACCACCATGAGGACACAGCCGGACACACCTGACTTAGCCGGCAGGCCAACCTGTAAAATAAACAAAATCATGTAAAGATGTGTGTAAATACATTTATATAGTAAATATCCTCAGGAGGAATATACTACAAACCAACTTCAGCTATTTAATTTCGCGATTTCCATTTCAAGTTCACGAAGATTGATATTTGTGAATTTGATAATTGAATGATAATTCCTATCAATATGTATATAGATGATGTAGATATAAATTTTCAGAGGTAAACTTTTGTGAATGTATAATGTAATGCAATGTGAGTCATGATCATCAGGCAATGATGCGAGTTATCTCCCCTGGGCTAATGGTCTGAGTTATCTCTCCTAGACCTTATACCAATGACGAAAAGAGATTTTTTTTTATGTGTTCTCTTTGATGATAGAAATGTCTCTTTATATATGTATGTAAATGGTCCTATCTCTATACATGGGACAGGATGTGAGGACAGAACTGGTTAATACTACACTGTATATAAACGTACCCCCAATTAATAGCAAACTTATAATAAATTTATGTAAATAGAGATATTTACCTGGAAGGCGAATTGTCCAGAGTAGTCGTACATTCCACAGGAGAACATGAGAGAGAGCGTGTCGCGGACAGACTGGGCCGTGAGGAGACTATCCCCCGTAGTCGGACATACTCCACCATTGGCTAGTGTGGCAGCTAGAACGGCTCCCGAGTCACAGTTAATCTCGACTGAACATAGCTAGAGAAATACACAAACAAGAGATAACAGACAAATATATACCACAAACAAAAAGATATGTATTCTCCATACTTTACAGATTTATTCCTTCTTAGCTGCTAGAGAATAAATACTTTGTCACACTTATCTACCTTCGTACACTGCTAAAGTATATATCAGAAGTGAATTATCACCCCTTGTAGACTATGTACATTATATCAGAAGTTTTTTTATTCAAAGTTATCTCCCATGTACCATTTGTTCAGTCTTTATATCATAAGTTATCTCCCTTTATACATTTGTACAGTATTTATATCATAAGTTATCTCCCTTTATACATTTGTTCAGTCTTTATATCATAAGTTATCTCCCTTTATACATTTGTACTGACTTTAAATCAGAAGTTATTTCCCCTTGTACACTGTGTACAGTCTTTATACTCAGTTATCTCCCTTAACACACTTTATTCAGACTTTATATCAGAAGTTATTTCCCCTTGTACACTTTGTACAGTCTTTATACTCAGAGAGTTATCTCCCTTTATACACTTTATGCAGACTTTATATCAGAAGTTATTTCCCCTTGTACATGATTACAGCTGATTTACGGATGACTTACTTGGAAGTAAAAGTTAAGAACTTCTCTCAGATTAGTCCCCTCAGGGAAACACTGAAATACAAAGATAAAAAAGCCTTTAAATTTCCCAGCATTAATTACAAGATTTTACACGATGGTACTTTTGAAAAAATATCCAATATTATAAATTACCAATAAAATTTTTCAACTTTTGATACGTATAATCATACAATCTTCAATTTTAATTACGATACTTTAAAAATCTAGAACCAATCAATATGTCCATTAAATGGTAAAAGCTCCTTTAAATATTACTTCAAATTACAAAGGCATTGTGATATACATTTGTAACAATGATAGTACATGTACTTTTAAAATCTGCAACATCTTAAATCTTTGTAATTCTGCTTAAAGTGAATAGTCGGGCAAAGAAAACCAGTCTAAATGCGTTCATTGGCCTTCCAAAAGTTCTCGCATATTAATACGACGGTCAAGTTCTGCTTACGTTTCCCAATTCTGACCATTGAAATAAAGAAAAGTTGAAAGCATTGAAAGCGAGGCTGCGTGGAAATGTAACCACGGACATAGTCAGCCGGGAGGACGTTTTAGGATTCCTATACTTTAAATTATTTTCTACTTACGCAGACAGACTTTGACAAGAAAGTTTATTTTTCTATTCCATAAGAAATTATACTGGATACATTCACACCATTTTTACCGACTTTAGTCATCCTTGCCCGACTGTTCACTTTAAAGATGCTCCACAGCCGACAGAGCATAAATAATACTCATCATTTGAACAATAATTGGTGTTAAATCGTGTATATATATGTCTAATTAGCACAAAAAATAATATAAAATAATTTATTTCGCCTTTAGTGCATGAACAATCAGTACTTCCTTCCATATAAGATATAGTGCCATGGAATTTTTTCGGGATGCAATTAAATATTTTTCAATATTTTAAAAAAAACAAGAGGCCCAGAGGGCCTGTATCGCTCACCTGGTTTGTAATGCCAAGTAATGTTCTGAATACAGGTTCATTGTTTCTTTTCTGAAGGAATTTTAATATTAACCTCTAAATCCCCTATTGGGCCCCACCCCTCCCGCCCCCAGGGGGTCAGAGCCAAAATTTATACAAGTTCTGTTCCCCTTCTTCCAAGGATGTTTATGGCCAAATTTGGTCACAATCCAAACAAAACTCTAGGACAAGAAGTGATTTATAGGATTTACCTCTATTTCCCCTATTGGGCCCCACCCGTCCTGCCCTCGGGGGGCCAGAGTCAAAATTTATACAAGTTCTGTTCCCCTTCCCCAAAGGATGTTTGTGGCCAAATTTGGTTACATTCCATTCAGAACTCTATGACAAGTAGTGATTTAAAGGATTTACCTCTATTACCCCTATTGGGCCCCGCCCCTCCTGCCCCTGGGGGATCAGAGCCAAAATTTATACAAGTTCTGTTCCCCTTCCCCAAAGGATGTTTGTGGCCAAATTTGGTTACATTCCATTCAGAACTCTATGACAAGTAGTGATTTAAAGGATTTACCTCTATTCCCCTATTGGGCCCCGCCCCTCCTGCCCCTGGGGGATCAGAGCCAAAATTTATACAAGTTCTGTTCCCCTTCCCCCAAGGATGTTTGTGGCCAAATTTGGTTACAATTCATGTAGAGCTCTAGGATAAGTAGAGATTTAAAGGATTTACCTCTATTTCCCCTATTGGGCCCCGCCCCTCCTGCCCCCCAGTGGTCAGAGCCAAAATTTATACAAGGTCTGTTCCCCCTCCTTTAAGGATGTTTGTGGCCAAATTTGGTTACATTCCATTCAGAACTCTATGACTAGTAGCGATTTAAAGGATTTACCTCTATTTCCCCTATTGGGCCCCGCCCCTCCTGCCCCCTGGGGACCAGAGTCAAAATTTACACAAGTTCTGTTCCCCTTCCCCCAAGGATGTTTGTGGCAGAATTTGGTTACAATTCATGTAGAACTCTATTACAAGTAGCGATTTAAAGGATTTACCTCTATTTCCCCTATTGGGCCCCGCCCCTCCTGCCCCCGGGGGACCAGAGCCAAAATTTATACAAGTTCTGTTCCCCTTCCCCCAAGGATGTTTGTGGCCAAATTTATTTACATTCCATTCAGAACTCTATGACTAGTAGCGATTTAAAGGATTTACCTCTATTTCCCCTATTGGGCCCCCGCCCCTCCTGCCCCCGGGGGGACCAGAGCCAAAATTTATACAAGTTCTGTTCCCCTTCCCCCAAGGATGTTTGTGGCCAAATTTTGTTACATTCCATTCAGAACTCTATGACTAGTAGCGATTTAAAGGATTTACCTCTATTTCCCCTATTAGGCCCCGCCCCTCCTGCCCCCTGGGGACCAGAGTCAAAATTTATACAAGTCTGTTCCCCTTCCCCTAAGGATGTTTGTGGCAGAATTTGGTTACAATTCATGTAGAACTCTATGACTAGTAGCGATTTAAAGGATTTACCTCTATTTCCCCTATTGGGCCCCGCCCCTCCTGCCCCCGGGGGACCAGAGCCAAAATTTATACAAGTTCTGTTCCCCTTCCCCCAAGGATGTTTGTGGCCAAATTTGGCTACATTCCATTCAGAACTCTATGACAAGTAGCGATTTAAAGGATTTACCTCTATTTCCCCTATTGGGCCCCGCCCCTCCTGCCCCCGGGGGATCAAAGCCAAAATTTATACAAGTTCTGTTCCCCTTCCCCCAAGGATGTTTGTGGCCAACTTTAGTTACATTCCATTCAGAACTCTATGACTAGTAGCGATTTAAAGGATTTACCTCTATTTCCCCTATTGGGCCCCGCCCCTTCTGCCCCCTGGGGACCAGAGTCAAAATTTATACAAGTTCTGTTCCCCTTCCCCCAAGGATGTTTGTGGCAGAATTTGGTTACAATTCATGTAGAACTCTATGACTAGTAGCGATTTAAAGGATTTACCTCTATTTCCCCTATTGGGCCCCGCCCCTCCTGCCCCCGGGGGACCAGAGCCAAAATTTATACAAGTTCTGTTCCCCTTCCCCCAAGGATGTTTGTGGCAGAATTTGGTTACAATTCATGTAGAACTCTATGACTAGTAGCGATTTAAAGGATTTACCTCTATTTCCCCTATTGGGCCCCGCCCCTCCTGCCCCCGGGGGACCAGAGCCAAAATTTATACAAGTTCTGTTTCCCCTCCCCCAAGGATGTTTGTGGCCAAATTTGGTTACAATCCATGCAGAACTCTATGACTAGTAGCGATTTAAAGGAAATGTTGACGGACGGACGGACGGACGGACGGACGGACGGACGGACGGACGGACGGACGGACGGACGACGGACGCCGCGCCATGACATAAGCTCACCGGCCCTTCGGGCCAGGTGAGCTAAAAAACCCCGTAAAATTAGAAACTCAAACTTTTCAATGGTGGTAATGGTGTAAAGTAAGTAACTTTTGTAAATGAAGAAAACTACTAAATCGTCTGCTCCTGTTTTTGATTGTGTAAAAATATCATTTGTCGGCGGTGGAACATCTTTAATTGATAAAAGAATAAAAAATAGCCGGTACTTACTCTTTTCTCTCTCATGTAGTAGCCAAGGGCAAAATTCCTATCTGCTGTCTCCTTCTCAGATAAGTATCTACAGCCAAAAAAGATAAATAACTTTGTTTACATGCATTATCCACAGGATATGAACAAGTTCTTGCTTTCTAAAGAGACATTTAAAGTGAACAGTCGGGCAAGAATGGCTAAAGTCGGTAAAAATGGTGTGAATGTAACCAGTATAATTTCTTATGAAATAGAAAAATAAAATCTCTCGCCAAAATATGTCTGCGTACGAAGAAATTAATTACAATTATAGGAATCCTAAAACGTCCTCCCGGCTGACTATGTCCGTGATTACATTTACACGCAGCCTCGCTTTCAATGCTTTTAACTTTCCTTTACTTTAATGGTCAGAACTGGGAAACGTAAGCAGAACTTGGCCGTCGTATTAATATGTGAGAACTTTTGGAAGGCCAATGAACACATTTAGACTGAATTTCTTTGCCCGACTATTCACTTTAATACTTCTGTCTGTCTCAAACTAGCTTTCTGTTTGAAAATTATACATAATTGCTAAAATATTACCCCTGCAAAAGTGACCAGCTATACGGTAGTATGTTTTAATGCTAAGTCATAGTCATTCTATGTACTTACACTCCGTTATTAAATGTCATTAACTCCCCACCAGCCATCTTCTTAAACATGTTAATGGTCTGAAAAATCAAATTTTAATGAAATTATTGACAAATAAATTTTTTTTAGTTTATATTCTTGAAACTTTCCAAATATCTTTCATGATACTATACTATCAGCAGTCTAACTCTGGGACGCCAGTTTGAAACTTGATCGTTGGTTGATGGTATTTCTCTGGATACTCCTGATTTTCTACCCCCCTCCTAAACCTAGCAAACCTTACATGATGTTGGATGTTACATGTACTGTGTATTTGCTGATATTCTTGGTTTTTCGATTTTCACATGATTGCAGATCCCTCCAACTTTGTGAAATTTTTTATCTCGCAATATTGATCAAAATATTGCCTTGTTCACATATCAAAGTCTATTGTGTGAATCACATTCAAAGGCTACAAATATAACTTGCAAATATAATCCCTCGCACAAAAGCTTCAAAAAGTAAAATACAAAATTTTACAACTACAGAGGACTCCACATAATCGAATAATGGTTATTTGAATATTTCGGTTATTTGCATAAAATTCTGCGGTCCCGATTTTTTCCTTCTTTATCTTTGTTTTTCAACTCCGTGTATTTGAATAGACTTTTACATGACCTCCGGTTATTTGAATAAAATATTTGGGAAATTCTAAAAATAAAATTAAATATTTTTCAATTTTGCAATATATTTTTAGCGAAATTCGCCGATATATGTTTCAAGATACAATGTACTTCGCTTTTACTAGAGTGACAGATTAACGTTATCTTATGGCTTGTTATTTTATGCATGATTCTGCAAAGGTATTCGACGCTGTTACGTTTTACATCAGCAGCGGTAGATCATTACTTTAGTATAATCACTGACTCAAACATCTAATTAAAGCATTTGCACTTTCAAATATGTTTATTTATTAACGTAACGTATACAGTAATTGGGAAAACAATGAAATCAAACATAAACGCTTTGAAGAAAATTTAAATAACGTCTTCAAGACATAAATGCCCCAGCACCAAATCTCATAATAGGGACATCAATAGAAATTCAATTCCTTGACGTTTCAATTAATTCACACCTTTGAGTTCAGGTGTCACTTGAAAAGTGTACTCACATGGTCGAATTTGTCGGCTGAATTCATTTCCTGTTTCACTAACGAACAAACAACAATGGCTCCGGAATTTATCATGGGATTATGTGGCTTATCTGCAACAAAGAAATTTTCAGGAATCAAAATCAAGCTTTAAAATTCATTAATTCTTTCCGGATTCTGTACCGGATGTAGTGATTAGTCTCACTCTAGGAAGTGTTTGAGAAATGTCCAATTGTTTTGTTTTTATAATTTAAACATCCAAAGGTTAGTGCGATCATTCGAACTTACTTAGAATTAATCCTATGTATTATTTAAAGCCTGCATCAAGATTCTTTTTTATTTTGCAATCTGAAACGAAGGTGCAAAAAACTGCCATTTTGTTCATGATTATAACTTCTGTTTGATTATCTTGATCCTCTGCCATTAAAACAATATACTTGGTCAATACAATTTATTTGGAACTGAAAATACTTTTCATTGTGATATATATCACTGAATTGAAAATTTGAACATACCACCTCTGCTATTTAAATAGGATATTTCTTGTAAAGAAAGAATGTCATTTATGACTGCCGACTATTCCGAATTTGCATGTTACAGAGTTATCTGCACTTGCGGGTAGGTATACATTGTGACGTCATGTGTTTGCGAGCATAATGTCATATGTTTCGGAGAAAACGACGTGAATTGCGCTCACAAAATAATTACGTAACAATCGATACCTACCCACAAGGGAGCTAACTCTTTAATATGCAAAGACGGAATAGTCAACAACGGGAAAGACAGCGGTTAAAATCTTGTTGACTTAATGGTAATGTTGACCCAAGCTGATTTACAAGATCATTTTTGTCACAAAAACTGAAATATCCAGAGCCTTACCTGATTCTAATAGCCAACAGCTAGGTTCTATAAAATAAACCTACCATTACGGTCCAAACAGATCATGTTGAACGGATGACCACTCGGTTCATGTCCGACATATTGATGGACGATATCGGGTCCGATTTCGTTGAGAACCATGGAATAGGTCAAAGGTTTGCTGACCGACTGGAGACAAAACGGCACATTGACATCGCCGATGGAATGGCTACCAAATATAAAATGTTTAAACATGAATATCTGTTGATTATGATAGTCTAAGGGAGATAATGTAAACATCAAAACATTATCAAGAAATAATTAAAAGATTATGATATAGTGTAAGGGAGATAATCTAGTTCTATATATCGACAGACTTGGAAAAGAACAGATGTGTTTTGGTTTCCTTCAACTGACATCTTTATACTTCCTGTTACATCATATTCATGCGTGAAGATTTAGCTATACAAGTCAATCTACATGATAATCATCCTCGATACTCCAGGGGTTACTATCACTGTTGTTATATCTAACACTCTATGTCATAATGTGTATGTTATGTTTCTGATTATGTTTAGTTTTGTAATATTCAAAATAGATCTAATGTGACATGAAGCTAGAAGCTTTGATGTCCAACACATTTTCTGAATTTATATAAAGTTTCTATTTTTTTCTTAAGAAAATTTACCGTTGTCCATCCACTGTGCACACCGACACGCCCCAGTAGTCAGGACTGTAGCGAGCTAACTGCGGGATATAGTTTGCCACCTGTAATCATAAAATACCTAGATTTAATACATCATCGTCATTTACTGAGGTCCTAAAATGGCCAGTATCAACACCTGAGATGTGATTGATCCTAGCAACAAAGGGAGGTAATTTTATGTGTATGTTTATGTTTCTAATCTATCGCCGTGGCAGAGTGGTTAAAATGTCTCGACATATTACCACAGGCCCTCAACCTCTGGTATGAGAGTTGGAATTCAATGCGGGACAGTTGCCAGGTACTGAGCACTGGTCTGTGATTTTCTCTGGTAACCCTGGTTTTCCTTCACAAACAAACCTGGCTCATCCTTAAATGACCTTGGCTGTTAACAGGACATTAAACTAATAAACAAGAGATCCCAGAGGGATCTTAGCGCCCACCAAAGAATGATCTATGTCTGACAATGGAAAGAGGGATCTTTTCCCTGCTTTTCAAACTTTTTCAAACACACGACATATAAAATTTGAGACAGATCGCTATAGTACTTTCTAAGAAATAGTGGTAACAAACTTCAACAATGAAATCTAAGATGGCGGCCGGTTGGCTATCTTGTTTACCGATCAGTCCCGAAAGGCATTATGCATCAGTCTTAAAAGGTACTATGCACAACTATGGTACAAGGGGAACCTACACATAAAATTTGAGAGAGATCCCTTCAGAACTTTCTGAGAAATAGCGGTAACAAACTTAAACAATCAAAATCCAAGATGGCCGTCGGTCGGCCATCTTGTTTACCGATCGGTCACAAATAACAATATGCACAACTAGGGTCCTTGGGGAACCTTCATATGAAATTTGTGAACGATACCTTTAGTACTTTTTGAGAAATAGCGGTAACAATCTTTAACTATCAAAATCCAAGATGGCCGCCTGTTAGCCATCTTGTTGAACGATCGGTCCCAAAATGCAATATGCACAACTAGGGTCCTAGGAGAACCTATATACGAAATTTGAGAAAGACCCCTTCAGTACTTTTTGAGTAATAGCTGTAACAAACTTTAACTATCAAAATCCAAGATGGCCACATGTCGGCCATCTTGTTCACCGATCGGTCCTTAAATGCAATATGCACAACTAGGGTCCTAGGGGAACCTGTATATGAAATTTGAGAAAGATCCCTTCAGCACTTTTTGAGAAATTGCGGTAACAAACTTTAACTATCAAAATCCAAGATGGCCACCTGTCGGCCATCTTGTTGCCCGATTGGTCCCAAAATACAATATGCACAACTAGGGCCCTAGAAGAACCTATATATGAAGTTTAAGAAAGATCCCTTCAGTACTTTTTGAGTAATAGCGGTAACAAACTTTAACTATCAAAATCCAAGATGGCTGCCTGTCGGCCATCTTGTTGACTGATCAGTCCCAAAATGCAATATGCACAACTAGGGCTCTAGGGGAATCTATATATGAAATTTGAGAAAGATCCCTTCAGTACTTTTTGAGAAATAGCAGTAACAAACTTTAACTATCAAAATCCAAGATGGCTGCCTGTCGGCCATCTTGTTGACCGATCGGTCCCAAAATGCAATATGCACAACTAGGGCTCTAGGGGAACCTGTATATGAAATTTGAGAAACATCCTTTCAGCACTTTTTGAGAAATAGCGGTAACAAACTTTAACTATCAAAATCCAAGATGGCCGCCTGTCGGCCATCTTGTTGAACGATCGGTCCCAAAATGCAATATGCACAACTAGGGCCCTTGGGGAACCTACATATGAAATTTGAGAAAGATCCCTTCAGTACTTTCTGAGAAATAGTGGTAACAAGTATTGTTAACGGACGGACGGACGGACGGACGGACGGACGGACGGACGGAAGGACGGACGGACGACGGACCACGGACGAAAGGCGATTTGAATAGCCCACCATCTAATGATGGTGGGCTAAAAAATCAAAAAAAATCTTCGGTGTCACATGGCCAATATCAACAATAGGAATGTGATTGATTCCATCAGCAAAGAGAGGAAATCTCTCAACAAATCACCAGATGTCCGGTATATTTATACCACGTAGTAAAGCATTTCATATCCTACCTCTCCACGGGTGTTAGTGCGAGACTGTCGGTAAAGACGATCAATTCGCCGTCGGAATTCAGAGAATTCGGGAATGACAAGTTGGTTTCTGAATGCTTTGTTAATTAGGGCTATATTTTGGTTGATACACCTGTAACGAGATCATACAAGGTAATTATAATCAATAAGATTTCCTAATGAGAGAGCGAAATAATCTCATAAAGCTCCAGTCATACTATATAAAAAAAAAACAATCAATGATCGTTACTAATATTGATTGAGGCCTTTGTGAATTTTACACATGTGGGTCATATCAGCCACAAAATATGGTATTTATGCATATTTAGTGACTTTGTGAAATAATTACAAGATAAGAATGATCTTTTGAAAAAAACATATTTCAA
Source organism: Argopecten irradians (assembly GCF_041381155.1). NCBI lineage: Eukaryota > Metazoa > Mollusca > Bivalvia > Pectinida > Pectinidae > Argopecten > Argopecten irradians. Next base: position 9,527,830 of record NC_091148.1, on the reverse strand, counting down.
CAAAATCTCATTCACCCCTGAAATCCCATAATGGACTAGCCTAGTCTTTGATTTAGAAGAGTCTAAATGTGTCTTTAGGGGTTAATGAATATGATTAGATATCATTGTAAAGAAGTATGTTTGAAATAGTTTTTCTATGAAACAAAACAGGACACATGAAGTAAATGTATTCATCATTTCTTGAACAGTGAAATGTTCTAATTCTCTAATTTATACATAATAATTTCATTGATCCATTACACTCATGTTAACTCACATCATGAGTGTACTAAATCGACATGTACATGTACAGAATGTAATTAACTTTTAATGCCCCTGATGTTGAGAACAGAAATAGACGTACTCTTTAAACTGGTATCGGTCGACTCGTACACTATCGTACAACTCCTGTTGTCCAGCCTCATTTTGTAGGTTGGAAAAGTTCTGCATACATTCAGCAAGTCGTGGGTCAGATTCCCGTAAACCAGTTAGATGGAGCAACTGAAACAGAAATGATCATCAGTAAGGTATCTTTTAATTTTTTATTTTTAAACTGATGCAAAATGAAAAAGATGTTATAGTTACCTGCATGTATGATATTTAAATTGGTACAATCAAATTTTAGGACAAAATTGAATTATCAACAAGTAAATCAAACTGTTTAACAAGGAAGACAATGGAGGCTACAACATGGCATAAGTTGAATAGCCCCTTCAGTTTCAGAACTAATTTCTCAAAACAAAATCCATAATCCACTTATAAGTAAGCCAAAACTTCTTCAATATATATGAATCTTAAAGATGCTCCATCCCTGACAGAGCTTTAATGATACTCAACCAATAACTGATTTTTTTGTCTATTTAACACAAAAATGTATATATAAAGTAACCTATGTTGCTTTATGTTGCTTTTGGTGCAAGCACAATCAGTAGTTCGTTTTATATATGTGGGCCACAGTGCCATAATTTGTTATTTGGAACAAAATAATTTTTTTTTTTTTTGTCATGCAATGATGTAAAGTACAAAATGCAAACCTTTCAATGGTGGTAATGGTGTAAGTAACTTATGTAAGCGAAGAAAAATCTTTTAAACATATGAATTTTCTGCTTCTGTTTTTTGATGGAGAAAAAAATGCCTTTCAGCAGTTGTGTTGCATTTCAGGAAATTGGGGCCTATAATAGAAGATTGCACAAACATTCAATTGAATAAAACACTGTACTTAGTCTATTCTGTATTTGCATATTACAGAGTTGTCTCCCCTTGTGGGTAGGTATTGATTGTAACGTCATACTTTTCGGAGAAATTGATGTGAATTGCGCTCACAAAATAATGACGCAACAATCGATACCTACCCGCAAGGGGGCTTACTCTGTAATATGCAAAGACGGAATATGAACAAACTATTATAAATGCCATTTTCTTACGCTCTTGAATTTCACGATGGACACTTTGTTGTCTTTGTCAGCCAGATGATTAAAGAGGCGATCCTCAAAGTTTTGAGCGTCCATCACCATCTCACTAAAACAGTCAAAGAATCACAATCACATGACAGCTTCATTTCTTCATTAGGCCCCAAAAAAAGTCTGTTTAGGGTTACCCGACCGACCCTAATTTTTTACCTTATTCACTTATTTCACAAATAAATATAAACACTTTTTTTGCACCAAGAAAATGTGTAGTGAGTATAATGGGATTTAGTATAGACTGTCATAGTGATTGCCATAGTTTTTTGTTCCCTTTCATTTGTTGTTATTTTCAAAGATGCCTGTATAATTTTCCGAGTGTACTTCTTGCCAGTTCTGGATCATTATAAAACATTAGATAATTAGTTTTATTACAATTAGTATTCCATGTTACAAAGGTTAAAGGGCCACTACCTTTCTGAAACGGCTTTTAATTTTTAAAATAGGAATGTGAAACGAGATCAATAATTTTGTAGAGTCGCAGAAGTTATTAACTATATGTTTACTAGCACACTTATCACCACCTTCAGAACTGTTTAATTAGAATAAATAAAATGTTAATTTTCATAACGCGGGTCGTTTTATGTTTCCCGCCGTCGTCCTAAATGCTGCGCGGTAGTTGACTATCACTGCGCCAGACGGCAAAACAGCGAAATGAATTTCCACTGTTATCGTACATTAGACAGGAAATCTTGCATATGTTTGGTGTTGTAACCTCATCTTAAGCCATCGATATATATTTTCTTTTGTTATTAATGTTTTTAAGAAACCTATAAATTTTGCTCCAGAAAGGTAGTGGCCCTTTAATTATTAAATTTTCTTTGATCTCGAGCTCCAATAAAAGTTTTTTTTTTTTCCTCCAGTACACTTGTTGCACAGAAAGTTTCATATTTGACCAAATAATTCAAAATTTATTACACATAAATAAGATTTAATAAAATTTGTATTGATATTTAAAACTATTTGGGTAAAACTACCCTATCCTGCTTTATGAATCAACCCAAATTAAACATGATTATGAAATCACTAAATATCCTGATTTACATGGTCAAATACGAGAACTTGTGGGAAATAAATTAGTACAGTTAACCTTATATCTATTGAGTATTTTAATATTACAGAGTTATCTGCCCTTGCAGGTTAGGTATTTATTGTGATGTCATGTGTTTATGAATTTAACCTCATATACCCTGTTACTTCTTTTAAAAGATCGTGTGAATTTTGCTTGCAATACAACATCACAGTGGATACCACATACCTGCAAGGGAGGTAAATCTGTAATATACAATATTCATACATTATTTTTTTATTATTTTGTCTAATACAAACCAATCTTAGCATTTTACAGAGTTATCTGCCCTTGTAGGTAGGTACCGGTATTGATTGAAATATCATGTTTTAGAGCGATCCTTAATCAGATAGGGAATACACAGTGAGTATCAGGTACATGTATCATATAATACAAGATTTATTTTGGTGATAACGATCGATTTTACAGCAGTTGCAGGATGGATCTTTTTATACAGATTTGATATAGTAATGTCAGTTATTTGTAAACATTGTCTATATTAGTATATTATTTGTCAGCTTAATTTCCCCAAATGATGTAACAATCAATTTGTACCCTCAAGGGCAGATTACTCTGGAATATGCAAAGACAGAATAAATTATATATGGGGACCAAACAATTTAGAAAGTGACTAAATCACCAGGTTCATTTAAAGAATTATTTCTCACCATGTGGTAATGACACCTGAACTAGGTACCCCTCTTAACAATCTTAGCTCTGTTCAAATCCTGATTTTCTAGCTCTCGCTTCAGGGGGTATCTAGTTCCGGTGTCATTATCACACAGTGTTTCTGGTCAATTTTTATTTCATTGGAAAAAAAGTTACTTTTAATCCATTTTACATTTCTAAGTAATTAAAAAAGGCCAACACAGTAGTTAGTCAAAACTTGTCGTTTCTGCATTCTTAGTTTCTTGGGATCCAAGTACTAGAATTAAAAGTACACATGAAGCATCACAAACTTTTGTATGAATTCAGTAGTTTGAAGGTGTTCAGAGGAAGTTTCCATGAAAATATTAATTTATACTTTTGTAAGTTGTTTATATTTGATTTTTTTTTTTTTTTTTTTTTTAAATAATAAAAAAAAAAAATGGAATTGATTAAGATGTTGAATGGCCGCCATACATACCTGACATCGAAAGCGTTATATTCTCTACAGAAATTGAGAAAATAAAAAAAGAATGAAAGGTGAATAAGACGTTGAAAATTCAGAGATGTGAACGTACATAAGATTGTGTGTATGAGAACAGATATATATGTCTCTTACAAACAGTTATGATAAACTCTATATTTTATCAAAAAGAAAAGAAATATATATTCACACATTCATTCATAAATTTGCATAATACTGGCTGGTATGCATTGTAACAAAATTTGTAATAGCCATTACTTATTTCCTGAATTCCAATGTAAAATTACTTGACAACAATATTAATGTATGTGATAGTTGTCAAGAGATAACAAATGGACAGAACAAGAAAAACATTAACCAAAATGTCATATTCATAATGTGTAAGCTTAAGGCGTATACCGTACGTATATAACCTAATAAGAGGTCAAGGAACCTAAAGAAAAATCAACAGAACCAAATTTGGACTAGTCTCATAAAATCTATAATTGCACAAAGTAATTCAGCCATTAATTAATCTACAACAAGAAATGAAATAAAGGAACATCGTTTTCACAGTTTTCATATGTTAGTTTTTGCATTATTTCGAGCTAAGAGAAATTGAGGCCTCAAAAAAGGGAGGAATGCTTATTGGGATGGGGCGTTTACTGGGTAGAATACGGTATTATAATTTAAGCTATAAAGGGATATATGTATTTATGTATTGGGGAATTATTTTAACATCCTATTAACTGCAAGGGTCATGTCAAGATGTGCCAGGTTTGTTGGTGTAGGAAAGCCGGAGTACCTGGAGAAAAAACACCGAACAGTAGTCAGTACCTGGCAACTGCCCCACATGGGATTCAAACCCGCATCCAAGAGGCGGAGGGCTTGTGGTAATATGTCAGGACATCCTAACCAATATAGTAATCCCTACTTTAATTAGGAGTATTACATATTCCTGCACATATTTCATGATATACCATGCACATGTACAGGTCATACAGCAAATATGACAGCAATTTAATTAAGTAATACATCTTAAAAACAATTAGTTACATAAATAATGCAGGGACACTGGCCTGGTAAGATAACAGTTACAATTTCATATAATATAATCAGAAGTATCATTATACATACATTTATTACTCTACTCTGTTACTCTATATATGTAAAGGAGAAACGATTTATTTCCTGTTACAAGACCTTATCTCAGACTCTAATGCATTTTGGAGCTAATATTATATAGAGGCATTTAATTGATACTTCAGATTTTAAGATTTTATGTTGACATAAAATGATTAAAGTGAACAGACGGGCAAGGATGGCTAAAGTCGGTAAAATGGTGTGAATGTATCCAGGATAATTTCTTATGAAATGGAAAAATAAAATCTCTCGTCAAAATCTGTCTGCATACGAAGAAATTAATTTAAAGTATGGAAATTCTAAAACGTCCTCCCGGCCCACTATGTCCGTGGTTACATTTCCACGCAGCCTCGCTTTCAATTCTTTCAACTTTTCTTTACTTTTATGGTCAGAACTGGGAAACTAAGCAGAACTTGACCGTCGTATTAATATGTGAGAACTTTTGAAAGGCCAATGAACGCATTAAGACTGGTTTTCTTTGCCCGACTATTCACTTTAAACACTTGACAAAAGAATTATTTATATGTACAATACATATGAATTTCTTTTAAGAAATAACACAATTATGTACAGCAATATATACCGTATTCAACCCAATAAGCGCCCAGGGCGTTTAAAAAATGGAAAAGGTGCTAATAAGACTTAATTATTGCAAATATATACAGTTATGTGTAGTTTTGGTCTTTCTTTATGCGTGGGCAATTGAAATCGAGGCCTCAAAAAGGGGGAGGGGCGTTTATAGGGCATGGACGCTAATTGGGTCGAATACGGTATCACAATTTCGCCTTTTTTAACATGTTTATAGGCCATGCCATGCTAATTGAATACTTCACTTTTTGAAATACAACAAAAAATCTTATATCTGAATCTTTTATTGTTAATTTCAATTATATTTTGAAAGGGGTTAAAATCATTGCATGGGAATATAGTAGTAAAGTACAAATTGTACCTACTCAATCATCCCTAAAAGCACATTTGAACTCTTATAATTTAAAGACTGGAACAGTCCATTATAAATTTTCGGGGGTGAATGAGTTAAAACCAAACTGTGTCTCTTCCGAGTTCAGTGAGTTGCGAGTTCGAAATCATTTCAAATCGATAGTTAAGTTTGATTGATTTAAGACGTATGTCCTATTATAAACCAATAAGGTCATTTCATTAAGGACGTGCCAGATTAAGGGGGTCAAGGAAAGCCAGAGTACCCAAAGATATACCACTGACCTGCAGGTCAGTATACCTGGTAACTATATGTACCCCACATAGGATTCAAACTAGCGACCAAGAGGTGGTAGACTTCATGGTACTAATTATGTGGGACAACGTTAACTTAAATCAATTAACACCTTGGTCAACGTCACTGACTTGCCCCTTGAAGTAATATGTTTTTAATTTTATTGCCAGCTTTAAAATTCTTCCGATTCAAAAACCTTGCATGTCGGACATTGTCCTGAAATGATCCCGGCTATAAGGTTTGGTAAAAACAAAAATAGACCAATCTAATCGTATCCTATAGTATATATGTCACTTCATTCAGTCATGTAGAGTCGACTAGCAGCAGGTGTATTGTATAAAGGTATTATGAAAGAATTTTTGGCACACATTCCAAATCCATATACACTATAATAACTACATTATGGTCTATTTAGTTCATCTATAATGTACGATTTTCAAAAAGTTTTATAAAAAGTTTTGATGCATATAATGTGTGAATCCATTGAGTAGAACCATTAATTGCTGTCACTGCATGATTAATTATGTATCATTAAATTTAGTGATCATTTATAAACTGTATACCACCCAATAAGCGCCCATAGGCTATAAGTGCCCCTCCCCGTTTTGAGACCTCATTTCAATTGCCCAGGCATAGGTTTGCAATATCTTGGTCTTATTGAGTCCCTTTTTATTTTTCAATTTTTTAAATGCCCTGGGCGCATATTGGGTCGAACACGGTATGTAATATACATGTATATGCCACAGTCAATGGATAGTTTAAAGTAAGAGTATTTGATAAGTATTGCAAAAATCTGTTAATGACATCACTTACACTTACATTAAGGCTTTTTATAAGCTCTTTTAAAAAAATCCATGTACAACTTTTAAAAGAGCTAGGCCGTTTTCGTTTATTCGGAACAACCGGTTTGACCGTTTGTAAAAGTTTTCAAGTACATGTATAAATCTTGATGGACCTGTAGTTTTTGATACAGGCCTGTGAGGGCTTTGTCAAAGCTCGTCTGAAAACAATATAAAATCACCAGGTCCGTCTTTAATTTATAAACAAACAACTAGGTCCAACCAGTCAAACCGCATAATCGAAAACGAAGATTACAAAGAATTCATACACTAAATTTTTCAAACAAACTGTTGTCATGGTCCTATGAAATTAAAGTGTATTATGCTAGCATCATCAATGCTTATTTAATTAAAGATGCTCAACCGCGGACAGAGCATAAACGATAATCATCATTATAATATAAAATAATTCATTTTTTATACTTCTGGCGCATTCCTATTCCAAACAAAACCTATATTCCAATGAATTTTTTTGAGGATGCAAGTATTTTTTTTTTTAAATATTTTTTATTTGAAGAAGCTCAAACTTTTCAATGGTTGTAATGGTGTAAAGTAAATTACTTTTATAACTGAAGAAAAATACTAATTCATCTTCTACTGCTATACCATCAGCGGTTGAGAATCTTTCCTTATTGACTGATCGCCAGCTGTCAATCAAACCGCACGTGACTTTGTATTTTGTATTGTGTGTGCTACGATGTTTGCTCCGACATTGAATAGAAACACGTGCGTTTGTGAGCATGAGGCGTGGCTATATTACACCTGGCGATCGGTCAATTTAATCTTAACTTTGGGATTTGAACGGAGTACCTCTGAACGCTAGCCAGATTCTCTCCTGACTGAGCTTACCTGGACCAATAATCGATGCAGTCAAATCACATTACACGTCTCCCTCCTTTTTCAAAGTCTTTGCACCCTTAAGATACACTTACACCATCACCATTGGTATTTAAGTTGGGGGGGGGGGGCAAATTTTGAACAGGCTTAAAATGTTCATTACTTATCTGTCGTATGGTCATTATAATAATGATCATTTATACAATCTTTATTCCAAACATCAAAACTGTTGCAATATGCAAAATATATCGCCATATTTATGGACCCCATTGCGCCGATTTGCCGACAAAAATCTCACTTTTACGTTCATAATTTGACGTGTTTGAACTATCCGAAATAGGATTGATTATTAAAAGTCAGTGTTCGAACTATCACTAGCTAAAAAAATACCGTTTTTCTGGAAAAAATTGTGTGTTCGAACTATCCGGCGGTTCGAATTAACCGGAGGTTTACCGTAGATGCCAGACCGTCTCAAACCCAGGACCTCTGAACACTAGCTAGTGGGTTGTTCTACCGACTGAGCTGCCTGCAGGTCATGCATATATAAACCAAAACATAAGGACCAAAAATAATATGACTGCTTAGAGTTACTGGACCGACCCTAACAGGTTTTTTTGCACTTTTCTACGAAAAAATATTAAAAGTCAAGATTTCGATCTCGGACTCCAGTTCCAGCCATTATTTTAGAGTGAAAGACACTTCAAAAAATCCTCCCGAGCTACCGACCCTATTTTTCGTTTGCCAATGTAACCCTAAACAGATATATTTTTTTGGTCTAATGTTAAACTAGCTTATAGGGGGAGATAACTCTACGGTAGACATTAGAATATATAATTCAGCTAAAATTCCCAACCAAAAACCTTGCAGCAGGCTGTTAGAGTATTGCTTATATACTTTTTTAGAAACTTACTCAGCGGGATCATAAGTCATGGGAACAGCACCGTCAGTCTCCGTTTGTATACCACAAACTGGCTGTTTTTTCTCTCCATTTCTTGATGCAAAAGAGCGATCGAAAACCCCACGACGTCCATCGCTTACAACAGAAGAAAAACGTCTCGCCGGCTTGGCATTCACGAATATTTTCCTGTTCTGCCGACTTAAACATCGGCTCGAACAACTTATAATTGTTCTCTGCATCATATTTATGATACTTTCACTCAAAAATGTTAGTCTTACTCACGATTTCCAATCACCCATTTCTCAAAACAATCGTCCGAATCGTCCTACTTTGTCTCGTCACTCTCGTGGACATGCCGAATTAGGTTTTTTCAGCTCGGAACTCTGATTTAAGTATCAAAATTCGACAGACTTACGCTCTCGATTCAGTGTTAAAAGTCCTTCCTATCTAAACTAGCCTAATATTCGATATTCATGTAGGCTATCCGATTTTTTAACTGACACCCTAACACACACATGCTCAGAGGACATGAACGTGTGTATGACCTTCACATTGTTTATATTTTGGAGGTGTGTCAGTTACAGACGATATGATTGGCTGACACAGTAAGGTTTAAACGTGACGTCATCAATTACTTTCATTGATATTTTAATAGACTATTTGAAAGGAATGTCAATGCCGATTGAAAGCTTCATTGTTAAATAATATCCATGGGAATGACTTTATTGATATCTCCTTTACATGATGTCTGATATTTATGAAAACAACATTTACATATAAATCTCTGTAAGCTAGCTAACTACTGTAAAGGTACAGACTCATATCAACATGTATAGATAAAAATTCGAGGACCCCCTCGGATAAATTATACGTAGGCCTATTGTATATGTGTAATGTAGGCCTATATCAAACCTGTATAATCAATATTATTTTCTTTTTCAAAAAATAAGTATATATTATGCAATAAATATCCGGCTGCCACTTGCCGAAGGGTAAATTGCGCTCCATTGTGCTATATATAGTTAATATTTGTCTACTTTGTCCCGCATTACTGTTCGTATCCTATTATGTAATCGTGTTCGTTTTGTATGTCTTGATAAAGGGGCAGATCGCCTCGAAAATTTGACAATTTTGTTTTGTCCACACGGTTGGAATTACTTCCTTGTCCCATATTATGCAGTAAATAAATATATTCATATTTTCTAGTAATTTGATTTACATGGATTAAATTCAAGAGGATCAATTAAATATGTAGTTGACAACATAATCACGATCAAATCTATAGGCATTGTAGATAGATCTATAAGTCTATATATCTATAATAAAATCCGGTGAGTTATCATGATTTAAATGCCAGGTTCTGTATACAAATCAAGGTATATTTTATGTCTTATAGAAAACATCTTTACACTCCGACCCCTTTCACATTATATATATATCTATTGATGAAACGGTATGTAAGTGTAAATTAAATTAAATTTGAAAAAAAAAGAATGTGGTTTGTTTACAATTAGGATCTAACTTTAATTAAAGGCCCAATACCTTTCCAGAGCAAAATAAAAAGGTTTCTGAAAAAAAATTTATAACATCAGAAAACATATGCCGATGGCCCAAGATGAGGTTACAACACCAAACATATGCAAGATTTCTTGCGTAATATAAGATAACATTGGAAAGTCATTTCGCTGCTTTGCCGTCTGGCGCAGTGATAGTCAACTACCGCGCGGTATTTAGGACGACGGCGGGAAACATAAGACGACCCGCGTTATGAAAATTATTATTTTATTTATTTTAATCAAATTGTTCAGAAGGTGATAATACGTGTAGTATTAACGGTAAGTTAATAACTTTTGCGACGCTACAAAATTACCGATCTCGTTTTACATTCCCATTTAAAAAATTAAAAGCTGTTTTGGAAAGGTAGTGGACCTTTAAATTTTCGAAACCAAAATTTTAACTTTCTTAAAAACAACAATAACGGACGGAAATATATATAGAAATATATATATATAAGATGAGGTTACAACACCAAATAAATGCAAGATTCCCTCCATAATCTTCGTTTAACATTGAAGATTAATTTCGCTGTTTTGCCGTCTGACACAGTAATAGTCATCAACTACAGCCCGGTATTTAGGATGACGACGGGAAACATAAGACGACCCGCGTTATGAAAATTAACATTTTATTTATTTTAAATGTAAAATATTTTAAATAAAATGTAAAATGTTCAGAAGGTGATGAAATATGTATTACCGGTAAATTAATAACTTTTGCGACTCTACAAAATTGTCGATCTCGTTTTACATTCCAATTTTAAAAGTTAAAAGCCGTTTCGGAAAGGTAGTGGGCCTTTAAACAGATGACATTTATTCATACATTTGTATACATGTAGATGAAGGAATTAGGCTGTTATGGTATATTAAAAAAAGCTAGTTCTAGAAGCAGGAATATGTATAAAATATCTTTATTTCAAAATGCGTAATTAAAATGTTAATGCAACGTACGCGGTTTTTGACAGTTTCATATTCGGACATTTGTGATATTATTTATTTGTTTTAATCTACTCGAACACACTTAATATTCGAAGTTTAGAAGTAAAATACAAAGCTTCATTTTAAATATAATAGCTTTATAGTGATTTATTGCAAAAACCTGTGTGTTTTTTAGCTAATCCTTCTTAGCACTTTTCAATGCCGTAACCCTTACATCAGTTAATTAGCGACTATTGTATATCACGTTTAGACTAAGTGCTGTTTACATGTTTGTTCCTGTAAATTTGGTAGATAATCATTTTGTATGTATTACTTGTATATTCACTTTAGGACTAGGTATGGTAGTCAGTGCAGAGTTGGATATTTCTCCGCTCCGCACCCGACTGTAATAAATCAGTATACAGAAAATTCAATCTTTGGATTATCCTTTTTTCACAGACTACATTGGAACTTTTCCCGCAATACACTAGCTGTAGCGCTGTGAAATATTGTATTCGTATATAAAACTAATGCGATATAAACTTTAATAATCATGTTTAGACAAGAGCTACCTAATGCAGTGCTTTTTCAAAACATACCAATATACACACGTTTTCATCACGGTTTAATTAACAATTTAGGATTAATAAGAGGGATACATGAAGGCTGCACAATGTATAATGCCAATCTGCGTTATAACTATGACGTAGAACAAAACAGAATTAAGACATACAAGTAATCTTATTTTAATACCCGTTTATTAATATTAAGCTTACGTGGTCCGAACATCCTTGATATTCCAGGGATTATGATCACTGCCGGTATACCCACCCCTGGACTTTGTCATAGCAAAACTGAAAGCAGTTTCCTAAAAGCAAATGAAAGTATATTCTTTGTCTTGGAAATGTATTTTTTTGCCATAATCATTACGATATCCAGATGAACGATACAGGCATTATAGACTTTTTTTATTGATAATCATAATAGGAAATAAGTTATACATTTCACATTTTCAATTAACTCATCAACTTTGAATTGAGATGACATGAAGCGAAGTCAATTTCATTAATATTTTCATTTACACTTATTAAACTCAACGTCTGTTTGCCAAAGACAATAGCATAATATTTGACATTATCATCCTATGTGCACGGCTTACATGTAGCTTTCAGAATAACACACACATCTGACATACTGAAAAGATATTCAGCATAATCGCAAATTCACTTGACAGTCATTTTACTTTGACAGGATTTTGTCGTAAGGGAGATAACTCCTACAGTCTTATTTCAATATTATCATAGTTAATTCTAGACGCTGATGGGAAATCCAGCATAATCTCTAGTATTTTCGCCAATATACTTCAGCCTTACATGGCCGAAATAGTTCAGACCCTTGTTGAAACATTAAGATAGCTCATATTGTGAATTTAAGTAATTCTGTCTCACCAGGGGGGGGGGGGGGGGGGGGGGGGGTTTGGGGAGGGGGGGGGGATGGTGAAAATTTGATCCGCAAAATATTGAAAAATGGTTGAAAGATAAAATCATTTTAATAAACAAAACAGGACCAAAAATGAGGTTCTCTACCATTTTATTACTGTATCTTTGGTAATTCGGAAAGGTATTCTATGTATGTTTATCAGTCTGTATTTATAAAGACAGCTTGTTGTTTTCAATTATGCATGATTTTATCGATTTCTTTCATTGAAAGATGCTCCACCGCTGACAAACGGTATTTTTTCACTATAAAAAACAGGAGCAAACGATTTAGCATTTTTCTTCAGTTACAAAAGTTACTTACTTTACACCATAACCGCCATTGAATATGTCAAGAAATCTTAACCACTCGGCCACCGCACCCAGGTGAAAAGAAATAAATCACAAAGCATAAAACTTAAAAAAGGACCTTTATTGCTTAGAGTCACAACATATATATAAAACTTAGAATAATGAACTTATAATGCTTAGAGCTACAACATTAACGTGTATGTACAAGAACTTAGAAAAACGACTTTTATTGCATAGATTTAAAGCAAATATATATGAAATTTAGAAAAAAATAATGTTCAGAGTTAAAGGAGTTTAACATGTTATAAACAGAACAAAAAATGAAAACCTAAAAATAGCAAAAGGTACTACTAGAACATAAAAAGAATGTGTCTATGAAGTTTCGTGGAAATATCTCTGCTGGTTTTAGAGTTATGCTCCGGAAATGAACCTGCTACAAAAATATGATATTTTCAGCAATTTTTCTATGGTTACAGAAAAAAGCACAATAAGTGAAAACCTAAAAATAGCAAAAGGCACTACTAGACCATAAGAACAATGTGTCTATGAAGTTTCATGAAAATATCTCTGCTGGTTTTAGAGTTGTGCTCCAGAAACGATTCTTACACAAAAATCTGCCATTTTCAGCAATGTTTTCCATGGTTACAGAAAAAAGTACAAAAAGTGAAAACCTTAAAATAGCAAAAGGCACTACTAGACCATAAGACCAATGTGTCTATGGAGTTCCGTGCATATATCTCAACCAGTTTTCCAGTTATGCCGCGGAAACGAACCTGGTACAAAAATATGATATTTTCAGCAATGTTTCCATGGTTACAGAAAAAGTGCAAAAAATGAAAACCTAAAAATAGCAAAAGGCACTACTAGACCATAAGAACAATGTGTCTATGAAGTTTCATGGAAATATCTCTGCTGGTTTTAGAGTTGTGCTCCGGAAACGATTCTTACACAAAAATCTGCCATCTTCAGCAATGTTTCCATGGTTACAGAAAAAAGTACAAAAAGTGAAAACCTTAAAATAGCAAAAGGCACTACTAGACCATAAGAGCAATGTGTCTATGAAGTTTCGTGGAAATATCTGATCTGGTTTTAGAGTTATGCTCCGGAAACGAACCTGGTACAAAAATATGATATTTTCAGCAATGTTTCCATGTTTACGGAAAAAATGCAAAAAATGAAAACCTAAAAATAGCAAAAGGCACTACTAGACCATAAGATCAATGTGTGTATGAAGTTTCGTGGAAAGATCTCAACTGGTTTTAGAGTTATGCTCCGGAAACCATTCGTACGGACGGAAGGACGGACGGACGGACGGAACCCATTTGTATATCCCCCGCCAACTTCGTTGGGCGGGGGATAATAATAATTGATAGGCAGGTCTGGAACATAAGCCTTAGATTTCCTACACGAAAAGAAAGGAATATAACTGCGACTTATCATCAGTGTTTTAGGTTAGTTGATTCCCATCGTATATTAGCAGCATATTGGTATTTTGATACAATGAGCGGGCCTTACGCCGTTGATCCCATTAGCCTGTGTATCACTCGGCTTTGACCACCACTTCACAGCTGCCATTGATACCGACGAGTTCCTTGGAGTCGAAGTTGGCGACGACCGTCCTGGTACCCAGCTTAGAGGCTGTCATCACCACTTCGTGCGTAAAGGACATTTTAGCTGCCACAGAACTGAAAGGTTAACAAAATGCAAAATCTCAGTTTGCTGTTTTTGGAATCCAACCCAGTTTGAAGTATTAAAGTATATAGAAGCTAAATGTCAACCCAGTTTGAATTTTTGAGTATACATGGCATTAAATTCACCCAGTTTGATGTGTTTGAGTATAGAAGAGTTAAATTCAACCTAGCGTGATGTGTTTGAGTATACAGGAGTAAAATTCAACCAAGTTTGATATGTTTGAGTATACAGGAGTTAAATTCAATAAAGTGTGATTTTTTTGGAGTATACAGGAGTCAAATTCAACCTAGTTTGATGTGTTTGAGTATAAAAGAGTTAAATTCAACCCAATTAGAAGTTTTTGTGTTTATAGGAGATATGTGTACTTCGGTTCAGTTTGATGTGGTTGAGTAAATTGGAGCTACGTTTTTTGTATATTTACCCTAGTTTGAAGGTTTTCGGTTTGAGAAGTCCCGGTGCCTCGATCTCCAGGGAACACTGAGTTAGAGAGATGGGCAATGGATTCTTGAAGGTCACCGTCACCTTGAACCTATCTCCCTCCCGGACCTCGGCAGGCGCCTACAAAGTATCGCAAACAGACATTATCATATCCCTACAGTGGTGATATATTGTGACATTATCTATAGTGGTGATATATTGTGACATTATCTATAGTGGTGATATATTGTGACATTATCTATAGTGGTGATATATTGTGACATTATCTATAGTGGTGATATATTTTGACATTATCTATAGTGGTGACATATTGTGACATTATCTATAGTGGTGAGATATTGTGACATTATCTATAGTGGTGATATATTGTGACATTATCTATAGTGGTGAGATATTGTGACATTATCTATAGTGGTGAGATATTGTGACATTATCTATAGTGGTGACATATTGTGACATTATCTATAGTGGTGACATATTGTGACATTATCTATAGTGGTGATATATTGTGACATTATCTATAGTGGTGAGATATTGTGACATTATCTATAGTGGTGAGATATTGTGACATTATCTATAGTGGTGACATATTGTGACATTATCTATAGTGGTGAGATATTGTGACATTATCTATAGTGGTGACATATTGTGACATTATCTATAGTGGTGATATATTGTGACATTATCTATAGTGGTGAGATATTGTGACATTATCTATAGTGGTGAGATATTGTGACATTATCTATAGTGGTGAGATATTGTGACATTATCTATAGTGGTGAGATATTGTGACATTATCTATAGTGGTGATATATTGTGACATTATCTATAGTGGTGATATATTGTGACATTATCTATAGTGGTGATATATTGTGACATTATCTATAGTGGTGATATATTGTGACATTATCTATAGTGGTGACATATTGTGACATTATCTATAGTGGTGAGATATTGTGACATTATCTATAGTGGTGAGATATTGTGACATTATCTATAGTGGTGAGATATTGTGACATTATCTATAGTGGTGACATATTGTGACATTATCTATAGTGGTGATATATTGTGACATTATCTATAGTGTGACATATTGTGACATTATCTATAGTGGTGAGATATTGTGACATTATCTATAGTGGTGAGATATTGTGACATTATCTATAGTGGTGAGATATTGTGACATTATCTATAGTGGTGACATATTGTGACATTATCTATAGTGGTGACATATTGTGACATTATCTATAGTGGTGAGATATTGTGACATTATCTATAGTGGTGAGATATTGTGACATTATCTATAGTGGTGAGATATTGTGACATTATCTATAGTGGTGACATATTGTGACATTATCTATAGTGGTGATATATTGTGACATTTATCTATAGTGGTGAGATATTGTGACATTATCTATAGTGGTGAGATATTGTGACATTATCTATAGTGGTGATATATTGTGACATTATCTATAGTGGTGAGATATTGTGACATTATCTATAGTGGTGACATATTGTGACATTATCTATAGTGGTGATATTGTGACATTATCTATTTGTGGTGATATATTGTGACATTATCTATAGTGGTGATATATTGTGACATTATCTATAGTGGTGAGATATTGTGACATTATCTATAGTGGTGACATATTGTGACATTATCTATAGTGGTGATATATTGTGACATTATCTATAGTGGTGATATATTGTGACATTATCTATAGTGGTGGTGATATATTGTGACATTATCTATAGTGGTGATATATTGTGACATTATCTATAGTGGTGATGATATTGTGACATTATCTATAGTGGTGATATATTGTGACATTATCTATAGTGGTGATATATTGTGACATTATCTATAGTGGTGATATATTGTGACATTATCTATAGTGGTGATATATTGTGACATTATCTATAGTGGTGATATATTGTGACATTATCTATAGTGGTGATATATTGTGACATTATCTATAGTGGTGATATATTGTGACATTATCTATAGTGGTGAGATATTGTGACATTATCTATAGTGGTGAGATATTGTGACATTATCTATAGTGGTGATATATTGTGACATTATCTATAGTGGTGATATATTGTGACATTATCTATAGTGGTGATATATTGTGACATTATCTATAGTGGTGACATATTGTGACATTATCTATAGTGGTGATATATTGTGACATTATCTATAGTGGTATGTGACATTATTATGTGGTGAATTGTGACATTATCTATAGTGGTGATATATTGTGACATTATCTATAGTGGTGATATATTGTGACATTATCTATGTGGTGATATATTGTGACATTATTGTGACATTTGTGATCTATAGTGGTGATATATTGTGACATTATCTATAGTGGTGATATATTGTGACATTATCTATAGTGGTGACATATTGTGACATTATCTATAGTGGTGACATATTGTGACATTATCTATAGTGGTGATATATTGTGACATTATCTATAGTGGTGAGATATTGTGACATTATCTATAGTGGTGATATATTGTGACATTATCTATAGTGGTGATATATTGTGACATTATCTATAGTGGTGATATATTGTGACATTATCTATAGTGGTGATATATTGTGACATTATCTATAGTGGTGAGATATTGTGACATTATCTATAGTGGTGATATATTGTGACATTATCTATAGTGGTGAGATATTGTGACATTATCTATAGTGGTGAGATATTGTGACATTATCTATAGTGGTGATATATTGTGACATTATCTATAGTGGTGAGATATTGTGACATTATCTATAGTGGTGAGATATTGTGACATTATCTATAGTGGTGAGATATTGTGACATTATCTATGGTGGTGAGATATTGTGACATTATCTATAGTGGTGAGATATTGTGACATTATCTATATAGTTGGTACCATATTGTGACATTATCTATAGTGGTGACCATTTTGCGTGGATATTGTGACATTATCTATGGTGAATGTGATGATATATTGTGACATTATCTATAGTGGTGAGATATTGTGACATTATCTATAGTGGTGATATATTGTGACATTATCTATAGTGGTGATATATTGTGACATTATCTATAGTGGTGATATATTGTGACATTATCTATAGTGGTGAGATATTGTGACATTATCTATAGTGGTGATATATTGTGACATTATCTATAGTGGTGAGATATTGTGACATTATCTATAGTGGTGACATATTGTGACATTATCTATAGTGGTGATATATTGTGACATTATCTATAGTGGTGATTATATATGTGTGACATTATCATTATAGTGTGTGATATATTGTGACATTATCTATAGTGGTGATATATTGTGACATTATCTATAGTGGTGATATATTGTGACATTATCTATAGTGGTGATATATTGTGACATTATCTATAGTGGTGAGATATTGTGACATTATCTATAGTGGTGATATATTGTGACATTATCTATAGTGGTGAGATATTGTGACATTATCTATAGTGGTGAGATATTGTGACATTATCTATAGTGGTGATATATTGTGACATTATCTATCTATATATGGTGACATATTGTGACATTATCTATAGTGGTGATATATTTGTGACATTATCTATAGTGGTGAGATATTGTGACATTATCTATAGTGGTGATATATTGTGACATTATCTATAGTGGTGACATATTGTGACATTATCTATAGTGGTGATATATTGTGACATTATCTATAGTGGTGATATATTGTGACATTATCTATAGTGGTGATATATTGTGACATTATCTATAGTGGTGATATATTGTGACATTATCTATAGTGGTGATATATTGTGACATTATCTATAGTGGTGACATATTGTGACATTATCTATAGTGGTGATATATTGTGACATTATCTATAGTGGTGATATATTGTGACATTATCTATAGTGGTGATATATTGTGACATTATCTATAGTGGTGATATATTGTGACATTATCTATAGTGGTGATATATTGTGACATTATCTATAGTGGTGATATATTGTGACATTATCTATAGTGGTGAAATATTGTGACATTATCTATAGTGGTGACATATTGTGACATTATCTATAGTGGTGACATATTGTGACATTATCTATAGTGGTGATATATTGGTGACATTATCTATAGTGGTATTATTGTGACATTATCTATAGTGGTGACATATTGTGACATTATCTATAGTGGTGATATTGTGACATTATCTATAGTGGTGATATATTGTGACATTATCTATAGTGGTGACATATTGTGACATTATCTATAGTGGTGACATATTGTGACATTATCTATAGTGGTGACATATTGTGACATTATCTATGTGGTGACATTATTGTGACATTATCTATAGTGGTGACATATTGTGACATTATTATAGTGTGACATATTGTGACATTATCTATAGTGGTGATATATTGTGACATTATCTATAGTGGTGATATATTGTGACATTATCTATAGTGGTGATATATTGTGACATTATCTATAGTGGTGATATATTGTGACATTATCTATAGTGGTGATATTGTGACATTATCTATAGTGGTGATATATTGTGACATTATCTATAGTGGTGATATATTGTGACATTATCTATAGTGGTGACATATTGTGACATTATCTATAGTGGTGATATATTGTGTGACATTATCTATAGTGGTGATATATTGTGACATTATCTATAGTGGTGATATATTGTGACATTATCTATAGTGGTGACATATTGTGACATTATCTATAGTGGTGACATATTGTGACATTATCTATAGTGGTGACATATTGTGACATTATCTATAGTGGTGATATATTGTGACATTATCTATAGTGGTGATATATTGTGACATTATCTATAGTGGTGACATATTGTGACATTATCTATAGTGGTGATATATTGTGACATTATCTATAGTGGTGAATATAGTGACATTATCTATAGTGGTGAATTGTGACATTATCTATTGAGGTGACATATTGTTACATATTCTATGCTGGTGTTATAGTGGTGATATATTGTGACATTATCTATAGTCGTTACATATTGTGACATTATCTATAGTGGTGAGATATTGTGACATTATCTATAGTGGTGATATATTGAGACATTATCTAGAGTGGCATATTCCTGCCACGTTGTTATGTTTGGTCGTATTACAGTAACTCGACTTGCCGAGATAATTATGTCGAAGAGTAAATTTATTACATTACCTGTTGATATATTTATGTCGGTACGTTCACTAACAGCATTTGAAGTCGACTTACGTTATTAAGATGATATTCATGATAGCCAGTTGCGGTAATTCAACTTGACATTTTCAGATGATTATGTCGATAAACCGAGTTATAACTCGACTTTCCCAGATGATTATGTCAATAAACCGTGTTACAACTCGACTTTCCCAGATGACTATGTCGATAAACCGTATTTCAAAAACACAATGGCCTTGAATCTTGATCCTTGACTTACCTGGAGGTGAAGGTCGGGTTTTATGAGTCTGATGTTCCTGTCTAAGGACGCGACTTGCTTTGTGTCCCTCACAGTACATACACAGAGTGTCTTGAAGTAGCAACCCTCTACAGTCTTCGAGTTGTACTCGTCAAAACTTAAACGCATCTTCTTGGGGATTTCTGTAAATAAAAAGAAAAACAGCGATTGATTAATCACATCTAGAATAATGAATCAATTAGTTCTAAAAATAGAAGAGTTCAAATAAGAATCTGGTAGTATAATGGGTTGAACATTTACAATATAACAAAAATGTAACTTTATATAGTATTTAGTATTACGTCTGAAAGGTCACACAACAAACAGCAAACAGCAACAGTATCATTCGATGAATGATACACATAATCACCCTTGAGGGGTCAAAATAAGTGTTATTTCATCCGTTATCAGAGCTGAAACAATAACACATTTGGTTTTTGAATATTTCTGTTCCCCGATATCTAAAGGAACATTTTATTTGTTTGAACGTGAGGAACGTTTTGAATCATATTGTGTTTTGATAATGCTTCTGGCCGAGTCAAATCCTAGCCTAAATAGAAATAAACCTAACCATCACTGACGATTCCTAGAAGCTACATGTAACATCATTGACGAGTCCTAGAAACTAACTTCACTGACGAGTCCTACAAGCTAACATCACTGACAAGTCCTAGAAGCTACATGTAACATCACTGACGAGTCCTAGAAGCTACATGTAACATCACTGACGAGTCCTAGAAACTAACTTCACTGACGAGTCCTAGAAGCTACATGTAACATCACTGACGAGTCCTAGAAGCTACATGTAACATCACTGACGAGTCCTAGAAGCTACATGTAACATCACTGACGAGTCCTAGAAGCTACATGTAACATCACTGACGAGTCCTAGAAGCTACATGTTACATCACTGACGAGTCCTAGAAGCTACATGTAACATCACTGACGTAGAAGTTACATGTAACATCACTGACGAGTCCTAGAAACTAACTTCACTGACGAGTCCTAGAAGCTACATGTAACATCACTGACGAGTCCTAGAAGCTACATGTAACAACACTGACGAGTCCTAGAAACTAACTTCACTGACGAGTCCTAGAAGTTACATGTAACATCACTGACGAGTCTTAGAAGCTACATGTAACATCACCGACGAGTCCTAGAACCTAACATCACTGACGAGTCCTACAAGCTAACATCACTGACAAGTCCTAGAAACTTACTTCACTGACGAGTCCTAGAAACTAACTTCACTGACGAGTCCTAGAAGCTACATGTAACAACACTGACGAGTCCTAGAAACTGTAACTTCACTGACGAGTCCTAGAGGCTACATGTAACAACACTGACGAGTCCTAGAACCTAACTTCACTGACGAGTCCCAGAAGTTACATGTCAACATCACTGACGAGTCTTAGAAGCTACATGTAACATCCACTGACGAGTCCTAGAACCTAACATCACTGACAAGTCCTACAAGCTAACATCACTGACAAGTCCTAGAAACTTACTTCACTGACGAGCTAGAAACTAACTTCATGACGAGTCCTAGAAGCTACATATGTAAACAACACTGACGAGTCCTAGAAACTAACTTCACTGACGAGTCCTAGAAGCTACATGTAACAACACTGACGAGTCCTAGAAGCTAACATCACTGACGAGTCCTAGACGGACAAAGTGTCTCTAAAAAACTTTGTCGTGTTCAGGGTGCAATGTAAATCTATTTCTAACTTTCATTTACGTTTTTGCAGGGAGTTAGGGCAAAGCTAGAGCTAGTTTTCATAAGCACATACTTTCTGCAGAATTTAGGATAAATGTATAACTATTTTATATTAAAACATACTTTGTGCAGGGTTAAGAGTCATTTCAATCCTCTCTGACCGAACTCTATGAGCGAACACCCCGGTCGAGTAGTAGCTCTGTAGACTCCAGGTTCCACTAATGGTTCGATCCTCGTTAGACAGGTTCTCAAAGTTGACCTCTACCTCAAGGTCATCCCCATATGCAACACGTTTCTTGTCTGCTATTTTAACTATGACATCCTATCATACAAAATTTTAACATGCGAAAATTAGTGTTTCCTTTAATTTTGTGTAGTTGTTACGTCTATTGAGGGAAGATAATTATACCTTAGACAAGGCCGATAATAAACTAACGTTTCGATAATGTAGACAATATATAGGGTTATGACAAGGGAGATAATTATATCATATACAGGGGCCGATAATAACACCTTACGTTCGATTATGTAGACATTATATAGGTTTATGACAAGGAGAGATAATTATACCATAGACAAGGCCGATAATAAACTAACGTTCGATAATGTAGACAATATATAGGGTTATGACAAGGGGAGATAATTATATCATATACAGGGCCGATAATAAACCTAACGTTCGATTATGTAGACATTATATAGGGTTATGACAAGGAGAGATAATTATATCATATACAGGGCCGATAATAAACCTAACGTTCGATTATGTAGACAATATATAGGGTTATGACAAGGGGAGATAATTATACCATAGCCAGGGCACATAATAAACCTAGCGTTTGATAATGTAGACAATATATAAGGTCATGACAAGGGGAGATAATTATACCATAGAGAGGGCCGATAATAAACGATGATAATGTAGACAATATATAAGGTCATGACGAGGGGAGATATTTATGCGATAGTACTCGTAATATTTGATAATGTAGAAAAGAAGATCATGATATGAGTGGATGTATTGAAGCATAAAACAAACCAGCTATTTTACTACTGAAAATAACCTGGAACACAAGAGAAAAAAAAATGCAGAAGGCGATGATAAATTTGGCAACTCGACAAAAATGACAAATAAATTATGGATATAGTGAATAGAACCCTGATCATGGGAGAAAAACTTCAACAGGAACAAGACCGATATGACAACAGATAATGAAGACATCCAGACGAGATGAAAAGATGGCCTTGGCTAGGGGAGACAATTTGAAAGAGGGGAGATAATCGGAGAGTTGTGATATCAGCATACCTTACTCTCCTCGAGTTGGCCATACAACCCCTTCATTGTACCTGCCATATTTGCAGTGTATACAGCAGCTCTCTCCGCTCCAGAACCTGTCAAATCGGATCATTAATTATTATAAACATATATAAGCAAAAAAAAGAAACAATAACACACGTACAATTAGAATTGTCGCCAAAGTGAACAACTAATACCCCCGCTGCATACATTTAGGAATAACTCCATTAATAGGGACATTACAGAACAATATCTAGTTTACTCAGCTCCCACTCAGGGTTTTGTGTACCAAATTTTATCAAAATCTGTCTAATAGTTTAGGAGGTGTTCGCCGGACAAATGTGTCTACAGATAGACAGACGGACAGACGGACAGACAGATGTACGAACAACCCGATTTAAATATACCCCCTTAACTTCCTTGTGAATACCAAAAATTATTATTTAATTTGTTTCAATTATTGTCTCTTTTCTTAAGTAACATTATTTTGAGAGTTAACTCCCCTTACATTTGACGCATTTTCAATACTTTTTATTTTTATTTTTAGACCGGATACTCGATCAATCTATCCTCAAAATTTTCTCTATTGATTGTTTGAAATGTAGCTTTTTAATATGTAATAATTTAAAATAAACTTATAACATCATTTAATATGTATGCAACTGAAATTGCCAAAAGCTAAAAGTATAAAGTATATATTAAATTTGCATATAAATACTGGAATAAGTGAAACACATTTGATTCCCTTTTGTTTCATCACAAAAGAGTTGTCTGTCCTGATATTTATTTTTTACTGTAAAATATCAACATGCTGAAAATAAACTATTTATTTTGAACAAATGTGTATGTAAAATATTTTAAAGATGCTCCACCGCCGACAAATGGTCTTTTTTTCACTATCAAAAACAAGATCATGTGATTTTGTATTTTTCTTCAGTTATAAAAGTTACTTACTTTACATCATTACCACCATGGAAAAGTTTGAGTTTCTAATTTTTCTTCAAGTTAAAAATATAAAAAATAATTAATTGCATCCCGAAAAAAATCCTTGGCACTATTATCCTATATGGAATGAAGTACTGATTGCACATATACCTAAGGCAAATAAATTATTTTATATTATTTTTTGTGTTAATTAGGCATATATATACACGATTAAACACCAATTATTGTTCATATAACGAATATCATTTATGCGCTGTCAGCGGTGGAGAATCTTTAAAGAGTGTGCTGTGAGTAATGTCTGAAATTAAAATGATTCAATATGGAAATGGGTGTAAGAGCCCTACACCGAAAAGGACATTTACTGTTATTTCCATGTTGTACTGAATAAAATTGGATTGTGAAAAAAAAATGAAAAAATAAAAATAAAAAGACACTATTAAAGCCAAAATAAACATATAACATCATAAAATGTTGATGATAATTTATTCAACTTTATTGGTGCGAGTTCCAATACTTTACTGAATAAACAAATGATGCTACGGCAGCTTTAAACTATGGAAGGATCACCACGTGAAGTGAGGACTATAGAAAGAGAAAGTCATGTTAAGAGAAATTTTCAAAGAAAGATAACACTGTGTGAAGTGAGGGAGGACTCGAAGGAAAGATAACTCTACATAAAGGGATTATTCTAGGGGCAGCTGGTAATTTAACTTGTCAAGAGAGGATTCCACAGAAAGATATATAACTCTAAATGAATTAACGACGCAATGGAAAGATAACTCTATGTGAACTAAGGCCGCGAAGGAAAGATAAATCAACGTGAATTAATGACGCGAAGGAAAGATAAATCTACGTGAACTAAGGACACGAAGGAAAGATAAATCTACGTGAACTAAGGACGCGAAGGAAAGATAAATCAACGTGAATTAATGACACGAAGGAAAGATAAATCTATGTGAACTAAGGACACGAAGGAAAGATAAATCTGCGCGAATTAAGGACGCGAAGGAAAGATAACTCTACGTGAACTAAGGACACAAAAAAGATAAATCTACGTGAATTAATTATTAAGGACGCGAAGGAAAGATAAATCTATGTGAACTAAGGACACGAAAGATCGATAAATCTACATGTATGTGAATTAAGGATGCGAAAGAACGGTAAATCTTCATGAATTAAGGATGCGAAAGAAAGATAAATCAACGTGAATTAAGGACGACAATGAAAGATAATTCTACATGAACTAAGGACGCGAAAGAATGATTAATCTACGTGAATTAAGGACGTTACGCGCGAAGGAAAGATAAATCTTTGTGAATTAAGGACGCGAAAGGAAAGATAAATTTACATAAATTAATTATTAAGGATCCAAAGGAATAATAAATCTATGTGAACTAAGGACGCGAAAGAACGATTAATCTACGTGAATTAAGGATGCGAAAGAAATATAAATCTACGTGAATTAAGGATGCGAAAGAAAGATAAATCTACGTGAATCAAGGACTCGAAGGAAAGATAACTCTATGTTAAAGATGATACATCAACGACAGAGCACAAACGATACTCATCATTTGAACAATAATTGGTGTTTAATTGTAAAATAATTGATTTTGCTATTTGTGCATGTGCAATCAGTACTTCATTTCCTATAGAATTTTTTCGGGGCGCAATTAAATAATTTTGATATTTTTTATCTTGAAGTGAAATTAGACGCTCAAACTTTTCAATGGTGGTAATGGTGTAAAGTAAGTAACTTTTGTAAATGAAGAAAAATATCAATCAATCTGCTCCTTTTTTTCATAGAGAGAAATACCATTTGTCGGCGGTGGAGACTCTTTAATTAATGACTCAGAGGAAAGATAACTCTCTCTGAATTAAGGACTACAAACAAACATAACTCTACATGAAAAGATTATTCCAAGGTCCAATGGGATATCACTTTGTGTTAAGAAAGCACTCCAAGGAAGATAACTCTAAGTGAAGTGAAGACTCTTTACCTTCTGAGTATTTATACTCGTCTGTGATGTCCTGCCAGCTTCTGTCTTTACACAAATCTGGATTGGTCAGTTCCCCTGGACCCCAACACCGGGGCCTGTGTGTGCTGAGATATTTCCCAATACTGGTAATACAAAATTAAATCAAAGTACTGAAAGTACTGAAAGCTCGACAGTACAAAAAGAACCATTTGATAAAGATCAATTTAATTTCCAAATCATATAGGCATAGCCCGATATTTGCAGACAATTTAAGCGTAAAATGGAAACCGTCTGCAATGCTCTAGGATCTATATTGACCAGAGATATCATTAAAAGATAGCTTATTGTTCATATTTACATTATCTACCTATTAAATGTCAACATTAGTGACGTCATATTAGTATCGCATTAGACATTATTTATTCCCTAAAAAGACATAATTAGGTTATACTAATGTTTAGTTGGAACTGACCAGATGTCGGTGGTACTAATATTTAGTTGGAACTGACCGGATATCAGTGGGACTAATGTTTATTTGAAGTGACCAGATGTCGGTGGTACTAGTATACTTTGATAGTTTTTTTTACCTGTCGGTTTCTATCCTAAACATCTTCAAGTTATTGCCATCTAATTTCCAATATATTCTGTCAGCGTTCACCTCGCCGAAAATAAAACGTCCGTCATACGGCACAGAAACGTCCCCTTTCTTGATGGCCAGTATAGGGCAGGGTCCGCAACAATAGAGCCCTGTATGTAATATACATTTATAGTGTATTTTTCTGAAACTAAAAAAATAAAATGCTGTGCATACGGCTGTTTTTGCGGGTTAATATTTTCACGATTCAACCATTTCTCAATATTTCGCGGGTTCAATTTTCGCTATTATTACAACATTGCATCTCTCAAAACCCAAAAATATAATTTTTCGCTAAAATCAGATTTCCTGGGGAGTGGAACGCCTGTCATTCCCCATATTCCTGGTCTTATAACTTACTGTCACTGGTTTCCAGAGGAGTGGAATCTAACGCCTACCATCCTCCGTACTCCTGGTCTTATAACTTACCGTCACTGGTTTCCTGTGGAGTGGAATATAACGCCTACCATCCCCCGTACTCCTGGTCTTATAACTTACCGTCACTGGTTTCCTGGGGAGGTGAATCTAACGCCTGCCATCCCCCGTACTCCTGGTCTTATAACTTACCGTCACTGGTTTCCTGATGAGTGGAATCTAACGCCTGCCATCCCCCGTATTCCTTGTCTTATAACTTACAGTCACTGGTTTCCTGGGAGTGGAATCTAACGCCTGCATCCCCCGTACTCCTGTCCAACTTACCGTCATGTTTCCTGGGAGGAATCTAACGCCTGCCATCCCCCGTACTCCTGGTCTTATAACTTACCGTCACTGGTTTCCTGGGGAGTGGAATCTAACGCCTGCCATCCCCCGTACTCCTGGTCTTATAACTTACCGTCACTGGTTTCCTGATGAATGGAATCTAATGCCTGCCATCCCCCGTATTCCTTGTCTTATAACTTACAGTCACTGGTTTCCTGTGGAGTGGAATCTAACGCCTGCCATCCCCCGTACTCCTGGTCTTATAACTTACCGTCACTGGTTTCCTGGGGAGTGGAATCTAACGCCTGCCATCCCCCGTACTCCTGGTCTTATAACTTACCGTCACTGGTTTCCTGTGGAGTGGAATCTAACGCCTGCCATCCCCCGTACTCCTGGTCTTATAACTTACCGTCACTGGTTTCCTGTGGAGTGGAATCTAACGCCTGCCATCCCCCGTACTCCTGGTCTTATAACTTACCGTCACTGGTTTCCTGTGGAGTGGAATCTAACGCCTGCCATCCCCCCACTGTACTCCTGGTCTTATAACTTACCGTCACTGGTTTCCTGAGGAGTGGAATCTAACGCCTGCCATCCCCCGTACTCCTGGTCTTATAACTTACCGTCACTGGTTTCCTGGGGAGTGGAATCTAACGCCTGCCATCCCCCCGTACTCCTGGTCTTATAACTTACCGTCACTGGTTTCCTGAGCAGTGGAATCTAACGCCTGCCATCCCCCGTACTCATGGTCTTATAACTTACCGTCACTGGTTTCCCGTGGAATGGAATCTAACGCCTACCATCCCCCGTACTCCTGGTCTTATAACTTACCGTCACTGGTTTCCTGTGGAGTGGAATCTAATGCCTGTCATGGAATCTAACGCCTGCTATCCCCCGTACTCCTGATCTTATAACTTACCGTCACTGGTTTCCTGTGGGGTGGAATCTAACGCCTGCCATCCCCCCGAACTCCTAGTCTTATAACTTACCGTCACTGGTTTCCTGAGGAGTGGAATCTAACGCCTACCATCCCCCGTACTCCTGGTCTTATAACTTACCGTCACTGGTTTCCTGGGGAGTGGAATCTAACGCCTGCCATCCCCCGTACTCCTGGTCTTATAACTTACCGTCACTGGTTTCCTGAGGAGTGGAATCTAACGCCTGCCATCCCCCGTACTCCTGGTCTTATAACTTACCATCACTGGTTTCCTGGGGAGTGGAATCTAACGCCTGCCATCCCCCGTACTCCTGATCTTATAACTTACCGTCACTGGTTTCATAGGGAGTGGAATCTAACGCCTGCCATCCCCCGTACTCCTGGTCTTATAACTTACCGTCACTGGTTTCCTGGGGAGTGGAATCTAACGCCTGCCATCCCCCGTACTCCTGGTCTTATAACTTACCGTCACTGGTTTCCTGGGGAGTGGAATCTAACGCCTGCCATCCCCCGTACTCCTGGTCTTATAACTTACCGTCACTGGTTTCCTGGGGAGTGGAATCTAACGCCTGCCATCCCCCGTACTCCTGGTCTTATAACTTACCGTCACTGGTTTCCTGGGGAGTGGAATCTAACGCCTGCCATCCCCCGTACTCCTGGTCTTATAACTTACCGTCACTGGTTTCCTGGGGAGTGGAATCTAACGCCTGCCATCCCCCGTACTCCTGGCCTAATAACTTACCGTCACTGGTTTCCTGGGAGTGGAATCTAACGCCTGCCATCCCCCGTACTCCTGGTCTTATAACTTACCGTCACTGGTTTCCTGGGGAGTGGAATCTAACGCCTGCCATCCCCCGTACTCCTGGTCTTATAACTTACCGTCACTGGTTTCCTGGAGAGTGGAATCTAACGCCTGCCATCCCCCGTACTCCTGATCTTATAACTTACCGTCACTGGTTTCCTGGGGAGTGGAATCTAACGCCTGCCATCCCCCGTACTCCTGGTCTTATAACTTACCGTCACTGGTTTCCTGGGGAGTGGAAATCTAACGCCTGCCATCCCCCGGACCCCTGGTCTTATAACTTACCGTCACTGGTTTCCTGAGGGAGTGGAATCTAACGCCTGCCATCCCCCGTACTCCTGGTCTTATAACTTACCGTCACTGGTTTCCTGGGGAGTGGAATCTAACGCCTGCCATCCCCCGTACTCCTGGTCTTATAACTTACCGTCACTGGTTTCCTGAGGAGTGGAATCTAACGCCTGCCATCATCCCCCGTACTCCTGGTCTTATAACTTACCATCACTGGTTTCCTGAGGGGTGGAATCTAACGCCTGCCATCCCCCGTACTCCTGGTCTTATAACTTACCATCACTGGTTTCCTGAGGAGTGGAATCTAACGCCTGCCATCCCCCGTACTCCTTGTTTTCCAGATCAGGTCGAGCCATCCACACGTCATTCCAAACATGGAAATTCCTGAGAGACAAAATCATGAAATGCTGAAAGGCTATACCATTGATAGATACTGTAGAATATGAATTGTAGGTAAGGTTATTAGTATGAGGTTTTATGAGACAATAATTCAAAGTTAAAGAACAAGAATTGAAAAGCTCCATTAAATAACCGATTGAGGATCTAAGTAAGTATAACCAACCAATTTGAAATTAGAGTTACCTCCCGTGGCGGAAGTTGATGATAAAGAATTCCTCAGACTGCCGTTCCTTTTTGACCCCATATTAAATGTTTCATAACCAAATGATATAATAATATCTTAAGAGCTTCTTTACTTTCTTGCTGAATTTAGTGAAGATATATTCATCTTTTATGCAGTAAATGAGAAATGAAAATTTCACTAATTATACGGCGCTGATGAATACAACGTTATACAGTACGATGGCATCACGATAGAACTACGGGCTGACGAAGACATCGTTATATAGTACGATGGCATCTCGATAGAACTACTAACATCAGTGATAGTATACTCTGGATTATCGAGGGTGGGCTTGATATAACGGCAGTGATAGTAACCCCTTGAGTATTGAGAATGGTGTGGATATGTCGGCAGTGATAGTAACCCCTAGAATATTGAGGATGGGATGGATATAACAGCAGTGATAATACCCCTGGAATATCGAGGATGCGATGCATATAACGAAAGTGATAGTAACCCCTGGAATATTGAGGATGGGTTGATTTGGCGGCAGTGATAACAACCCATGGAGTATTGAGGATAGGGTTGATATTACGGAAGTGATAGCAACCCCTGGATTATTGAGGACGTGGTGGATATAATGGCAGTCATAGGAACCACTGGATTATCGAGGGTAGGGTTGATGTAACGGCAGTGATAGTAACCCCTGGATATTGTGTATGTTGATCTACATAACCATGATTACCATACAGAGTCTGAGTTGTACTCGCTTAATGGCATTCCGTTTTCATCGATGATGGTATCTATGGTAATTGATACATCGGTATCATGGGCAGAGTCAAAGTTCGTCACACTTCTAGTTGGTATTCCTAGCGTTCGGCAACCTATAAAAAAATCAAAGTAATGACAATACTGACATGAAAAATCAGCTGTATACGATAAAATTCATTTGTAGAATTAAATGTCGTCCGTCATATTCCTAGCTGGTAATTCTAGTGTTTGGTAACCTAAAGGAAATCTAATTAATGAAAGAATTGCCTAAATGGTAAGATATCATAGAATTGACCTGTATCGGTGATGGGACAACGAAATGATAACCAGAGGACTCAATCATGATTGTCTCTACGCGGCTTGCTGAGGGTGAGTCGTGACTGAAATAGGAGTTCGACCACATATATTTTTTCCCGTGTACAAAAAAAAATTGTCTCGGAAGAAGCGTCCCCCATGTATACATGATCAAAAATAGTTATTACAGATACGCCACATAAATTCATAAAGCCACGTACCGTATTTATTCCATTAGAAGCCCCGTCTCTAATAAACGCCCCCACCTATTTTCTTAGTTATTTTTTCAAACTAAGTCAACAAACTTCCCATCAAAACGTAAAAAGTTCACACTGGAAAGATAATAAATCAACAGAGAATCATGGGTCAAAGTACGTTAAAAATAGGTATTGCAGATACGCCACATAAATTCATAAAGCCTCGAAGATTTGATCATACAAATGTACTTCCTGTTTAAGAGTTTGACTGACAGAGAACTCGTTGAAACTGGCGACATATGTCAATACTACAAATCCACAATTGAAACTGACTTACATGTGGCCAATACTAGAAATCCACCAGTAAAACTGACTTACATGTGGTCAATACTACAAATCCACCAGTAAAACTGACTTACATGTGGTCAATACTACAAATCCACCAGTAAAACCCACTTACATGTGGTCAATACTACAAATCCACCAGTAAAACCGACTTAAAAGTGGTCAATACTACAAATCCACCAGTAAAACTGACTTACATGTGGTCAATACTACAAATCCACCAGTAAAACTGATTTACATGTTCAGTACTACAAATCCACCAGTAAAACTGACTTACATGTGGTCAATACTACAAATCCACCAGTAAAACTGACTTACATGTGGTCAATACTACAAATCCACCAGTAAAAACCGACTTACATGTGGTCAATACTACAAATCCACCAGTAAAACTGACTTACATGTGGTCAATACTACAAATCCACCAACAAAAACCGACTTACATGTGGTCAATACTACAAATCCACCAGTAAAACTGACTTACATGTGGTCAATACTACAAATCCACCAGTAAAACTGACTTACATGTGGTCAATACTATCAAATCCACCAAAAAACGACTTACATGTGGCAATACTACAAATCCACCAGTAAAACCGACTTACATGTGGTCAATACTACAAATCCACCAGTAAAACCGACTTACATGTGGTCAATACTACAAATCCACCAGTAAAACCGACTTACATGTGGTCAATACTACAAATCCACCAGTAAAACCGACTTACATGTGGTCAATACTACAAATCCACCAGTAAAACTGACTTACATGTGGTCAATACTACAAATCCACCAGTAAAACCGACTTACATGTGGTCAATACTACAAATCCACCAGTAAAACCGACTTACATGTGGTCAATACTACAAATCCACCAGTAAAAACCGACTTACATGTGGTCAATACTACAAATCCACCAGTAAAACCGACTTACATGTGGTCAATACTACAAATCCACCAGTAAAACCGACTTACATGTGGTCAATACTACAAATCCACCAGTAAAACCGACTTACATGTGGTCAATACTACAAATCCACCAGTAAAACCGACTTACATGTGGTCAATACTACAAATCCACCAGTAAAACCGACTTACATGTGGTCAATACTACAAATCCACCAGTAAAACCGACTTACATGTGGTCAATACTACAAATCCACCAGTAAAACTGACTTACATGTGGTCAATACTACAAATCCACCAGTAAAACCGACTTACATGTGGTCAATACTACAAATCCACAAGTAAAACCGACTTACATGTGGTCAATACTACAAATCCACCAGTAAAACCGACTTACATGTGGTCAATACTACAAATCCACCAGTAAAACCGACTTACATGTGGTCAATACTACAAATCCACCAGTAAAACCGACTTACATGTGGTCAATACTACAAATCCACCAGTAAAACCGACTTACATGTGGTCAATACTACAAATCCACCAGTAAAACCCACTTACATGTGGTCAATACTACAAATCCACCAGTAAAACCGACTTACATGTGGTCAATACTACAAATCCACCAGTAAAACTGACTTACATGTGGTCAATACTACAAATCCACCAGTAAAACCGACTTACATGTGGTCAATACTACAAATCCACCAGTAAAACTGACTTACATGTGGTCAATACTACAAATCCACTAGTAAAACTGACTTTACATGTGGTCAATACTACAAATCCACCAGTAAAACTGACTTACATGTGGTCAATACTACAAATCCACCAGTAAAACCGACTTACATGTGGTCAATACTACAAATCCACCAGTAAAACCGACTTACATGTGGTCAATACTACAAATCCACCAGTAAAACCGACTTACATGTGGTCAATACTACAAATCCACCAGTAAAACCTTACATGTGGTCAATACTACAAATCCACCAGTAAAACCGACTTACATGTGGTCAATACTACAAATCCACCAGTAAAACCGACTTACATGTGGTCAATACTACAAATCCACCAGTAAAACCGACTTACATGTGGTCAATACTACAAATCCACCAGTAAAACCGACTTACATGTGGTCAATACTACAAATCCACCAGTAAAACCGACTTACATGTGGTCAATACTACAAATCCACCAGTAAAACCGACTTACATGTGGTCAATACTACAAATCCACCAGTAAAACCGACTTACATGTGGTCAATACTACAAATCCACCAGTAAAACCGACTTACATGTGGTCAATACTACAAATCCACCAGTAAAACCGACTTACATGTGGTCAATACTACAAATCCACCAGTAAAACCGACTTACATGTGGTCAATACTACAAATCCACCAGTAAAACCGACTTACATGTGGTCAATACTACAAATCCACCAGTAAAACCGACTTACATGTGGTCAATACTACAAATCCACCAGTAAAACCGACTTACATGTGGTCAATACTACAAATCCACCAGTAAAACCGACTTACATGTGGTCAATACTACAAATCCACCAGTAAAACCGACTTACATGTGGTCAATACTACAAATCCACCAGTAAAACCGACTTACATGTGGTCAATACTACAAATCCACCAGTAAAACCGACTTACATGTGGTCAATACTACAAATCCACCAGTAAAACCGACTTACATGTGGTCAATACTACAAATCCACCAGTAAAACCGACTTACATGTGGTCAATACTACAAATCCACCAGTAAAACCGACTTACATGTGGTCAATACTACTACAAATCCACCAGTAAAACCGACTTACATGTGGTCAATACTACAAATCCACCAGTAAAACCGACTTACATGTGGTCAATACTACAAATCCACCAGTAAAACCGACTTACATGTGGTCAATACTACAAATCCACCAGTAAAACCGACTTACATGTGGTCAATACTACAAATCCACCAGTAAAACCGACTTACATGTGGTCAATACTCACAAATCCACAGTAAAAATCCCGACTTACATGTGGTCAATACTACAAATCCACCAGTAAAACCGACTTACATTTGGTCAATACTACAAATCCACCAGTAAAACCCACTTACATGTTGTCAATACTACAAATCCACCAGTAAAACCGACTTACATGTGGTCAATACTACAAATCCACCAGTAAAACCGACTTACATGTGGTCAATACTACAAATCCACCAGTAAAACCGACTTACATGTGGTCAATACTACAAATCCACCAGTAAAACCGACTTACATGTGGTCAATACTACAAATCCACCAGTAAAACTGACTTACATGTGGTCAATACTACAAATCCACCAGTAAAACCGACTTACATGTGGTCAATACTACAAATCCACCAGTAAAACCGACTTACATGTGGTCAATACTACAAATCCACCAGTAAAACTGACTTACATGTGGTCAATACTACAAATCCACCAGTAAAACCGACTTACATGTGGTCAATACTACAAATCCACCAGTAAAACCGACTTACATGTGGTCAATACTACAAATCCACCAGTAAAACCGATTTACATGTGGCCAATACTACAAATCCACCAACAAAACCGACTTACATTTGGTCAATACTACAAATCCACCAGTAAAACCCACTTTCATGTTGTCAATACTACAAATCCACCAGTAAAACCGACTTACATGTGGTCAATACTACAAATCCACCAGTAAAACCTACTTACATGTGGCCAATACTACAAATCCACCAACAAAACCGACTTACATTTGGTCAATACTACAAATCAACCAGTAAAACCCACTTACATGTGGTCAATACTACAAATCCACCAGTAAAACCGACTTACATTTGGTCAATACTACAAATCCACCAGTAAAACCCACTTACATGTGGTCAATACAACAAATCCACCAGTGAAACCCACTTACATGTGGTCAATACTACAAATCCACCAGTAAAACTGACTTACATGTGGTCAATACTACAAATCCACCAGTAAAACTGACTTACATGTGGCCAATACTACAAATCCACCAGTAAAACTGACTTACATGTGGTCAATACTTCAAATCCACCAGTAAAAGCGACTTACATGTGGTCAATACTACAAATCCACCAGTAAAACCGACTTACATGTGGTCAATACTACAAATCCACCAGTAAAACTGACTTACATGTGGTCAATACTACAAATCCACCAGTAAAACTGACTTACATGTGGTCAATACTACAAATCCACCAGTAAAACCCACTTACATGTTGTCAATACTACAAATCCACCAGTAAAACCCACTTACATGTTGTTAATACTGTAAATCCACCAGTAAAACTGACTTACATGTGGTCAGTACTCCAGAGAAAACCCAACACTGACCAAACCGGACCGGTGACTTAGTCTTATGGTACTGCTCCAAGATGGCGAGACTTCCGGTCCATGCTGTGGGCGTCCTTCCTCCTGAATAGTTCCCCGACCAGTTTCCGGTTAAGACGCCTCTTTCATCAGACGAGTTCACCTGTATAAATCAATTTGTATATGATAAATTGGTTAAAACAAATTTCCTTGCGACAGATCAAATATTGATATATTCTTTATTTTAGTGTTCAGTGAAGGGAGGAATAAGAAGGATTAACTCAATTGTATTTTTAACTATTTTTTCTTGAGGATGGAAATTATTGTTCATGGAAGGATACTGTTATACCATCAGTGAACAATTCTTGTATGACGTTCCAATGACTTAAAATGCATACATCAGAAAATGACCAGACAGCAACTTACAGGTATTAAAAGGATTCGAGTTGTCTTCGCATCATCGATATTCAAATTCTATATCAGCAAATATTTAGATAGAAATCTAAATCTCTGACTTCGAAGAAAACTCGTTAAAATCGTTTGATTATGAATGGATGCATATTAAGAATTGCATTTTTTTTTAATATCTGAGGAGATAACTGAACAGTTATTTATCAGGGTCGTCAAATCTATTAATTATTACACTATAAGACAATACTTACCAGGGCGGAGAGCTTACGAGCGACCTTGACCGGGTCACCTCGGCTGGATGCTGGGAATCCTTTCTGATCCAGTAGGTCAAGGACGCAGTCTAAAACAGGGTCATCAAACTACAACGTAAACACAAACAAAATTTAACGGTCTTCAAACTACAACCTTAACACACAAAACTCAACGGCCTTCAAACTACAACGTTAACACACAAAACTTAACGGCCTTCAAACTACAACGTTAACACACAAAACTTAACGGCCTTTAAACTACAACGTTAACACACAAAACTTAACGGCCTTTAAACTACAACGTTAACACACAAAACTTAACGGCCTTCAAACTACAACGTTAACACACAAAACTTAACGGCCTTCAAACTACAACGTTAACACACAAAACTTAACAGTCTTCAAATTACAACGTTAACACATAAAACTTAACGGCCTTCAAACTACAACGTTAACACACAAAACTTAACGGCCTTCAAACTACAACGTTAACACACAAAACTTAACGGCCTTCAAACTACAACGTTAACACACAAAACTTAACGG
The DNA here is from genome assembly GCF_041381155.1 of Argopecten irradians. Lineage (NCBI taxonomy): Eukaryota > Metazoa > Mollusca > Bivalvia > Pectinida > Pectinidae > Argopecten > Argopecten irradians. The sequence goes on along the minus strand of NC_091148.1, from coordinate 9,490,426 downwards.
TCTTCAAACTAAAAACTACAACGTTAACACACAAAACTTAACGGTCTTCAAACTACAACGTCAACACACAAAACTTAACGGCCTTCAAATTACAACGTTAACACACAAAACCTAACGGCCTTCAAACTATAACGTTAACACACAAAACTTAACGGTCTTTTGTCGGTCTTCAAACTACAACTTTGAAATCTTACTTGGTCAAAGTTCCATGCCCGGCCGGCAATATATCCCGAATCTCCATTGAAAAGTTTACCCGTCTCATTCATGACATATTCATCCAATAGTCCGTTGTCATGATGATACACTTGGTCATCTGTGACATAAATTATCGAATGATTATAAAAGGCGAGAAACGAATGGAAACGTAGTTAACTCGACGTGAACCATAACAAAGCCTTACCCAAATATTCAAATTTGGATAATTTGTGTACGTAATGAAATGCACTGAAAATGGGTTTTAACAACTTTTTTTACATGAACTTCGATATCACATGTTCCAGTTATTCAATCAACAAGTTTCGTGATAATAAGTTACAGTTATAACTTCGATATAACGAGCTCCAGTTAACAAACTTCGATAAAACGAGCTACTGTTAACAAACTTGAATAAACCGAACTACTGTTAACAAACTTGAATAAAACGAGCTTCAGTTAACAAACTTGGATTAACCGAGCTACTGTTAACAAACTTGAATAAAACGAGTTACAGTTAACAAACTTTCATAAAAAGAACTCTAATTAACAAACTTCGATAAAACGAACTCCAGTTAACAAACTTCGATAAAACGAGCTCCAGTGAAAACGAGTTCCAGTTAACAAACTTCGATAAAACGAGTTCTGCATAACTATATTCGATATAACGATTTCCAATTAATAAACTCCAAATGAAATATTTTTTATGCAAAAACAAAGACTATGCTTTGTCAAAATGATAGTATGTATTAAACATTTCCCGATTTGCCTAAGAAGGAGTACGGACCCCTACAACGACACAGACTACCGGAATTTTGGGGCCGTTTCGAAATGTAGCTTAATTGTAAGAATTACGTTCTTAATATGGGGTTAAGGAATTCCTTATAGTAAAGGAATGTTCATGAAAACGGACGAGGGTCTTAAAACTTTACGACCAACAACATCATTTTAATTCTACTTTTGTGTTATTCCGAAAAATCGAATCTTTTTCATTTTTAAAGCCAAATCAATGAACACTTATGACATGGGTTAAAGTTTGTTACAGTTTACATATACATGTATTTAAAAATAGGAATTTTGGTATAAATCTGTAAAATTCGCAGCTCTCCATGATATAAATAGACCACCCCAAAAACGCATGAAAAATTATCTTTGTATGGACACACACGCAAGGTCAAAATAACTTAATTCGAACAATACATATGTATTATAACCATATAAAAATATGTCTTTATTCAAACCATGTATTCAAATATGTTGTTATATGACTGTGAGTTTTGCCGTTTTCTGATTGGTCTATACCGCTCGGACAGGTCTTGGCAAAATGCAATGTCAACCTGAGACCAATGAACACCTGTTCAGAGGCTGACATTGCAAATCCGGTAACCTGGCTATAAATAGAAACAGGGAATTTCCCTGTCTTTTCCACATTTTTGACCAATCAAAATAGACCATTGCCAATCATCGGGCAATATAGCCAAATCCAACATGGCAGACAGCAGTGAGGTAGGATTAGGAAATATGTTTTAACACATTTTAAATGTATCTATATGTTAGAAAGTTATATTGTAAAGAAGTACAGCAGAAGTACTATTTTAAAGTACCTACTGAGGATACGTGAATGAAGATATTTTTGAATTTTTGTTTAATTAGTCATTGCGCTGTCCATGTTCCGAGTTCCAAGTAGCAAATTTGTATCATTGACATTTCATATAACAAAACAAATATTGACTTTTTGTAGGTTAATAAGAGGAATTGTTAAACCTTTGAAAGGCGATATTTCTCTCGGCCTTCGGCCTCGGGGAATATCACCTTTCTCAGGTTTAACAATTCCTCGTATCAACCTACAACAAGGACATAGTCATTCAGATCCCCCGCCAATGGAGATATCAAAGCTGAAGTAAGTTTGATTGTGGAGACTTATGTGTATGAAAAAAAAAACAGGAAAAAGGAAGTTGAGCTAAAGAAAGATGGAGTATAATTCAAGTAGAGCGGGGCTGCAATTGTTGAATCAGGTATACAGCCTTGACATTTATATTAGACTATATACACAAAGATGAGAGTGGAGTTTTGCAAAGTAAAATTTACCATTTACCATGATATTTTCAGTAATGTTTCCATGGTAACGGAAAAAGTGCAAAAAATGAAAACCTAAAAATAGCAAAAGGCACTACTAGACCATAAGAACAATGTGTCTATGAAGTTTCATGGAAATATCTCTTCTGGTTTTAGAGTTATGATCCGGAAACGAACCTGGTACAAAAAATATGATATTTTCAGTAATGTTTCCATGGTTACGGAAAAAATGCAAAAAATGCAAACCTAAAAATAGCAAAAAGGCACTACTAGACCATAAGACCAATGTGTGTAATGAAGTTTTGTGGAAATATCTCTACTGGTTTTAGAGTTATGCTCCGGAAACCATTCGTATGGACGGACGGACGGACGGACGGACGGAACCCATTTGTATATCCCCCGCCAACTTCGTTGGATAAAAAGTAAATATTTTTGTAATATTAGTAAATAAGTAACATTAGCCGCGATTAGATATCCCCCTTGGGTCGGATGACGTAATAACCAAAAACTGACAAAATGGCGTGATTAAATACGGGCATTTGGACATTGGAATGGTTAGTATCCGACAGCAGTGCTGCGCGTTACAGACAAGGTTAGATTATATATATAATTTGATGAGTCGTAATAGACAGGGTTCACTGATTAAACTCATTGTCAGATATACATCATGTAGAGTGGTGGTGGCCGCTATAGACAGGTTATATGAGAATGGTCGTAATCCACTGGTTATACTGATTAAACTCATTGTCAGATATACATCATGTTGTGTGGTGGTGGCCGTTATAGACAGATTATATTAGAATGGTCGTTATAAACAGGTTTCACTGTTTGTACTCATTGTCAGGTATACATCATGTAGAGTGGTCGTGGCCGCTATAGACAGGTAATATAAGAATGGTCGTTATAGACAGGTTTCACTGATTGTACTCATTGTCAGATATACATCATGTAGAGTAGTGGTGGCGGCTACAGACAGGTTATATGAGAATGGTCGTTATAGACAGGTTTCAGTAAAGTAGTGGTCCTTATAAACAGATTAAACGAGAAAGGTCACTATAAACAGATCTCAGTAAATTGATGGCCGTTATAGACAGACAGTATGAGAACGGTCGCTATATACAGGTCTCAGTAAAGTAGCGGATTTTATAGACAGATTAACGAGGATGGTGGATATAAACATGTTTCAGTAAAGTAGTTGTCGTTATAGACAGGTTTCAGTAAAGTAGTGGTCGTTATAGACAGATTATATGATATTGCTTGCTAAAGTCAGGTCTCAGTAAAATGGTGAACTCTATAGACATGTTATATAGTGTTCGCTATAGTTATGTCTCAGTAAAATGGTGGTTGTTATAGACAGGTTACATGATAACGGTCGCTATAGACAGTTTTTTGTAGAGTCGTGGTCGTTATAGACAGGTTTACCTTTACACCAGGGGTTGAACAGGATGTAGATAGGTCTTGGGTGACTATAAACCTTAGTACCAGAACCCGACTCTGCTCCTTTCTTCACAGCTCGCACCTTTATATTCCAGCGACCTACTGCACAAAATGGCGGGGTCATGACCTCTAGTTGAAGGTCATTGTCGATGTGTTTGACAACCATCGCTCCCCACTGTTCTGTCAAGCTATCCTCAGAGACCAGGACCTGAACCAGTGTGCCCTTGGTAGGCTGTGGCGTGGAACCTATCATCGCAACAACAACATTGGTTACGTCATACATATTACCGCATCAACAACATTGGTTACGTCATACCTATAACCGCATCAACAACATTGGTTACGTCATACCTATAACCGCATCAACAACATTAGTTACGTCATACCTATAAACCGCATCAACAACATTGGTTACGTCATACCTATAACCGCATCAACAACATTGGTTACGTCATACCTATAACCGCATCAACAACATTGGTTACGTCATACCTATAACCGCATCAACAACATTGGTTACGTCATACCTATAACCGCATCAACAACATTGGTTACGTCATACCTATAACCGCATCAACAACATTGGTTACGTCATACCTATAACCGCATCAACAACATTGGTTACGTCATACCTATAACCGCATCAACAACATTGGTTACGTCATACCTATAACCGCATCAACAACATTGGTTACGTCATACCTATAACCGCATCAACAACATTGGTTACGTCATACCTATAACCGCATCAACAACATTGGTTACGTCATACCTATAACCGCATCAACAACATTGGTTACATTGGTTACGTCATACCTTACATTACCACATCAACAACATTAGTTACGTCATACCTATAACCGCATCAACAACATTGGTTACGTCATACCTATAACCGCATCAACAACATTGGTTACGTCATACCTTAACCACATACAACAACAACATTGGTTTACATTCATACCTATAAACCGCATCAACAACATTATTTACGTCATACCTATAACAGCATCAACAACATTGGTTTACGTCATACCTATAACCGCATCAACAACATTAGTTACGTCATACCTATAACCGCATCAAACAACATTGGTTACGTCATACCCTATATTAAACCTGCATCAACAACATTATATTACGTCATACCGCATCAACAACATTGGTTACGTCCATACCTATAAACCGCATCAACAGAATAACCCCAATTTTTTTGGGTTTACGTCATACCTACATTCTATAACCGCATTCAACAACATTGGTTACGTCATACCTCAAACCGCATCAACAACCAATGGTTACGTAGCATATACCTATAACCGCATGGTCCATCAACAACATTGGTTACGTCATGCCTTTAACCGCATTGACACACATTTGGTTCATAGTGGCTTATGCCTACATATTAATTTCCGTATTTCTTTCCGGTAATCAAGCAAACGATACTGTTTAATAAATAATAAGCAAAAGAACTGCTGAATAGGGGCCTAATTCATACCGGTAATATCAACAATAATTTCGATAGTCGTTTAGTGCACAGTAGGTCTTACCTCAATTGAAAGCATATCACACAAAAAGCATAACAGGAGTTTGACGTTCTGTCAATACATATAGTATAATAATACATATATAAAAAATACCCCTATATACCATATAAAACACTTTATATATAGTATATAGGGGTATTTTGACAAGAAGTGACACAAAATTTAACATTTAAAGCGCTATCTCCTTGATAACCTCTGCATTCTTGCTTTTACATTGATTTCAAAGTTATGCCGATTTCATTGATTGTTGAGTGAGGATTGATAGTATCTATAGATACGAACCCCTCCATTTGTTTAATATGACTGAAGGCAAGGCCCTAAAGGGCACAGCCAGATGTTTTTCAGTAACCATTAATTATAACTCATTCTAATCCTTGTCCAAAACTCCCATTTGAGAAAGAAAACCACATAAGAGAAAGAAGAAATTTTATATTTCCGTAACAGATATGGGTCAGCTGATAATATTGGAAGGTGGTGCTATCACTTGAACGCTTACAAATAAAGAACAATTTGCACAGAGCTTCTACCGGACGAAGATTACGTTCGTCGGATCATAAAAGCGTTTGAACCGCTTGATTATAAGGGCGCAGCCCTTCGTGCCTGAAGGGCACGAAGTGCGAAGCACTTCTAAGGTAACAGATACACGAAAAATATAAGAAAAATCACAATCTTCAAAACTCAATCCTACACACTGACAGCTTCAGTTTGCGGCCGGCATTTTTTCATACATATTTGGAGGTTGTGCGATGCTCCGGTACTGCTCTCCCCCACTAAATATATTTTTAACTAATGCAAATGCATAACAGGAGTAATTAAACATTTTTCATTTATTTTTTAAGTAATACTAGATCTAATAACACTTTGAAAATTAAAAGCTTTAGAATGCAGTCAAAATATCAACCAAGGGAAGATGAGGACAAGGAATCATGACGTCGCATAACGTCAACAAATGGCGCGAAATCATATGATTCGCATACACTCCAGGCCTTGAATGGACAGAGAGAAATCCGAATCTTTGAGTTCATTTCTTTGATTTATATGCTAGACAATTATTACATCATATACTTCTATAGTTTAAAGTGCGTCCTTTTATTTCTAAATTATGTTTTCTACATGAAATAGAAAATAAAATAAACAAATAGAGCCTCGCTCTTCCTATGCCGTGCATGATTCATATTAAAACATCTGGCTGCGCCCTTTAAGGCCCCGCCCTCAGTCATATTATATATATATATATTGACCTGACTTTGTAAATTTGTCATTGACAAGTAAACATCATATCTCTTTTCGCAGATAGCTCACGAAACTTTGAATACTAGAGATGAAATTAGATTATAATATGTAAATGGAAAGTAGCCCTTTCGACCTGGTTTAATTTTCAGCTATTGACAGATACTTACCCGTAGAAAATATAATCCTTAGCTCATCTTTTCGGGGGTCATAAGGTCGGTCGCAGGTCAGGGTCATCTGAAAAGTTTGACCTCTCCTGACGACCAGGAAAGCGTCCTTCCCCGGACGCCTCTGAGTGAGCTCGTATTCATTAGTATGGTGGGTTACGAGGTCATCGCGAAAGTTAAACTTGACGTCATTAACATCGAGGGACATCCTTGACAACCGCGGGGGAGGCTAAAAATAAAAAAGTAAAAATAGTAGGCTGACATAAAAATAAACATCTTATAATTTCATAGTGAGGCTGGCATAAAAATTTCATAGTGAGGCTGGCATAAAAAATAAACAGCTTAGATCTCTATGGTGAGGCTGGCATAAAAATAAAAAACATATTGAGGCTAAGAACTTTATAGTGAGGCTGACATAAAAATAAATATCTATATCTTCATAGTGAGGCTGGCATAAAAATAAACATCTTAAATCTTCAAGTGAGGCTGGCATAAAAAATAAACATCTTATATCTTCATAGTGAGGCTGGCATAAAAAATAAACATCTTAATCTTCATAGTGAGGCTGGCATAAAAAATAAACATCTTAAATCTTCATAGTGAGGCTGACATAAAAATAAACATCTTAGTGAACTCAACGTTTTGGAATGTGGAGTTTAAACGCGGAACACCAATGGCGACTATGACTTAACGATACTGATATTAAAAAAAAAAACGTGTCCATATGTTATTCATCGAACTCAACCTGATTAGTGAAAATTTCATTTGATACCGATGATTACTAACAACTTCAGTTCATTTAATTTCCAGCAATAGAATGCCACAGTAACATTTAAATCAAATGTAACATTTGTACTTGCTTACAAATTTGTTACTTGGAGTTAATCTTATCTAGCGGTACGAATAAAGAGAAATCTTACTTCTTATAAATTAAAAAAAAATCAGTAATAATTCTAAATTAATCTAATTGAAATCTGACAAAAATCACGCATAGGTACAAGATAGATCGGACGAGATAGAAAAATCTAGCACTGGATATCACGTGAGAATTGCCTGTCCGAAGTGCGAAAATACATCTGGTAAGTTATATACTAAAACATGTCAGTTCCGTGCTCAGCTTTTTCTATAGTTTCCCTCCAAGGTTGACACAGTTATTAATAATATATATTCTGAAACCAAATTATTCAGATAAAATGACTTTTCGATTGAAGATTTCGGTAGTGTTTTTCTGTTATGATGTGTACATTGTATATCGATGTTTGAAAGGAGACGGTGTCTTTCCTGACTATATCTTTATATATATAGAGGTGTTTTTTACTTAGAAAATAATGTTAAAAATACATGTGAGCGCCTCGTGCTCCCGTTAAAAGACGCAATAAAGTCATGTTGTAAATAGTTAAAGTAGTTCTACGTACGATCACGAAATGTTGGCGCCAAGCCGTCCATTATCCTGGAGGCCCGCGGTGCGGATCTGCCTAGTGTGGTCATGGTGATGGTGTCTTCGCTCGCCGCCTGTAATGTTCACGTGCGCACGAGCTGCTGTCTTTTCTCACCGCCTGCAATGTTAACGTGCGCGCTAGCTGGTGTCTTCTCTCACGTTCACGTGTGGGCGAGCTGGTGTCTTCTTTCACCGCCTGCAATGGTCATGAGCGCACGATCGCGAAGCTGGTGTTTCTCTCACCGCCTGCAATGTTTACGTGCACGCGAGCTGCTGTCTTCTCTCACCGCCTGCAATGTTTATATGTGCTCGCGAGCTGCTATCTTCTCTCTCCGCCTGTAATGTTTACGTGCGCGCGAACTGGTGTCTTCTCTCACCGTCTGCTATGTTTACGTGTGTTCTTTGGTGCTATATTACCCGATGGATATAAGAGGGCGAACTGATACTTTAAACACGTGGATGTTATGTTATGACGAATTGTTATATATATATGTATATACACAGTATTATATGTCATGTTAAACGCATCAATAGAGTCTTCGGAAATATACACCTACATTCTATGTTTGATTGGTCATGGTCAACTTCCTGTTTGAGGAAAACGGAATGAAGCGTTGCGGAAAAGAGTTTTTTATTCATTTTTATACCATCTTCTCAATCCTAACACGGATACAGATACACAGGTCTCAAGCTCTCTCACAGATGGAACCATGCTGGAAATTAGTGCTCACTTATACAAATTACATTGTGGGGTTTTTTAATTCTTTTATTACACTCAGATACACATTGTGTATAAAAAGAGGTCATACATATATAAGTCATTTTTAAGGTATGACAGGCAAAATTAAATGTATTATTTGTAAAAAGACTTATTATATTATTTACCACTATTTCCAGATAATTGTTCCACTTTTGATATTTCTAGCAAAATGAATATTAATACATATGTTAAAAAAACAATAAACAGTTTAGCTTCTCCCAAGCACTTTTATGGCTCTTGCCGTTCTTCAGCGGATTTGTATTGATTTTATTTAAGCATTGAAGTCACTATTTTTTAATTTCATCGGGGTATGAAAGAAATTTTGTTTGCAAACTGTGTGTATCCAAAGGGATTATTTTTTCCAAATCAATACGCAACGTCTATTGTGACGTCACGATAACGTCGGATTGACGCGACATTCTCGGATTTTTGTATTATTCATATTAAAAATAGATAACATGCCTTTCATTTCAATGTGATTTGGATGTCTTGTGTACTAAATAGGAATGTAATCCCCACGTATCTGGCTTATAATTTGACAATAAAAACAAATAATGCAATTCAGCACCGACACCGGTATATTGCATAAAAACATATTTTTGTTGAACATTTATCTGTCTTCCGCTTTCAAACGGAAGTTTGATATTTGAGATTCTAAATTTGCACATTACATTTCAGTCTAGTCGTTTAGTCGTGTTAAATAATTTTCGATTCAAAAAGGTTTTTAAATATAGAATAAGAAGGACCTCTCGAAGAGCTTTCAATATCAAGGATCATTGATGAAAATGATCCCTTACAACACAACTCTTACTTCTTCCCATTTTGTCTCTTCGCCCTCATTTCTACTTATATCCCTCTTCTTTCCTCTCATCTCTGTCCATTCATTTATACTCTTACCTCTCATTTCTCTTCACTTTCAATTCTACACATCTCTCATCTTTTCTCTCATTTCTACACATCCCTCCTTTTTTCTCTCAGTTATACAAATATCCCTCCTCTTTCCTCTCATCTCTGCCCATTCTTTCTCTTCGCCCTCATTTCTACTCATATTCCTCACCTTTCATTTCATCTCTGCTCATTCTTTCTCTTCGCCCTCATTTTCTGCACATATTCCCCCTTTTCCTTCACATTTCTACAAATATTTTCCTCTTTCCTCTCATCTCTTCCCATCCTTTCTCTTCGCCTAAGCTTCGCATATCATTGCTCTCGGACTACTACTTATAATACATTTACATTATCAGCCGGGTTCATCAGTATATATGGCACCAAGCATGTGCATTTTTTACTAATATGTTTATTGCAATAAAACATTGACCATATATACACTTACGATGGCCTGTTTAAAGGCATTTTAGCTTCGCATATCAATGCAGTCGGGTTACTGCGTATACATTGACATCATCAGCCGGGTTCATCAGTAAGAAGACGTTTCAACAAAGGTCCCTGAACGTCCTCGTGATGGTGGGTCGACAGTGGCGTTCAACTTACTATTCGTCCATGGATGGCTTTTAGTCCTTCTTGTTAAGTCTGATCGATAGCAAACAATATGCACGTTCCGCAGCCTTTGCTCGTCTACGTAATGTCGTCTTCTTTGCCTTCCCGACGAAACGGCCTGTAGTGTTGTCCGGACTGAGCGTGACGGTAATCCCCTGCAGCTTACCTCCCCTTGGAACAGCCAAGTGCGCCACCTTCGTTCTCTGCTATGTTCCTTGGGTATTAGCTTCATTGATCTGTCTGAATGAGCTAGTTAATATCACCGCATCAGTACGTAACGCAGTCTGTACTACGCCTGGAAATTCCGATCTTCTTCCTAGGTCTGCACTCAAGTGCATGTACCGTGTATAGATGCCTTTGTACACAAAACTCATTAAAGATGATTTATCTCAGCATAAAACTAAAGCGAAATACACAGTTTTTCTTAAAATCCCAATGAAAATTCGTTTACAACAACTCATGTATATTTTTACTTTGAATTTAACGTGCGATTTTACTAAAATCAAGTGGATATTCACACAAGCGTCTTGAGAATAGTCGATGAGTGAAATACATTATATTAACCGAAATACATATGCTTCTGGATTTGAATTGTGTCGACAAATGTGAACAAATATGTTTTTTACTCTATTTAATTGATGGACTTTTTGAGTCGTAGTTATATTATGTGAGAATAATTCAATCCGATCTTTTTTAAACATCTTCTAAAAATTAGCAAAATTGGATTCACAAACTTTAACTTTTACAAAAATTATGTGCAAAGACTATATATGTATATCAATAACAAAGATGTGTGAGATTATTGATGAAAAAACCAATTTTATACCAAAATCAACAAAAATGGTCAGGCTATGTTTAGTTAGACGTTTTGTAGTGCCTGGCGTTAACGATTTACAATCAGGCTGTATTTACTACGCAATTTTAGTTGCAGGGCAGTGACGGTCCACTCTGAATTGACCCGGCTGTATTTAGGATGACATTGGCAGCGCCGGGCAGTGACGTTCATTCCAGTCGGTATTTAGTATTTAAACCGGAAACGGAAATGAAGAAAAGTGCCCGTTTGTAACTTCATTATATTATAATGTAATACCTGGAGTAGTGAGGAATGTGGTCGAGTGGTATGTTTCAAAATTCCTGTGCAGGCGACCGGGGTTCAATTGTCACAGAATGCTTCTTATTTTTTTTTCAATTCTAATAAACTCTATCACGCATCATAGTATACATGGCACCAAGCATGTGCATTTTTTACTAATATGTTTATTGCAATAAAACATTGACCATATATACACTTACGATGGTCTGTTTAAAGGCATTTTAGCTTCGCATATCAATGCAGTCGGGTTACTGCGTATACATTGACATCATCAGGGTTCATCAGTAAGAAGACGTTTCAACAAAGGTCCCTGAACGTCCTCGTGATGGTGGGTCGACATGGCGGTCAACCCACTATTCGTCCATGGATGGCTTTTAGTCCTTCTAAATAAGTCTGATCGATAGCAAACAATATGCACGTTCCGCAGCCTTTGCTCGTGTACGTAATGCCGTCTTCTTTGCCTTCCCGACGAAACGGCCTGTAGTGTTGTACCGGACTGAGCGTGACGGTAATCCCCTGCAGCCTACCTCCCCTTGGAACAGCCAAGTGCGCCACATTCGTTCTCTGCTATGTTCCTTGGGTATTCCCTTCATTGATCTATCTGAATTAGCTAGTTAATATCACCGCATCAGTACGTAACGCAGTCTGTACTACGCCTGGAAATTCCGATTTTCTTCCTAGGTCTGCCCTCAAGTACATGTATATGCCTTTGTACACAAAACTCATTAAAGATGATTTATCTCAGCATAAAACTAAAGCGAAATACACAGTTTTTCTTAAAATCCCAATGAAAATTCGTATACAACTCATGTATATTCTTACTTTGAATTTAACGTGCGATTTTACTGAAATCAAGTGGATATTCACACAAGCGTCTTGAGAATAGTCGATGAGCGAAATACATTATATTAACCGAAATACATATGCTTCTGGATTTGAATTGTATCGACAAATGTGAACAAATATGTGTTTTCCTACTCTATTTAATTGATGGACTTTTTGAGTCGTAGTTATATTATGTGAGGAATAATTCATTCCGATCTTTTTAAACAACATCTTCTAAAAATAGCAAAAATGGATTCACAAACTTTAACTTTTTTACAAAAATTATGTGCAAAGACTATATATGTATATCAATAACAAAGATGTGTGGAGATTATTGATGAAAACCAATTTTATACCAAACTCAACAAAAATGGTCAGGCTATGTTTAGTAAGGCGTTTTGTAGTGCCTGGCGTTAACGATTTACAATCAGACTGTATTTACTACGCAATTTTAGTTGCAGGGCAGTGACGGTCCACTCTGAATTGACCCGGCTGTATTTAGGATGACATTGGCAGCGCCGGGGCAGTGACGTTCATTCCAGTCGGTATTTAGTATTTAAACCGGAAACGGAAATGAAGAAAAGTGCCCGTTTGTAACTTCATTATATTATAATGTAATACCTGGAGTAGTGAGGAATGTGGTCGAGTGGTATGTTTCAAAATTCCTGTGCAGGCGACCGGGGTTCAATTGTCACAGAATGCTTCTTATTTTTTTTTTTTTTTTTCAATTCTAATAAACTCTATCACGCATCATAGTATATACATGGCACCAAGCATGTGCATTTTTTACTAATATGTTTATTGCAATAAAACATTGACCATATATACACTTACGATGGTCTGTTTAAAGGCATTTTAGCTTCGCATATCAATGCAGTCGGGTTACTGCGTATACATTGACATCATCAGGGGTTCATCAGTAAGAAGACGTTTCAACACAAAGGTCCCTGAACGTCCTCGTGATGGTGGGTCGACATGGCGGTCAACCCACTATTCGTCCATGGATGGCTTTTAGTCCTTCTAAATAAGTCTGATCGATAGCAAACAATATGCACGTTCCGCAGCCTTTGCTCGTGTACGTAATGCCGTCTTCTTTGCCTTCCCGACGAAACGGCCTGTAGTGTTGTCCGGACTGAGCGTGACGGTAATCCCCTGCAGCCTACCTCCCCTTGGAACAGCCAAGTGCGCCCACCTTCGTTCTCTGCTATGTTCCTTGGGTAATCCTTTCATTGATCTGTCTGAATGAGCTAGTTAATATCACCGCATCAGTACGTAACGCAGTCTGTACTACGCCTGGAAATTCCGATGTTCTTCCTAGTTCTGCCCTCAAGTACATGTACCATGTAGATGCCTTTGTACACAAAACTCATTAAAGATGATTTATCTCAGCATAAAACTAAAGCGAAATACACAGTTTTTCTTAAAATCCCAATTGAAAATTCGTATACAACTCATGTATATTGTTACTTTGAATTTAACGTGCGATTTTACTAAAATCAAGTGGATATTCACACAAGCGTCTTGAGAATAGTCGATGAGCGAAATACATTATATTAACCGAAATACATATGCTTCTGGATTTGAATTGTATCGACAAATGTGAACAAATATGTTTTCTACTCTATTTAATTGATGGACTTTTTTGAGTCGTAGTTATATTATGTGAGAATAATTCATTCCGATCTTTTTAAACATCTTCTAAAAATAGCAAAAATGGATTCACAAACTTTAACTTTTACAAAAATTATGTGCAAAGGACTATATATGTATATCAATAACAAAGATGTGTGGAGATTATTGATGAAAACCAATTTTATACCAAACTCAACAAAAATGGTCAGGCTATGTTTATGTAAGGCGTTTTGGTAGTGCCTGGCGTTAACGATTTACAATCAGGCTGTATTTACTACGCAATTTTAGTTGCAGGGCAGTGACGGTCCACTCTGAAATTGACCCGGCTGTATTTAGGATGACATTGGCAGCGCCGGGCAGTGACGTTCATTCCAGTCGGTATTTTAGTATTTAAACCGGAAACGGAAATGAAGAAAAGTGCCCGTTTGTAACTTCATTATATTATAATGTAATACCTGGAGTAGTGAGGAATGTGGTCGAGTGGGTATGTTTCAAAATTCCTGTGCAGGCGACCGGGGTTCAATTGTCACAGAATGCTTGCTTCTTTTTTTTTTCAATTCTAATAAAACTCTATCACGCATCATGGTATATATGGCACCAAGCATGTGCATTTTTTACTAATATGTTTATTGCAATAAAACATTGACCATATATACACTTACGATGGTCTGTTTAAAGGCATTTTAGCTTCGCATATCAATGCAGTCGGGTTACTGCGTATAACATTGACATCATCAGGGTTCATCAGTAAGAAGACGTTTCAACAAAGGTCCCTGAACGTCCTCGTGATGGTGGGTCGACATGGCGGTCAACCCACTATTTCGTCCATGGATGGCTTTTAGTCCTTCTAAATAAGTCTGATCGATAGCAAAACAATATGCACGTTCCGCAGCCTTTGCTCGTGTACGTAATGCCGTCTTCTTTGCCTTCCCGACTTTTCAAACGGCCTGTAGTGTTGTCCGGACTGAGCGTGACGGTAATCCCCTGCAGCCTACCTCCCCTTGGAACAGCCAAGTGCGCCACCTTCGTTCTCTGCTATGTTCCTTGGGTAATCCCTTCATTGATCTGTCTGAATGAGCTAGTTAATAAGCACCGCATCAGTACGTAACGCAGTCTGTACTACGCCTGGAAATTCCGATGTTCTTCCTAGTTCTGCCCTCAAGTACATGTACCATGTAGATGCCTTTGTACACAAAACTCATTAAAGATGATTTATCTCAGCATAAAACTAAAGCGAAATACACAGTTTTTCTTAAAATCCCAATGAAAATTCGTATACAACTCATGTATATTCTTACTTTGAATTTAACGTGCGATTTTACTGAAATCAAGTGGATATTCACACAAGCGTCTTGAGAATAGTCGATGAGCGAAATACATTATATTAACCGAAATACATATGCTTCTGGATTTGAATTGTATCGACAAATGTGAACAAATATGTTTTCTACTCTATTTAATTGATGGACTTTTTGAGTCGTAGTTATATTATGTGAGAATAATTCATTCCGATCTTTTTAAACATCTTCTAAAAATAGCAAAAATGGATTCACAAACTTTAACTTTTACAAAAATTATGTGCAAAGACTATATATGTATATCAATAACAAAGATGTGTGAAGATTATTGATGAAAAGCAATTTTTTACCAAAATCTACAAAAATGGTCAGACTATGTTTAGTAAGACGTTTTGGCGTGCCTGGCGTTAGCGATTTACAATCAGGCTGTATTTACTACGCAAATTTTAGTTGCAGGGCAGTGACGGTCCACTCTGAATTGACCCGGCTGTATTTAGGATGACATTGGCAGCGCCGGGCAGTGACGTTCATTCTAGTCGGTATTTAGTATTTAAACCGGAAACGGAAATGAAGAAAAGTGCCTGTTTGTACCTTCATTATATTATAATGTAATACCTGGAGTAGTGAGGAATGTGGTCGAGTGGTATGTTTCAAAATTCCTGTGCAGGCGACCGGGGTTCAATTGTCACAGAATGCTTCTTTTTTTTTTTTTTTTCAATTCTAATAAACTCTATCACGCATCATGGTATATATGGCACCAAGCATGTGCATTTTTTACTAATATGCTTATTGCAATAAAACATTGACCATATATACACTTACGATGGTCTGTTTAAAGGCATTTTAGCTTCGCATATCAATGCAGTCGGGTTACTGCGTAAACATTGACATCATCCAGCGGGTTCATCAGTAAGAAGACGTTTCAACAAAGGTCCCTGAACGTCCTCGTGATGGTGGGTCGACATGGCGGTCAACCACTATTCGTCCATGGGGTCGGCTTTTAGTCCTTCTTCCTAAATAAGTCTGATCGATAGCAAACAATATGCACGTTCCGCAGCCTTTGCTCGTTGTACGTAATGCCGTCTTCTTTGCCTTCCCTGACGAAACGGCCTGTAGTGTTGTCCGGACTGAGCGTGACGGTAATTCCCACTGCAGCCTACCTCTCCCTTGGAACAGCCAAGTGCGCCACCTTCGTTCTCTGCTATGTTCCTTGGGTAATCCCTTCATTGATCTGTCTTAATGAGCTAGTTAATATCACCGCATCAGTACGTAACGCAGTCTGTACTACGCCTGGAAATTCCGATGTTCTTCCTAGTTCTGCCCTCAAGTACATGTACCATGTAGATGCCTTTGTACACAAAAAAACTCATTAAAGATGATTTATCTCAGCATAAAACTAAAGCGAAATACACAGTTTTTCTTAAAATCCCAATGAAAATTCGTATACAACAACTCATGTATATTCTTACTTTGAATTTAAACGTGCGATTTTACTAAAATCAAGTGGATATTCACACAAGCGTCTTGAGAATAGTCGATGAGCGAAATACATTATATTAACCGAAATACATATGCTTCTGGATTTGAATTGTATCGACAAATGTGAACAAATATGTTTTCTACTCTATTTAATTGATGGACTTTTTGAGTCGTAGTTATATTATGTGAGAATAATTCATTCCGATCTTTTTAAACATCTTCTAAAAAATAGCAAAAATGGATTCACAAAATTTAACTTTTACAAAAATTATGTGCAAAGACTATATATGTATATCACTTACAAAGATGTGTGAAGATTATTGATGAAAACCAATTTTTTATACCAAACTCAACAAAAATGGTCAGGCTATGTTTAGTAAGGCGTTTTTGTAGTGCCTGGCGTTAACGATTTACAATCAGGCTGTATTTACTACGCATTTTCTCTAGTTGTCATGGCAGTACGGTCCACTCTGAATGACCCGCTTATTTAGGAATGAACACTTGCAGCGCCTGGGCAGTTACGTTCATGGATCCAGTCGGCGGATTATCAGTATTTAAACCGGAGAAACGGAAAAGAAAGAAAATGCCCGATTAAATAACTCATTAATTGATAATGTAATACCCTGGCGTATGAGGAAATTGTGGTCGAGTGGTATGCTTCAAAATTCTGTGCAGGTGCGACCGGGTTCAATTTGTCACAGAATGCTTCTTATTTTTATTTCAATTCTAATAAACCTCTGCTATCCGAACGCATCATATAATACATGTCACCAAGCATGTGCAATTTTTATACTAATAAGTTATATTGCAAATAAAACACTTGAACCTATATACACTTACGCTGGTCTGTTTTTTAAAGCATTTTATCTAGCTTCGCATATCAAGCATGTCCGGGTTACTACTTCGTAAATACATTGACATCATCAGCCGTTCATCAGTAAGTAAGACGTTTCAAAAATATCAACAAAGGTCCCTGAACGACGAACGGTCCCTCGTGATGTAATGGTGGGGTTTCGGCGGGTGGTCGTACTGTGGTCCAACACCACTATTTCGCTCCATGGCATGGCTATTTTAGAAGCCTTTTT
Source organism: Argopecten irradians (assembly GCF_041381155.1). Classification (NCBI taxonomy): domain Eukaryota; kingdom Metazoa; phylum Mollusca; class Bivalvia; order Pectinida; family Pectinidae; genus Argopecten; species Argopecten irradians. Next base: position 9,472,673 of record NC_091148.1, on the reverse strand, counting down.
AGTCCTTCTAAAAAAATAAGTTCTGAATTCTGATATCGATACGAAACAAAAACAATAAGCACGTTCCCGCAGCCTTTGCTCGTTGTACGTTAATAATTTTGCTTCGTTTCTCCTTGGGTACCGCCGTAAATTGCCCCCGTCTTCTTTGCCTTCCCGACCGCCGCCCGAAACGGCCTTGTAGTGTTGTTTGTCTCCGGGGGACCTCATCTATGCTGAGCGTTGTGACGGCGGTAATCCCTGGCACGCCTACCTCCCCTTGGAACAGCCAAGCGTGCGCCACCTTCGTTCTCTGCTTTGTTCCTTGGGGTAATCCCTTTCATTGATCTTTCTGAATGAGGCTAGTTGAATATCACCGCATCAGTTACGTAATGCGAATAAGTGTAGTCTGTACTACGCCTGGAAATTCCGATGTTCTTCCTAGTTCTGCCCTCAACAGTACTTGTACCATGTAGATTGCCTTTGTACACAAAAAAACTCATTAAAGATGATTTATCTCAGCAATAATTATAAAACTTAACTTTTAAAGCGAAATACACAGTTTTTCTGTCTTTTATAAATCACAAGGAAAAATTACGGATACAAAATCATGTATATGGTCTTACTTTGAAATATTGAACGTGCGCGGCGGCGATTTATACTCTAAAATCTAAGTTGGCTGTGGAAATATTCACACTATCAAGCCGTCTTGTGAATAGTCGATGAGCGAAATACATTATAATTAACCGAAATACATATGCTTCAGGATTTGAATTGTGTATCGGACAAATTCTGTGAAACAAATATGTTTTCTACTCTATTGAATTGATGGACTTTTTGAGTCGTTAGTTATATTTATTTGAGAATAATCTCATTCCGATCTTTTTAAACCATCTTCTAAAAAATAGCAATAATGGATTCACAAACTTTGAACCTTTTACAAAAAATTTATGTGCAAAGACTATTATATGTATATCAATAACAAAGATGTGTGGAGATTATTGGATGAAAAACCAATTTTATACCAAACTCAACAAAAATGGTCAGGCTATGTTTAGTAAGGCGTTTTGTAGTGCCTGGCGTTAACGATTTACAATCAGGCTGTATTTACTACGCAATTTTAGTTGCAGGGCAGTGACGGTCCACTCTGAATTGACCCGGCTGTATTTTAGGATGACATTGGCAGCGCCGGGCAGTGACGTTCATTCCAGTCGGTATTTAGTATTTAAACCGGAAACGGAAATGAAGAAAAGTGCCGTTTTGTAACTTCATTATATTATAATGTAATACCTGGAGTAGTGAGGAATGTGGTCGAGTGGTATGTTTCAAAATTCCTGTGCAGGCGACCGGGGTTCAATTGTCACAGAATGCTTCTTTTTTTTTTTTTTTTTTTCAATTCTAATAAACTCTATCACGCATCATGGTATATATGGCACCAAGCATGTGCATTTTTTTACTAATATGCTTATTGCAATAAAACATTGACCATATATACACTTACGATGGTCTGTTTAAAGGCATTTTAGCTTCGCATATCAATGCAGTCGGGTTACTGCGTAAACATTGACATCATCAGGGTTCATCAGTAAGAAGACGTTTCAACAAAGGTCCCTGAACGTCCTCGTGATGGTGGGTCGACATGGCGGTCAACCCACTATTCGCCAAGGGATGGCTTTTTTAGTCCTTCTAAATAAGTCTGATCGATAGCAAACAATATGCACGTTCCGCAGCCTTTGCTCGTGTACGTAATGCCGTCTTCTTTGCCTTCACCCGACGAAACGGGCCCTGTAGTGTTTGGTCCGGACTGACCGTGACGTATTCCCCTGCACCTACCTCCCCTTGGAACAGCCAAGTGCGCCACAACATGTCGTATAGCCTGCTATGTTCCCTTAGCATTACCCTTTCATTGATCTATCTGAAGTAGCTAGTTTAAAATCACCGCATCATTACTGTAAACGGCAGTCTGTCTGTTCGCTCCTGAAATTCCGATGTTCTTCCTAATCCTAGGTCCCTAGCCTCAAGTGCCATGTAATATACCTTTGTACAACAAAACACATCATTAAAGAAGATTTATCTCAGCAAAAAACTAAAGCGAAATACTCAGTTTTTTCTTAAAATCCCAACGAATATTTTCAATACCACTCATGTGTATTCCTTACTTTGAATTTAACGTGCGATTTTACTAAAATCAAGTGTGATATTCACACAAGCGTCTTGAGAATAGTCGATGAGCGAAATACATTATATTAACCGAAATACATATGCTTCTGGATTTGAATTGTATCGACAAATGTGAACAAATATGTTTTTCTACTCTATTTAATTGATGGACTTTTTGAGTCGTAGTTATATTATGTGAGAATAATTCATTCCGATCTTTTTAAACATCTTCTAAAAAAATAGCAAAAATGGATTCACAAACTTTAACTTTTACAAAAATTATGTGCAAAAGACTATATATGTATATCAATAACAAAGATGTGTGGAGATTATTGATGATGAAAACCAATTTTATACCAAACTCAACAAAAATGGTCAGGCTATGTTTAGTAAGGCGTTTTGTAGTGCCTGGCGTTAACGATTTACAATCAGGCTGTATTTACTACGCAATTTTAGTTGCAGGGCAGTGACGGTCCACTCTGAATTGACCCGGCTGTATTTAGGATGACATTGGCAGCGCCGGGCAGTGCGTTCATTCCAGTCGGTATTTAGTATTTAAACCGGAAACGGAAATGAAGAAAAGTGCCCGTTTATAACTTCATTATATTATAATGTAATACCTGGAGTAGTGAGGAATGTGGTCGAGTGGTATGTTTCAAAATTCCTGTGCAGGCGACCGGGGTTCAATTGTCACAGAATGCTTCTTATATTTTTTTCAATTCTAATAAACTCTATCACGCATCATAGTATACATGGCACCAAGCATGTGCATTTTTTTACTAATATGTTTATTGCAATAAAACATTGACCATATATACACTTACGATGGTCTGTTTAAAGGCATTTTAGCTTCGCATATCAATGCAGTCGGGTTACTGCGTATACATTGACATCATCAGGGTTCATCAGTAAGAAGACGTTTCAACAAAGGTCCCTGAACGTCCTCGTGATGGTGGGTCGACATGGCGGTCAACCCACTATTCGTCCATGGATGGCTTTTAGTCCTTCTAAATAAGTCTGATCGATAGCAAACAATATGCACGTTCCGCAGCCTTTGCTCGTGTACGTAATGCCGTCTTCTTTGCCTTCCCGACGAAACGGCCTGTAGTGTTGTCCGGACTGAGCGTGACGGTAATCCCCTGCAGCCTACCTCCCCTTGGAACAGCCAAGTGCGCCACCTTCGTTCTCTGCTATGTTCCTTGGGTAATCCCTTCATTGATCTGTCTGAATGAGCTAGTTAATATCACCGCATCAGTACGTAACGCAGTCTGTACTACGCCTGGAAATTCCGATGTTCTTCCTAGTTCTGCCCTCAAGTACATGTACCATGTAGATGCCTTTGTACACAAAACTCATTAAAGATGATTTATCTCAGCATAAAACTAAAGCGAAATACACAGTTTTTCTTAAAATCCCAATGAAAATTCGTATACAACTCATGTATATTCTTACTTTGAATTTAACGTGCGATTTTACTGAAATCAAGTGGATATTCACACAAGCGTCTTGAGAATAGTCGATGAGCGAAATACATTATATTAACCGAAATACATATGCTTCTGGATTTGAATTGTATAGACAAATGTTAACAAATATGTTTTTCTACTCTATTTAATTGATGGACTTTTTGAGTCGTAGTTATATTATGTGAGAATAATTCATTCCGATCTTTTTAAACATCTTCTAAAAATAGCAAAAATGGATTCACAAACTTTAACTTTTACAAAAATTATGTGCAAAGACTATATATGTATATCAATAACAAAGATGTGTGGAGATTATTGATGAAAACCAATTTTATACCAAACTCAACAAAAATGATCAGGCTATGTTTAGTAAGGCGTTTTGTAGTGCCTGGCGTTAACGATTTACAATCAGGCTGTATTTACTACGCAATTTTAGTTGCAGGGCAGTGACGGTCCACTCTGAATTGACCCGGCTGTATTTAGGATGACATTGGCAGCGCCGGGCAGTGACGTTCATTCCAGTCGGTATTTAGTATTTAAACCGGAAACGGAAAGAAGAAAAGTGCCCGTTTGTAACTTCATTATATTATAATGTAATACCTGGAGTAGTGAGGAATGTGGTCGAGTGGTATGTTTCAAAATTCCTGTGCTGTGCAGGCGACCGGGGTTCAATTGTCACAGAATGCTTTCTTTTTTTTTTTTCAATTCTAATAAACTCTATCACGCATCATGGTATATATGGCACCAAGCATGTGTGCATTTTTTACTAATATGTTTATTGCAATAAAACATTGACCATATATACACTTACGATGGTCTGTTTAAAGGCATTTTAGCTTCGCATATCAATGCAGTCGGGTTACTGCGTAAACATTGACATCATCAGGGTTCATCAGTAAGAAGACGTTTCAACAAAGGTCCCTGAACGTCCTCGTGATGGTGGGTCGACATGGCGGTCAACCCACTATTCGTCCATGGATGGCTTTTAGTCCTTCTAAATAAGTCTGATCGATAGCAAACAATATGCACGTTCCGCAGCCTTTGCTCGTGTACGTAATGCCGTCTTCTTTGCCTTCCCGACGAAACGGCCTGTAGTGTTGTCCGGACTGAGCGTGACGGTAATCCCCTGCAGCCTACCTCCCCTTGGAACAGCCAAGTGCGCCACCTTCGTTCTCTGCTATGTTCCTTGGGTAATCCCTTCATTGATCTGTCTGAATGAGCTAGTTAATATCACCGCATCAGTACGTAACGCAGTCTGTACTACGCCTGGAAATTCCGATGTTCTTCCTAGTTCTGCCCTCAAGTACATGTACCATGTAGATGCCTTTGTACACAAAACTCATTAAAGATGATTTATCTCAGCATAAAACTAAAGCGAAATACACAGTTTTTTTCTTAAAATCCCAATGAAAATTCGTATACAACTCATGTATATTCTTACTTTGAATTTAACGTGCGATTTTACTGAAATCAAGTGGATATTCACACAAGCGTCTTGAGAATAGTCGATGAGCGAAATACATTATATTAACCGAAATACATATGCTTCTGGATTTGAATTGTATCGACAAATGTGAACAAATATGTTTTCTACTCTATTTAATTGATGGACTTTTTGAGTCGTAGTTATATTATGTGAGAATAATTCATTCCGATCTTTTTAAACATCTTCTAAAAATAGCAAAAATGGATTCACAAACTTTAACTTTTAAAAAAATTATGTGCAAAGACTATATATGTATATCAATAACAAAGATGTGTGGAGATTATTGATGAAAACCAATTTTATACCAAACTCAACAAAAATGATCAGGCTATGTTTAGTAAGGCGTTTTGTAGTGCCTGGCGTTAACGATTTACAATCAGGCTGTATTTACTACGCAATTTTAGTTGCAGGGCAGTGACGGTCCACTCTGAATTGACCCGGCTGTATTTAGGATGACATTGGCAGCGCCGGGCAGTGACGTTCATTCCAGTCGGTATTTAGTATTCAAACCGGAAACGGATATGTAGAAAAGTGCCGGTTTGTAACTTCATTCTATTATAATGTAATACCTGGAGTAGTGAGGAATGTGGTCGAGTGGTATGTTTCAAAATTCCTGTGCAGGCGACCGGGGTTCAATTGTCACAGAATGCTTCTTTTTTTTTTTTTTTTTCAATTCTAATAAACTCTATCACGCATCATGGTATATATGGCACCAAGCATGTGCATTTTTTTACTAATATGTTTATTGCAATAAAACATTGACCATATATACACACTTACGATGGTCTGTTTAAAGGCATTTTAGCTTCGCATATCAATGCAGTCGGGTTACTGCGTAAACATTGACATCATCAGGGTTCATCAGTAAGAAGACGTTTCAACAAAGGTCCCTGAACGTCCTCGTGATGGTGGGTCGACATGGCGGTCAACCCACTATTCGTCCATGGATGGCTTTTAGTCCTTCTAAATAAGTCTGATCGATAGCAAACAATATGCACGTTCCGCAGCTTTGCTCGTGTACGTAATGCCGTCTTCTTTGCCTTCCCGACGAAACGGCCTGTAGTGTTGTCCGGACTGAGCGTGACGGTAATCCCCTGCAGCCTACCTCCCCTTGGAACAGCCAAGTGCGCCACCTTCGTTCTCTGCTATGTTCCTTGGGTAATCCCTTCATTGATCTGTCTGAATGAGCTAGTTAATATCACCGCATCAGTACGTAACGCAGTCTGTACTACGCCTGGAAATTCCGATGTTCTTCCTAGTTCTGCCCTCAAGTACATGTACCATGTAGATGCCTTTGTACACAAAACTCATTAAAGATGATTTATCTCAGCATAAAACTAAAGCGAAATACACAGTTTTTCTTAAAATCCCAATGAAAATTCGTATACAACTCATGTATATTCTTACTTTGAATTTAACGTGCGATTTTACTAAAATCAAGTGGATATTCACACAAGCGTCTTGAGAATAGTCGATGAGCGAAATACATTATATTAACCGAAAAATACATATGCTTCTGGATTTGAATTGTATCGACAAATGTGAACAAATATGTTTTTTACTACTCTATTTAATTGATGGACTTTTTGAGTCGTAGTTATATTATGTGAGAATAATTCATTCCGATCTTTTTTTAAACATCTTCTAAAAATAGCAAAAATGGATTCACAAACTTTAACTTTTACAAAAATTATGTGCAAAGACTATATATGTATATCAATAACAAAGATGTGTGGAGATTATTGATGAAAACCAATTTTATACCAAACTCAACAAAAATGATCAGGCTATGTTTAGTAAGGCGTTTTGTAGTGCCTGGCGTTAACGATTTACAATCAGGCTGTATTTACTACGCAATTTTAGTTGCAGGGCAGTGACGGTCCACTCTGAATTGACCCGGCTGTATTTAGGATGACATTGGCAGCGCCGGGCAGTGACGTTCATTCCAGTCGGTATTTAGTATTTAAACCGGAAACGGAAATGAAGAAAAGTGCCCGTTTGTAACTTCATTATATTATAATGTAATACCTGGAGTAGTGAGGAATGTGGTCGAGTGGTATGTTTCAAAATTCCTGTGCAGGCGACCGGGGTTCAATTGTCACAGAATGCTTCTTATTTTTTTTTTCAATTCTAATAAACTCTATCACGCATCATGGTATATATGGCACCAAGCATGTGCATTTTTTACTAATATGTTTATTGCAATAAAACATTGACCACCATATATACACTTACGATGGTCTGTTTAAAGGCATTTTAGCTTCGCATATCAATGCAGTCGGGTTACTGCGTAAACATTGACATCATCAGCCAGGGTTCATCAGTAAGAAGACGTTTCAACAAAGGTCCCTGAACGTCCTCGTGATGGTGGGTCGACATGGCGGTCAACCCACTATTCGTCCATGGATGGCTTTTAGTCCTTCTAAATAAGTCTGATCGATAGCAAACAATATGCACGTTCCGCAGCCTTTGCTCGTGTACGTAATGCCGTCTTCTTTGCCTTCCCGACGAAACGGCCTGTAGTGTTGTCCGGACTGGGCGTGACGGTAATCCCCTGCAGCCTACCTCCCCTTGGAACAGCCAAGTGCGCCACCTTCGTTCTCTGCTATGTTTCCTTGGGTAATCCCTTCATTGATCTGTCTGAATGAGCTAGTTAATATCACCGCAATCAGTACGTAACGCAGTCTGTACTACGCCGGAAATTCCGATGTTCTTCCTAGTTCTATACCCTCAAGTACATGTACCATGCTAGATGCCTTTGTACACAAAACTCATTAAAGATGATTTATCTCAGCATAAAACTAAAGCGAAATACACAGTTTTTCTTAAAATCCCAATGAAATTTCGTTTACAACTCATGTATATTTTTACTTTGAATTTAACGTGCGATTTTACTAAAATCAAGTGGATATTCACACAAGCGTCTTGAGAATAGTCGATGAGTGAAATACATTATATTAACCGAAATACATATGCTTATGGATTTGAATTGTATCGACAAATGTGAACAAATATGTTTTCTACTCTATTTAATTGATGGACTTTTTGAGTCGTAGTTATATTATGTGAGAATAATTCATTCCGATCTTTTTAAACATCTTCTAAAAATAGCAAAAATGGATTCACAAACTTTAACTTTTACAAAAATTATGTGCAAAGACTATATATGTATATCAATAACAAAGATGTGTGGAGATTATTGATGAAAACCAATTTTATACCAAACTCAACAAAAATGGTCAGGCTATGTTTAGTAAGGCGTTTTGTAGTGCCTGGCGTTAACGATTTACAATCAGGCTGTATTTACTACGCAATTTTAGTTGCAGGGCAGTGACGGTCCACTCTGAATTGACCCGGCTGTATTTAGGATGACATTGGCAGCGCCGGGCAGTGACGTTCATTCCAGTCGGTATTTAGTATTTAAACCGGAAACGGAAATGAAGAAAAGTGCCCGTTTGTAACTTCATTATATTATAATGTAATACCTGGAGTAGTGAGGAATGTGGTCGAGTGGTATGTTTCAAAATTCCTGTGCAGGCGACCGGGGTTCAATTGTCACAGAATGCTTCTTATTTTTTTTTCAATTCTAATAAACTCTATCACGCATCATGGTATATATGGCACCAAGCATGTGCATTTTTTACTAATATGTTTATTGCAATAAAACATTGACCATATATACACTTACGATGGTCTGTTTAAAGGCATTTTAGCTTCGCATATCAATGCAGTCGGGTTACTGCGTAAACATTGACATCATCAGGGTTCATCAGTAAGAAGACGTTTCAACAAAGGTCCCTGAACGTCCTCGTGATGGTGGGTCGACATGGCGGTCAACCCACTATTCGTCCATGGATGGCTTTTAGTCCTTCTAAATAAGTCTGATCGATAGCAAACAATATGCACGTTCCGCAGCCTTTGCTCGTGTACGTAATGCCGTCTTCTTTGCCTTCCCGACGAAACGGCCTGTAGTGTTGTCCGGACTGAGCGTGACGGTAATCCCCTGCAGCCTACCTCCCCTTGGAACAGCCAAGTGCGCCACCTTCGTTCTCTGCTATGTTCCTTGGGTAATCCCTTCATTGATTACTTTCTGAATGAGCTTGTTAATATCACCGCATCAGTACGTAACGCAGTCTGTACTACGCCTGGAAATTCCGATGTTCTTCCTAGTTCTGCCACTCAAGTACATGTACCATGTGTAGATGCCTTTGTACACAAAACTCATTAAAGATGATTTATCTCAGCATAAAACTAAAGCGAAATACACAGTTTTTGCTTAAAATCCCAATGAAAATTCGTATACAACTCATGTATATTCTTACTTTGAATTTAACGTGCGATTTTACTGAAATCAAGTGGATATTCACACAAGCGTCTTGAGAATAGTCGATGAGCGAAATACATTATATTAACCGAAATACATATGCACTTCTGGATTTGAATTGTATCTGACAATTGTGAACAAAATATGTTTTTCTCAGACTCTATTTAATTGATGGACTTTTTGAGTCGTAGTTATATTATGGTGAGAATAATTCATTCCGATCTTTTTAAACATCTTCTAAAAATAGCAAAAATGGATTCACAAACTTTAACTTTTACAAAAATTATGTGCAAAGACTATATATGTATATCAATAACAAAGATGTGTGGAGATTATTGATGAAAACCAATTTTATACCAAACTCAACAAAAATGGTCAGGCTATGTTTAGTAAGGCGTTTTGTAGTGCCTGGCGTTAACGATTTACAATCAGGCTGTATTTACTACGCAATTTTAGTTGCAGGGCAGTGACGGTCCACTCTGAATTGACCCGGCTGTATTTAGGATGACATTGGCAGCGCCGGGCAGTGACGTTCATTCCAGTCGGTATTTAGTATTTAAACCGGAAACGGAAATGAAGAAAAGTGCCCGTTTGTAACTTCATTATATTATAATGTAATACCTGGAGTAGTGAGGAATGTGGTCGAGTGGTATGTTTCAAAATTCCTGTGCAGGCGACCGGGGTTCAATTGTCACAGAATGCTTCTTATTTTTTTTTTTCAATTCTAATAAACTCTATCACGCATCATGGTATATATGGCACCAAGCATGTGCATTTTTTACTAATATGTTTATTGCAATAAAACATTGACCATATATACACTTACGATGGTCTGTTTAAAGGCATTTTAGCTTCGCATATCAATGCAGTCGGGTTACTGCGTAAACATTGACATCATCAGGGTTCATCAGTAAGAAGACGTTTCAACAAAGGTCCCTGAACGTCCTCGTGATGGTGGGTCGACATGGCGGTCAACCCACTATTCGTCCATGGATGGCTTTTAGTCCTTCTAAATAAGTCTGATCGATAGCAAACAATATGCACGTTCCGCAGCCTTTGCTCGTGTACGTAATGCCGTCTTCTTTGCCTTCCCGACGAAACGGCCTGTAGTGTTGTCCGGACTGAGCGTGACGGTAATCCCTGCAGCCTACCTCCCCTTGGAACAGCCAAGTGCGCCACCTTCGTTTCTATGCTATGTTCCTTGGGTAATCCCTTCATTGATCTGTCTGAATGAGCTAGTTAATATCACCGCATCAGTACGTAACGCAGTCTGTACTACGCCTGGAAATTCCGATGTTCTTCCTAGTTCTGCCCTCAAGTACATGTACCATGTAGATGCCTTTGTACACAAAACTCATTAAAGATGATTTATCTCAGCATTTAAACTAAAGCGAAATACACAGTTTTTCTTAAAATCCCAATGAAAATTCGTATACAACTCATGTATATTCTTACTTTGAATTTAACGTGCGATTTTACTGAAATCAAGTGGATATTCACACAAGCGTCTTGAGAATAGTCGATGAGCGAAATACATTATATTTACCGAAATACATATGCTTCTGGATTTGAATTGTATCGACAAATGTGAACAAATATGTTTTCTACTCTATTTAATTGATGGACTTTTTGAGTCGTAGTTATATTATGTGAGAATAATTCATTCCGATCTTTTTAAACATCTTCTAAAAATAGCAAAAATGGATTCACAAACTTTAACTTTTACAAAAATTATGTGCAAAGACTATATATGTATATCAATAACAAAGATGTGTGGAGATTATTGATGAAAACCAATTTATACCAAACTCAACAAAAATTGGTCAGGCTATGTTTAGTAAGGCGTTTTGTAGTGCCTGCGTTAACGATTTACAATCAGGCTGTATTTACTACGCAATTTTAGTTGCAGGGCAGTGACGGTCCACTCTGAATTGACCCGGCTGTATTTAGGATGACATTGGCAGCGCCGGGCAGTGACGTTCATTCCAGTCGGTATTTAGTATTTAAACCGGAAACGGAAATGAAGAAAAGTGCCCGTTTGTAACTTCATTATATTATAATGTAATACCTGGAGTAGTGAGGAATGTGGTCGAGTGGTATGTTTCAAAATTCCTGTGCAGGCGACCGGGGTTCAATTGTCACAGAATGCTTCTTTTTTTTTTTTTCAATTCTAATAAACTCTATCACGCATCATGGTATATATGGCACCAAGCATGTGCATTTTTTACTAATATGTTTATTGCAATAAAACATTGACCATATATACACTTACGATGGTCTGTTTAAAGGCATTTTAGCTTCGCATATCAATGCAGTCGGGTTACTGCGTAAACATTGACATCATCAGGGTTCATCAGTAAGAAGACGTTTCAACAAAGGTCCCTGAACGTCCTCGTGATGGTGGGTCGACATGGCGGTCAACCCACTATTCGTCCATGGATGGCTTTTAGTCCTTCTAAATAAGTCTGATCGATAGCAAACAATATGCACGTTCCGCAGCCTTTGCTCGTGTACGTAATGCCGTCTTCTTTTTTTTTTTGCCTTCCCGACGAAACGGCCTGTAGTGTTGTCCGGACTGAGCGTGACGGTAATCCCCTGCAGCCTACCTCCCCTTGGAACAGCCAAGTGCGCCACCTTCGTTCTCTGCTATGTTCCTTGGGTAATCCTTCATTGATCTGTCTGAATGAGCTAGTTAATATCACCGCATCAGTACGTAACGCAGTCTGTACTACGCCTGGAAATTCCGATGTTCTTCCTAGTTCTGCCCTCAAGTACATGTACCATGTAGATGCCTTTGTACACAAAACTCATTAAAGATGATTTATCTCAGCATAAAACTAAAGCGAAATACACAGTTTTTCTTAAAATCCCAATGAAAATTCGTATACAACTCATGTATATTCTTACTTTGAATTTAACGTGCGATTTTACTGAAATCAAGTGGATATTCACACAAGCGTCTTGAGAATAGTCGATGAGCGAAATACATTATATTAACCGAAATACATATGCTTCTGGATTTGAATTGTATCGACAAATGTGAACAAATATGTTTTCTACTCTATTTAATTGATGGACTTTTTGAGTCGTAGTTATATTATGTGAGAATAATTCATTCCGATCTTTTTAAACATCTTCTAAAAAATAGCAAAAATGGATTCACAAACTTTAACTTTTACAAAAATTATGTGCAAAGACTATATATGTATATCAATAACAAAGATGTGTGGAGATTATTGATGAAAACCAATTTTATACCAAACTCAACAAAAATGATCAGGCTATGTTTAGTAAGGCGTTTTGTAGTGCCTGGCGTTAACGATTTACAATCAGGCTGTATTTACTACGCAATTTTAGTTGCAGGGCAGTGACGGTCCACTCTGAATTGACCCGGCTGTATTTAGGTTGACATTGCAGCGCGGGCAGTGACGTTCATTCCAGTCGGTATTTAGTATTTAAACCGGAAACGGAAATGAAGAAAAGTGCCCGTTTGTAACTTCATTATATTATAATGTAATACCTGGAGTAGTGAGGAATGTGGTCGAGTGGTATGTTTCAAAATTCCTGTGCAGGCGACCGGGGTTCAATTGTCACAGAATGCTTCTTATTTTTTTTTTTTTTCATTCTAATAAACTCTATCACGCATCATGGTATATATGGCACCAAGCATGTGCATTTTTTACTAATATGCTTATTGCAATAAAACATTGACCATATATACACTTACGATGGTCTGTTTAAAGGCATTTTAGCTTCGCATATCAATGCAGTCGGGTTACTGCGTAAACATTGACATCATCAGGGTTCATCAGTAAGAAGACGTTTCAACAAAGGTCCCTGAACGTCCTCGTGATGGTGGGTCGACATGGCGGTCAACCCACTATTCGTCCATGGATGGCTTTTAGTCCTTCTAAATAAGTCTGATCGATAGCAAACAATATGCACGTTCCGCAGCCTTTGCTCGTGTACGTAATGCCGTCTTCTTTGCCTTCCCGACGAAACGGCCTGTAGTGTTGTCCGGACTGAGCGTGACGGTAATCCCCTGCAGCCTACCTCCCCTTGGAACAGCCAAGTGCGCCACCTTCGTTCTCTGCTATGTTCCTTGGGTAATCCCTTCATTGATCTGTCTGAATGAGCTAGTTAATATCACCGCATCAGTACGTAACGCAGTCTGTACTACGCCTGGAAATTCCGATGTTCTTCCTAGTTCTGCCCTCAAGTACATGTACCATGTAGATGCCTTTGTACACAAAACTCATTAAAGATGATTTATCTCAGCATAAAACTAAAGCGAAATACACAGTTTTTCTTAAAATCCCAATGAAAATTCGTATACAACTCATGTATATTCTTACTTTGAATTTAACGTGGGATTTTACTAAAATCAAGTGGATATTCACACAAGCGTCTTGAGAATAGTCGATGAGCGAAATACATTATATTAACCGAAATACATATGCTTCTGGATTTGAATTGTATCGACAAATGTGAACAAATATGTTTTCTACTCTATTTAATTGATGGACTTTTTGAGTCGTAGTTATATTATGTGAGAATAATTCAATCCGATCTTTTTAAACATCTTCCAAAAAATAGCAAAAATGGATTCACAAACTTTAACTTTTACAAAAATTATGTGCAAAGACTATATATGTATATCAATAACAAAGATGTGTGGAGATTATTGATGAAAACCAATTTTATACCAAACTCAACAAAAATGGTCAGGCTATGTTTAGTAAGGCGTTTTGTAGTGCCTGGCGTTAACGATTTACAATCAGGCTGTATTTACTACGCAATTTTAGTTGCAGGGCAGTGACGGTCCACTCTGAATTGACCCGGCTGTATTTAGGATGACATTGGCAGCGCCGGGCAGTGACGTTCATTCCAGTCGGTATTTAGTATTTAAACCGGAAACGGAAATGAAGAAAAGTGCCCGTTTGTAACTTCATTATATTATAATGTAATACCTGGAGTAGTGAGGAATGTGGTCGAGTGGTATGTTTCAAAACTTCCTGTGCAGGCGACCGGGGTTCAATTGTCACAGAATGCTTCTTATTTTTTTTTTTTTTCAATTCTAATAAACTCTATCACGCATCATGGTATTATATGGCACCAAGCATGTGCATTTTTTACTAATATGTTTATTGCAATAAAACATTGACCATATATACACTTACGATGGTCTGTTTTAAAGGCATTTTAGCTTCGCATATCAATGCAGTCGGGTTACTGCGTAAACATTGATATCATCAGGGTTCATCAGTAAGAAGACGTTTCAACAAAGGTCCCTGAACGTCCTCGTGATGGTGGGTCGACATGGCGGTCAACCCACTATTCGTCCATGGATGGCTTTTAGTCCTTCTAAATAAGTCTGATCGATAGCAAACAATATGCACGTTCCGCAGCCTTTGCTCGTGTACGTAATGCCGTCTTCTTTGCCTTCCCGACGAAACGGCCTGTAGTGTTGTCCGGACTGAGCGTGACGGTAATCCCCTGCAGCCTACCTCCCCTTGGAACAGCCAAGTGCGCCACCTTCGTTCTCTGCTATGTTCCTTGGGTAATCCCTTCATTGATCTGTCTGAATGAGCTAGTTAATATCACCGCATCAGTACGTAACGCAGTCTGTACTACGCCTGGAAATTCCGATGTTCTTCCTAGTTCTGCCCTCAAGTACATGTACCATGTAGATGCCTTTGTACACAAAACTCATTAAAGATGATTTATCTCAGCATAAAACTAAAGCGAAATACACAGTTTTTCTTAAAATCCCAATGAAAATTCGTATACAACTCATGTATATTCTTACTTTGAATTTAACGTGCGATTTTATTGAAATCAAGTGGATATTCACACAAGCGTCTTGAGAATAGTCGATGAGCGAAATACATTATATTAACCGAAATACATATGCTTCTGGATTTGAATTGTATCGACAAATGTGAACAAATATGTTTTCTACTCTATTTAATTGATGGACTTTTTGAGTCGTAGTTATATTATGTGAGAATAATTCATTCCGATCTTTTTAAACATCTTCTAAAAAATAGCAAAAATGGATTCACAAACTTTAACTTTTACAAAAATTATGTGCAAAGACTATATATGTATATCAATAACAAAGATGTGTGAAGATTATTGATGAAAACCAATTTTATACCAAACTCAACAAAAATGGTCAGGCTATGTTTAGTAAGGCGTTTTGTAGTGCCTGGCGTTAACGATTTACAATCAGGCTGTATTTACTACGCAATTTTAGTTGCAGGGCAGTGACGGTCCACTCTGAATTGACCCGGCTGTATTTAGGATGACATTGGCAGCGCCGGGCAGTGACGTTCATTCCAGTCGGTATTTAGTATTTAAACCGGAAACGGAAATGAAGAAAAGTGCCCGTTTGTAACTTCATTATATTATAATGTAATATCTGGAGATGTGAGGAATGTGGTCGAGTGGTATGTTTCAAAATTCCTGTGCAGGCGACCGGGGTTCAATTGTCACAGAATGCTTCTTATTTTTTTTTTCAATTCTAATAAACTCTATCACGCATCATAGTATACATGGCACCAAGCATGTGCATTTTTTACTAATATGTTTATTGCAATAAAACATTGACCATATATACACTTACGATGGTCTGTTTAAAGGCATTTTAGCTTCGCATATCAATGCAGTCGGGTTACTGCGTAAACATTGACATCATCAGGGTTCATCAGTAAGAAGACGTTTCAACAAAGGTCCCTGAACGTCCTCGTGATGGTGGGTCGACATGGCGGTCAAACCCACTATTCGTCCATGGATGGCTTTTAGTCCTTCTACATATATAATCGTAATCTGGCCGAACATGAACTCTGACATTTCCGAATTAGTCTTGAACTGCGACACATGTCTCTTTTAATTACGGAACTCAAATCCTAAAGAACCATTGTCTCCGCGTGAGATACCTACCCGTCCCTGGCAGGTAGTAGCCAGCGATCTGTTCACATGGGATGATCAAGAATTTGTTGTTACCACTGACTACTATAGTCGTTATTTTGAGGTCAGCAAGTTGACCAGCACAACAAGTTCTAACGTTATTACGAAACTGAAAGACATATTTGCACGACACGGAACACCCGAAAAGGTGATCACAGACAACGGGCCGCAATACTCCAGCACGAAATTTGCAGATTTTTCACGTGCATGGGACTTTGTCCACGAGACATCCAGTCCTTTATTTCCGCAATCCAACGGCCTCGCGGAGAGAGAACCATCCAAACGGTCAAGAGGTTATTTTCCAAGGCTAAGACTGACCAGAAGGATCCATATTTGGCGTTGCTCGAGTACCGTACTACACCGCTTGACTCTGGTCTGTCTCCTAGTCAACTGCTGATGGGTCGTCGTCTACGTTCAATTATACCGACTTCAACCGAACTTCTAGAACCTAAATCTAGTCAGTCCGATCACTCCCGACATCTTTCCGAAATGAAAAGAAAAAAAGAAAATCAGAAATACTACCACGACAAAGGTTCAAAACATCTTGCTGAACTGGAAATAGGTGAAACGGTGAGGGATCAAACATGATAAAAAATGGTTACCAGCGGCCGTCGTAAAACAAAAATGATGCACGATCGTACACTGTGCACACTCCTGATGGTGGAATTTACCGTCGTAACCGCCGACAGTTATTGAAGACAAATGAAAAGTTGCTAGACGTGAATGATCTAGAAACCCTTAAACTGAACCTTGACTTCAATTTTGGCGATAGTTCGACCGGAAGCTCAGTTGTCTTGCCCAAAGACACTGCCCCAGCAGTAAAACCAAAAGCAGTTGTCCCGGGATCCCCTGTAAAATCTACCCCCCATATCAAGCTGAAGGTAGATCTCCCAAAAACCCCTTCTCCTATTGTAAATACCCCCCAGCCTGCATCACATGACTCTGGTTACACTACACGTTCAGGTCGTCAAGTGAAACCCAAGGTAATTACATCAATGTAATGGAATCCAATTGCACATATATATGTGCATAGACAAACATTATTACCGATTCCTAATGTGTTAATTTGTGGATAAACTGTTTAGTTTCAATACTTGTTATCGCGATTAGTGGAACTCTCTAAAAAGGAGGGGAGAAAAGACTAGTCTCTGGGGCAACGTGTGTAAACAGAAACGATGGCGGCAAATATAAATTACCGATCGTTGTCGCGGATAGCACTTGCGGAAATCTTGAAATCAAAGGGAATATCTCATTCAAAAAAGAAGAAACAAGAACTTATTACTCTTTGTGAGAGTGCTGAAGCTTTGAAGCTTCCCGTAACTGTTCCGGACGACGATGACATTGATGCGTCAACATTACGTCGGACTGTAAATAATGACACCTACGCCCTCCCACTGGTCTCTTCTACCCAGTTAGATTGGGACAGGAACTTGAGTGGAATGCCTTCCATTGATTCTTTTGATGTCACCACATTCCTTACTAATCACTGTGGCTGGACACCAGACCGTATCCGGCGAAGAAAATCCGACAATGGATACCAACTCCATGTCAGCGGTCATATCCATGAAGTGATGATTTCAAAGTTAGGTGAGTGCAGGCTTAAACTTTGGTATATTGAGTTTGGATCGCCGTCGTCTCAATAAACATGGCTTCAGTGTTTAATACTTCATTACGAACTCAAGTATATCGATAATATACGTTTAATTTGTCATGTAATTATTGGTAAAATATGTCAATTTAGAGTCATAAAGCTTATCCTTGTTTAAAATATCGGGAAATAGAATCTAATACGCATTTTGAAGTCGCTTAAAAGGGCATACAGGTTGTAGTAAATCCTAGGCCCATGTCATGCCAATCATGTGTTCAACAAGCATACGTAAATATCATTTTGGCTATTTCCAGGGTCAGATTTAGCTTACATTAAAGGAAAATGTGTGCCTGAGACAAAGCAGTCCAGCGACCCATACAATCCTTGGATACTTGTGGAGTACTCCGGCCATATTATCTCAGCAGAATGCACCTGTGTTGCGTAAGTTATATGTGGTTAAGAAAAGACAAGATCAAGATATTTGCCCATTTCAAATCATCACTTGTATTAATGTACATTAACATACCAGTCATGACCTGTTAACAAATATCCCCAAAGGCCCAGGTACACCAGTGAGGATTTCAATCAATCTGTTGTAAACTCAAAAACATCAACAAATTAAACTTAACTTAATATATACCAACATGTATATAGATTTTACTATACATGTACATGTATCAACAACTTATTTCTTAACACTCTTTTGGCATATACAATGAATAGATCTGATTATTGAACAAGTATGGGTCATACAAAGCTTTAGTTTATGAAAGTTTTATTAAAAATTTGTCATACTTTTTGTTTTAGTGCTGATGGGTCTTGCAAGCATGTTGTTGCGCTTTTGTTTGGCCTGGCTGATCAAGTGTTATCAATGGAGGACCGATCTACACTTGGTGTTACGGATGTCGCAGCATACTGGGACAAGCCAAGAAAGATATCCAGACCAGTGTCTGTTAGTGATTTAGATACCAGGTAATTACTACTGTTTATCATGTTACAAATATTGTTCTGCCATATTAAACACAAATGGATAGCAACATTAGCATGAGAAACATGGAAACAAAGATTAAAGTTTTGTATAAAATAAGTTGGACATAAAAATACACTTGTAAACAAAATACAAATGTAGTAAAATACTACATAGAATTTACATCAGATCAGTTACAACTTGCAGTGTAAAGTTCTTGTTAACTTATTTAGTGAAAATTCATTTTCAAAAAATGCAATAAATCATTATCATTGAAAATGCCCTTAGATAATTGTGATCATTTTAATTAATGTATAACATTTGTTTCAAATTATCAAACAGAAAAGACACCAGCATTCCCAAGAAGACCAAACCTACAGAAGAATGTGGTTACCATCCTTTGAAACCAGAGAGTTTGGACCTGAAGAAAGTGGAAAAAGATATATGCAAGCTCTTGAAAGACAACAGTGTACCATCAGTTTGTTTGTATACTCTGTCTGACTCTGATGATAGTGATGATATAAGCATGTCTGTTGAGTCATATCCACCGAATATTGTAGATCTGGTTTCAAAGTATGGAACAGATAACATTGAAATAAATGATTCCTACATTGATGAGGTCAATAAGGTATCCCAAGGTCAAGCTTCCAATGTAATGTGGAAATATCAGAGAAAGGGGCGTTTGACAGCCTCCAATTTTTACAGTGCTTCTCATTATAGGGGCGATGATACAGACAATTATATTGTAAAGCGTTGTCTAGGAGAAGCAGAATTTACGTCAAAAGCCACAAAGTATGGAATATCACATGAACCGTTGGCTAGGAAAAGATACTTTGATAAAATTAGCCATGATCATACTTCATTCCAATGTTCCCAAACTGGGTTGTTTGTATTCAAAGACTATCCATTCCTAGCTGCATCACCAGATGGCGTTGTGAAGTGTAAATGTTGTGGTGAAGGAGTGATAGAAATCAAATGTCCCTACACCCTTCAAAATCAATCATCTCAACTTGCAATGTCAAATAGCCCTTCTTGTATAATGAAAAATGGAAAGTTTGAACTGAAAAAAACCTTAGACTCACCATATTATGTTCAAATGTTGGGACAAATGGCTATCTGTGATAAATCTTACTGTGATTTTGTGCTATGTACACAGAATGATATGTTTATTGAAAGGATTCAGTTTAACACTGATCATTGGAAACTTCTGTTTGAAAAACTTCAGGTTTTTTACAAGAACTTTGTACTTCCACATATTGAATCATAAATGTAAAGTTATTCTGTTGCTGTTAGGTTGAACAATCTCTTTCTTTGTAACAATATTGATGAAAAAAAACAACAATTTCATTTTTTCATACTGTTATACATGTTGCAATTTAACAGCATTTGAATGATATTTACACATGTCTCTACAGAACTTTTGAACAATTACTGTTACTGTAAAAGAATAATTATCTGTCTGTTGTATTGAATAATTTATATTCTATATCATAATCACATTTCACACTGCCATCTGAAATATTCATAAATGCATATACTTTTTGAAAAATCACATAGCATGGATGTAATGTATGAAGAAGTGTGCTAACCAATAAAATATCTGACAAACTTACACTTTATAGCACCAAAATAATGTTTTAGTACATTAATTTATGGATACAGTATAACATTGATTGAATTTGAAAGTGAAACTTGAAATTAAGTGTATTGGTAAATGTCAATAAAAAGAAATATTTCAATTATAACACTGACTAATGATTTTGATAACATCTTGTAAAATCTTAGTGCCTATAATACATCTTGTCTTTCACTGAAATTTTTTCACCAGTGGAGGCATGAAATTACAAAATGCAGCAGCAACTTTTAGAATAGAAGAAGATAAATCTTTCATATTCAAAGGCAGAACATTTCCAAGTAATTTAAAAGACTTTAGTCTCCTAATGGCTCTTTCCACATGTATTCTGAGTGAAGCTATCTTTCTGGTCTGTACAATTTGCTTTGAAGTGAGCACTCTTCCTGTTCCCTTTTTGCGTAAACTTGTAAAAGGAGGCATATTTAGATAAGCTCCTTTAGCAGTTAGTAAATCACGGATTTGGAAACCACGATCAGCCATAACCTCATCACCTGGCATGATGTAATCAAGATATTTACTATCAATAGTGATTTTTCTATCACTTATGTTACCACTCCAACACTTCGAGACAAATGTAAATGCTCCATTTGGTTGAATGGCTACCAAAGCTTTCAATGTATTATGGGACTTGTAGTTGCTCCATGTACATGCTTGAGCCAAACAATTTTTTGGTTTCTGAATGAAAATCTCAGTACAATCTATGATTGAAGTAGTATTGGGATATTTAATTTTAAAACATACAGGCATGTGCTTTTTCACCTTTTCTCTTGAAGGCCACTTGATGACAGGTTCCAAAATCTGACACAGAAAGCTGATCCAGCTGGAAAATAAGTTGGACACTTGACCTATGGATATTCCAAATAGCACTGATAATGTTATGTTATCCAAGCCAAGTCTAAGTTTTAGCATTACAAGAACAAATTCTTCAGTAATACTAAGCTTTCTTTTAGCACCAGGTTTACCTTGCTGTTTGTCCTGCCATTTCTTGTTTGTGAATTTTGCAGTGCCTTTCCAAAATGAAATTTTCCCATAGTAACTTGAGATCAACTGCAAAATTGACTGAAAAAACACTAATGATGGTAAGCCAAGGAAATGCTTCACACTCTCATCATTTTTCACAACATTTTTTACAAATTCCTTTCTCAAGTTCACATTACCACAGTGCAGTTTGTCATTTTCAGTTTTTAGCTTCAAATTCTCTTCTCGTAGCTGTGTGTTTTCATCCGAAAGATGCTGACATTTCTCCTGGAAGAAGAACAAAACATACATTGTAAATAGAAAACAATAAGTAGATCTATACTGTTAATAATTACTTATCAATATATTCCCATCACCATGTAATTAATATTTTTACAAGAATATCTGTGCAATTGTGACACAGTTTTTCTGTTTTTATTAATACATTGAGATTATATGTTGATAAATATGCCACACAACTTTAATAGAATCAATTTTGAAATTAAACCACCCGGTATTACATATAATTGATTATATCTATTTCCTCTTTTCAGTTTGATATGTAAATTATTCTTTTTTAAAACTGCATATACATGCATGTTTGAATTTTGTAATTGTTGATTATTGTTCAATGTTATATGTGATGATAGTTAACCATAATCATCATTGTATTGTACTAGATATATTGTACAGTACATTGTATGTATTGTTTATCTACATTATGAAGGTGAGCTGACAATTAAAAAAAGTTTTGTGCAAATATTTCAATAGTAATTGTACATGTAGTTTGTCTTCTTATTTCATTTTATACTTACTTCCAAAATGAGCAATTCTTTCTGCAGCTCCTCCTCCTTACAATACTTTTGATGATTCTCATTTCCATACTGATGATCTTGTAGATGTTCATGTCCATGGATAGTTTGAGACAATAATGAGTCATCTGAAAAACATCAATTGTAATATTTAGCTACTTGTATTTGCTTGAGACATCTACAGATCTTTTTGAGAAATTCATGTATAACTTGTATTAAATGTGTCTGCTGTGTCTATCTTATATGTAATTAAAAACCAGTATGACTATACTGTACTGATATTTAATCCACCTGATATCAGGTGATTTCACCCAGGTAATATTGTGTATATCACTCGGGTAATATGACCTGAAGCAATTTTCTTTGGCTGAACATTCATTGTTAGAGTTAAAGTTTTATTAGTTTAACATCCTATTAACAGTCGGGGTCATGTAACGACGTGTCAGGTTTGTTTGTGGATAAAAGCAGGAGTACCCGGAGAAAAAACACCGACAAGTAGTCAGTACCTGGCAACTGCCCCACATGAGATTCAAACTCATAACCCAGAGGTGGAGGGCATGGGCTAATATGTCGAGTCATCTTAAAGCTGACAATGCAAGTTAAAAACATGCAGTTGAAATTAAAAAAAAATATTAACGAAATATTTTTTTTTTTCAAAAATTGTTTCTGAGACATCCCCTAGTTATGACAGTGTGGTATCTAAGGAAGTGGCAGCCATTTTTCTTTTGCTCTGCTTAGTAACCTTCACTGGCCAACCCCCTATATAAAGCACGGAACACTTGACACACGTGTATCATTCTAAGCATATCTTGTCTCAGATACACATGCCCCGATATTGCAAATAACAATGTCAAATTGAAAATTAACACTGCACTCACCTGACAATATTTCATTGAAGTAATAGATGAATGTGTTGTCAGCTATATCCCAACATATGTCCAATACGAACTAATAAAACACTTCAATATACACTAAGTTTTACACGTACATGTACAACGACACGTGTGTGTCCTTGATAGTTGTCGCTCGTTCGGGTCAGGTACATAGTCACGTGTATATGGTCAGTTGAGTGCGTCGGGTACGATGATATACGTGGAGATATGTGGACGGATTATTTTTGGATTTCTATTCACTTGCGTTGGAATTTTATTTTGAGAAACATCTAAATGACAACTTAGAGGAGTTGACATGTTTTCTTGCTAAAAAAAGTCCCATATATTTTTACAGGTGAGGGTTTTGTTTACCTATTTGTAGGTGATATAACCTGTGGACTGCTAGGTGTATAGGTACATGAATGAGCGCACGTGTGTCGATTCACGCGCTTTATATAGGGGTCGGTGAGTCGTCGGAATGTAAAACAAAAATGGCTGTCCTCAACCGGGGAATGTCTCATAAACGATTCTTGGAAAAACGAGTATACTTATTTAAAAAAAAATCATGTTAATAATTTTAACTTGCATTGTCAGCTTTAACCACTCAGATACAGTGGCCCACATTGATGTGACGATTACGAGGACAGTACGTGGGGCAACATGACAACCTCCACTGGAATTTCACAATATGTTTTTAAGTGAAATTTTGCGAAATGTGTATTGTTGTAGTTATGTGATAAAAAATATCTGAAATTTGTGTTTATTTTATTAAATGAGTATAAGAATTTTTACTCGTCAATGCTCACAAAACTGAAAATTTCTGAGACTCATTTCATAAAATCTCATATGAAATAAACACTCATTTAAGATCCTATATGACACTTTAATCAATTTTTATAAGTTGATTTGTGCAACTAGATAACTAAATCATGAAATAATCTATGGGTTGACACACATACATTGCAATTAGTACATACCCTCATTTAAATCGGATGTAACAGGGCAGTATGAATGCTCCACTTCCCCAGCTACGTACGGATAACACACCTGACTCCTGTCCTCAGAACATCTTACTAGCCTTACTCTCTTTCGTTCTGGACTCTCTGACTCAGTCTCTGGTAGTGGTAGCTGATCATCTCTTCCTGCACCAATAGTAGAATTCCTGGTCTTTCTAGGGGTTCTTTGCTTGAAGTTATTGTAAGCAAATAATGTTGGACACGGATTGTCAACAGTAGGTAAGTCATCAACAAAATGCTTGGAACATATAACAAAATGACGTAAATCAGCAGACGGATTCAACGTAAGTTTCCTTTCAATCTCATCGGTTAATCCATCACGTCTCACTGCTTTTAACCATAATTTTCTTTGAGATGTTACCTTCGGTAGTTGAAAAAATGAAACATCTGGGTCTTTCTTCCTGCTGTCCGATGTACAGTCTACGGCGACACAATGAAGATGAGGCATTGTAAATTCATATTACCGCCATTGTTTACATTGACAACTGTGTTATGCCCCCGAAATCTCGTTCTCGTCGTGCGAGATTTGAGCTTTTCTAACTTTTTTGCGCGAGTTACAAACAAGGGGAGTAACTCCTACTTAATCGCGATAGCAAGTATTCAGTGATTTATGCAATCGTTCAGCGATTATTACGATTAGTTTGCATTATGTGGACTACAGACTAGTGGATTGAGCAATCATTAGTTTATTGTTTATCATTTGTTTTTCAATGGTCACCCGAGCAGGTATATAAAATGTGTTATTAATCGTGAATATAATCCAGTGCAAATTTCATTGTGGTTTATAGACATTCATGGACTATGGACAATAACAAATACATTCTTTAATTAAAAGAAGAGAGATGTAATGATATGCGATATCTTATGGCATAATAATAATGGTGTGTTGCTCCCTAGAAGTGCAGTTGTCTCCCTTATGTAATTGTTATGTAACGCATGCTCGGTGTGACATCCTGTGTAGCACATGGCGGAATAAAAAGCTGGAGCACAATGTCGTTCCTCGATTCTTTCCTTACATAACCTCTACCAGGTGGTAGCATCATAACAGTATCCTTAAAGATGCTCCACCGCTGACGAATGTTATCTTTTTGCTATCAAAAACAGGAGCAGACGATTTAGTAATTTTCTTCAGTTACAAAAAGTTCCTTACTTTACACCATTACCACCATTGAAAAGTTTGAGCTTCTAATTTTACATTAAGTTAAAAATATGAAAAATAATTAATTGCATCCAGAAAAAATACGTGCCACTATATCCTATATGAAATGAAGTACTGATTGCACATGCATCAATGGCAAAATAAAATGTTTTATGTAATTTTTTGTGTTAATTAGACATATATATACACGATTAAACACCAATTATTGTTCAAATGATGAATATCATTTATAATCTGTCGGCGGTGGAGCATCTTTAAATTATGTTTAACAACATCAATTCCTGTAATATTCGATTTATTAAAAATGAAAGAAAGAACAGAACTTGAGCATGTATAAGATAGATGTTCTGCTCATTGAGAAGTTATAATTGACATAATAACAAATATGACATAATGAAACTTTTATAATGAATTCTGATAAAGGAAAGATTCAGCATTAAAACTATCATATTGATATTAAATGTATTATCTATACATATCAAAGATTGTAGACTATTGATCATAATGGTTTGTTCCAAATGTCCATGAAGAAATCAATCTTTCAACACTGCCACACTAAGACATCTCTTAATAGTTTCTGTGACCATATTTCCATAAATTCGCCGGAGTGAACAATGCTTGAGTTATGTCCCCAGCTGCAGATTCAGTTCTCAACATATGCAAATGTGAAATGTGAGCCCTGCAGGTAGGGCATTAGAATTGTACCTGCTGCCCTATTGCATGATCGTAAAAGGCGACTAAATTTAGGATGTTATCTTTTCTCTTCTTCCTAACTGACTTTATCCTTCCTAATGCCTCCCTTGGCACCACCCCACTTTAGGCCTTGAGTTGAGCATTCGCCTCTGTGAGGAGGGCTCTCGGTTCTGTCCCCTGGCCGAGATACACCAGTCTTTAAAAGTGGTAGTTCCTGCTCCTGCTTAGCGCTCAGCATACAGGGAGTGGGACGACTGATTTGCCCATTGTCAGTCTTATGTGACCGAGTCTTCGGCGACATGCTTCAGTGATATAGCACATACACGCAAGCAACGCACCGCATAGCGCTCAGCATACAGGGAGTTGGACGACTGGTTGGCCCGTTGTCAGTATAATGTGACCGGGTGGGGTGTGTTGCTTGGTGTCTTCGGCGGCATGCTTCAGTGTTATAGCACTATAAAAAGGGCAATAGTTCCACTATACAAGAAGACACAACACGAATATACCGCAGTCTCCCAAAACACGCACCTCGCACAACATACACGCAATACTACGCATACATGGGAGGCCGTCCTTACATGACCATAGCTGTTAATAGGACGTTAATAAATCAAACAAACAAACAAACAAGCATACATGGGAGGCCGTCCTTACATGACCATAGCTGTTAATAGGATGTTAATTAATCAAACAAACAAACGATAAAAAGGGCAACAGTTCCAGTTTACAAGAAGCCACAACGTGAATATACCGCAGTTTCCCAAAACACGCACTTCGCAAAACATACACGCAACACACCGTATACCTGGGAGGCCGTCCTTACATGACCATAGCTGTTAATAGGACGTTAATTAATCAAACAAACAAACAAAGTCAACATATGAAGACATGAACAACAGCTCAGCTACTTTTGAAAGCACAGCGTAGTTTTCCTTATCATAGTTTGCTTGTTTGTTTGTTCGGTTAATTATTTGATTAGTTTATTTTCCAATCATGGAGCAGGGTCCTAAAATTCAATCAAGGGACATCATTACACAGTAGGTATATGTAACATGATAGTGATGGCTCAAAAACAAGTCCTTTGACAAACCTGCTTATATCATTAATGCCTCACTTAAACACAAGCTATTATCAGTTTAAGTTACAAATATAAAGTACAGTGGAATACATTAACCGTATTCGCTGTAATTAAATATTTTTTGCTTATTAATGATCCAAAATGTCCGTTGTGGACGAAATATTTTAACACTTGCTGTACTCCTAACACAATTTGTAAAATATTGTTAATTCCATGGCATGGGGGCACTTACACAAATTCAAACTGTTTTTCAGAAAAGTGAGTGGCACTTATAAGAGGGGGGCATTAATTACGTACATACACATATTTACAGATTACTGCCTTGGCATAATTTTGACCTAATAAATTGACGTTTCCTGCATGTAATTTATCAATACTGACTTATAAATCGAATAGTTTACTGAACAAATCTGGTTATTTAAAATAAGTGTTTTTGGATTTATTTTGTAAAAAAAATATATACGACAGTCGTGTTGGTTTACGATGCGAGTGCGCATTCAAAATCGACCGAACCAACTACCTTAAATTTAATTACATGATATGAAATTAATATTATTTAAGAGTGATATGAAAAATGGCTTCTTGATATGGAAATGAAATACTGCTTTTAGGTTTGAAATATACCAATGAAGGCTGCATGATCTTCATTTTTGGTCTCATTTATGATCTATTGTATCATAAAATAGCAACACAGTTACTTCCGTTAGTAATATAAGCTTTGGGTGGTATTGTTGATCACAACACATTTGATGTGAAGCGGAAGTATTTCAACCATCTTCGACATCAGCTCTTGCCTATCCCAACTCATTTCATACCATTCTTGATTTTGAGATTCAAACAGCTGCTTAATCTTGGGCTTGAAGACAGCCAGTTTTTTCTGGCTGTCTTCAAACTCTACCATTATAAACGCTCTAACATAATGTCCTGCAGAAACTACAGAATAAATGATACACTTAAGCAAAGCCAAATTGGCATCCTGGCGTATACCACAAACAAAACGATCTCTGATAGTGACTTGAAGAGTGTTTCTAAAGTTACAATGGACTGAAAGTTTGGGTAACTCTGCTACATAGTTCATGACATCTTCCCAGGCGCACTGTTCACGTTTGTGAAAACGGAATCTCTTTTCTATCTCAGATGGTTTGGGGTTTAAATGTCTATCTAGCAGGGCTATAAGGGAATCGTATCCTTATCTATCTGCTGGTTTCACAGGGAGCCAGTATATTTTTTGGTAAACAGTATGTTTTTGGACCAATCATACTAAGAAATGAGGCCACTTAAGACTTGACACCGTTCGCCGCAATAAAAACATGTAAATTCGTTCAGTGAAGGATTCCTAACTTTCAAACGTTTCATCGAAAATACTGACCTTGCCAACGCCTCCTTTAGCCATAGTGTGTTGTAGGTTCGTTTCTACATCGTCGCCAATTTATGTTGTTTACTCATGGGTATTTATTACATGGATCCGAGATGGATATTGGTCAGCCTCACATGTTATGCAATAACAAATACGTGGTGTCCATTTTGTCAAAATACTTTTATTCATATATGACCGGCCCTCGTGGCTGGTCATAGCACTTGCATAATCATACATAATGATTATGCTTAGTTTACACTAAAAATATAATGTCCAATCCGTACTGCCAGTTCCTCATATTTATTACTTAGGGTTCCACAATTTTACATCATCAGCATCTCACATTCACCAATTGCACTCCATGTTTATATATATATATATTCCAATGGTCTTACTATAACCTTTCGTCACTTCTAGAACTTCTCAAACTACTAGTCTCTCTGGAACTGTATTTTGGGCTCTAAGACCTTACTATACAAGTCCCTGCAACACCTGGTAGAAGACACCCTAATCAGACTCCCTAAGGATCTCTAGGTTTTGCCTGACAGGCCTAGTCTGTGTTTCTGATACATCTTTATCCTAATATATTAATGAAACCATACAGTACACAACCAATATAAAGGTTGCAAATTAAAGATAACTTTATCTTCTTTCTTATGATGTAGAAAATATATAGAACTATTATTAATTACAAATGTTACATTAGAAATACTGACTTTCACACACTAAACATTACTGTAAAAGCTATACAGCTTCCAAACTATACTGCCTATAGAATTATAACTCAGTATATCAATAATACACATCTTGCTGTATCCAATGCTTAGTAAATTACATTATTCACTATTATAATTCTTTACTTATTACTTGTTTTAAATATAAAACAAACACATTTATTTTAGCTCTTACTGAGACCTGCTATCATGTGGTCACCACGGGGGTCAACCCTTCCCTTCAGCCAGGGGTACTGACTCAGCATGGTCCCTCTATCCTGACACTACACAGTGGACAGTCTAACTAACTCTCTTATCTATATGTATAGATATAATTACTGTGTCTAATTTAACCTAATGCTATCTGTCATACATACATAAGTTATTTTCAATAGTAATTCTATAAGAACCAACTGGTTTCCGGAATTTAGGTAAATACATAACAGGACATTAAATTTAAATATACTAAAGCGTTACCCCAACCTAAACACAGTTTTCAGTAACAGTAAAAGCATGGAAAACCACATCTCTGACTATGCTATATTCTTTTTAAGCACATGTGTAAATATTGTGGAAAGATTTTCTGCAAGTGCGTAATATGCTTCTATGCAAGTGCATTAAAATGTTCAACAAATTTTACACATTACCTTCAAAATATACACAATTTCTACGCACAGAAAGATAAAAAAGAAAATACAAAAGATCATCTTTCATTTTCTGGTTTTATTCATTTAATGGCTTCTGGGTTTACTCATGCACGATGGCTTAAAGGATGTCGGCCAGTTTTGATTTATGAGAAGGCACTCCAATGTTAAACTCTTCTTGAATAATATCTGAAAAATGTATTATAAAAGAAATACAAAGAGTAATCAAATTAAACAGATTTTGAGAAAATCTGGTTAAAACTATAATTTATTACTTTTTAATTTAATTCATTCTGCTGCCCCCATTGCATGATCGTAAAAGGCGACTAAATTTAGGATCTTATCTTTTCTTTTCTTCCTTACTGACTTTATGTTTCCTAATGCCTCTCTTGGCACCGAACCCTCACCATTGGCCTTGAGTTGAGCGTTCGCCATCCCCTGTGAGGAAGGCTCTGGGTTCTGTCCCCTGGCCGAGACACTACCCAAAGTCTATAAAAAGTGGTAGTTTCTGCTCCTGCTTAGCGTCTCAGCACACAGGGAGGTCGTGGGACGCACTGGATTCGCCCGTTGTCAGTATAATGTGGGACCGGGTTGGAGTGTGTTTTGCTTGGTGTCCGTTCGGCGGGCATGCTTTCAGTGATATAGTCACTTTAAAAAGGGCAACAGTTCCACTATAACAAGACACAACATAAAATATACCGCAGTCTCCCAAAACACACGCACCATCGCACAACATACACGCAACACACCGCATGCATGGGAGGCCGTCCTTACATGACCATAGCTGTTAATAGGACGTTAATTAATCAACAAAACAAAATCTGTACTCATACTACCATATTCAACCCAATATATAAATCACTTAATTGGCGAGGGTTACCTCGCCATTGTGATCGTGGTTGCAAAATTCTCTCACAGTCAATTTCCTCAATATGATTGGCTAAGAACTTGCTCGCAGATACTAGCGCTCCTAGCGGCAGTGTATTCAACAACTTTGATTTTACCGGGAATTTTAAATAGCAAATTTTGAGTATGAAAGTTACTGAAATAAAGCGTATCTGTAATGTTGAAATAGGAATAGTAGATAACTGCTTTCATTATCCTTACCATATACATCGTCCAAATGATCTTAGATTGGAAAATTTTCACTTGAATTGTGTACAATGTATCTAGACTTTTCGTCCTGAAAATGTTGTTTTCAATACATGAAGACGTTTCGTCCCGAAAATGCTTCGCTTCGCCCCACGCGTTTAGTCCCTACTAGTGACAATTATCCCGCAACGGAAAAAATGAAATCTATATTTCACCTCAAACATTAAAATTGTTACAATAATGATTTTTGCACTTTGAATCACATTAGTTTCGGGAGCAAATATATTTCAGGACGATATGGAGATTTGTTTTATCACGGCTGCGTTATGCCACATGTACGTGTAAATCCACAATGGAAGAAAGACAACTCTAACAAAATTTTGGACAAACTTGGACTACCGATAAAATAGCACGTGACAGACGGTGAACATTTTGTAAATGTCCAAGGTGGGTGTAATCATTAACTAAACGGCAGTTAATAAGGTATGAATGTTTACCACATCCATTATTATCGATAATTTTAATAAGCACACATGTATAAATATCAGATTATATCTATATACTAAAGCACGTTCAGAGATTACCACTAAACCATACTTTTAAAACATTTTAGTTATTTTCACCACAGGAGCTTGACGTTCTGATCATATACATACAGCATATTCATTAAACTAGGTAATACGAAGTATAAATTTTTGGCCGAATGACATAAATTCATATGTGGAATGTTCATATAACTCGAAGTGATATTTTTTGGACTACTAGATCGACGAAAATGCCGATTTCTTCTTCATAATTCTTCCGTAAAACGGCACTTAAAAAGCTGTTTCAATCTGTAACAAATGTAGAGAAAACTGTTAATTGTTTAGCAATTATCCTGAGTTATATTTTACCAACAAGCATCAGAGATTAGCAATTAAAACTTACATAAACATATTCCCGACTCTCACTTGCATTGTGTGATCACTCGAGCGGAACTAATCTCTACCACCTGGACACAGTCTTACAAATGCCCACTATGATCACTGTTTTTAGTGCGATTACATCTTAGGGTGTGTGAACAATGTTAGTTTTTTTAACTTTTTACTCAACAAAATAGACTTTGCGCACCATCATTTTCTGTATAACTTATTAATTTTACCACTGTACCCCATGCATACGTGTGTGTATTTATACTTCTTTGTGCACATTATATAACAACGGCTATAGACTGTATATTACAATCAATTTATGAAGGACAAAACTCTTACATGTAAGAACAGGAGGACTGAAGAACAGCGGGAATTAAACTTCAATAATATTTCCTCTATGCTGGTATTGCTATTTATGATTAAAATGTTTAATTATATGATATTAACCTTTTCAGTAATTAACTCTGTTAAATACATTTATTGTTTCCTTATGTTTTACAGAATGTCAGCATGCATGTATCATTTCAACTGAAAACAGCCTAGGAGAAGAATTGTGTGAACAAAAAGAAGTAATTTTCAACTGTGGAAAGCTTAATTATTGTAATGATTTTCAATCCCGAAATAATTACTATCATCATCTTCAAATTCCTAATTCTGAATCTTAACTGTAATATGATTCTAAGCATATACCTGATATTTGTTAATATTCTATGACATGTACATGCTTGAAATGAAATGAATAAATAAAAGATTATTTAAATTTAAAACACAATATGACATTAGCTGTTAATACTTTTTGTCAAAAACATATTAAGCTTATCGTTCATAACACACTCGTCATCACCTTCGAGACAATTTAATGAAAATCAATTAAACATTATTTGTATAACACAGGTCGTCTTATGTTTTCCCCGCCTTGACTATCAATGTTCCCTGATCACTCCACTGAAAGTATTGATTTTACCATTTTTTTGGTTTCAATCACACATGAACTGCCTTTAAATCAATCACACCAATGAAACATACATTCATTTACTGCATTCTTTAATACATAACTACTGGCTAAGGCAATACCTGCCCAAGACTCAGCAGATACATTATTTGATTTCACCTTGAAATATATACATGCCAATAGGTATCCATATGTAACATGAAAGCGGACGAAAAATGTTAGCGGCAAGACGGCCGATTTACGATCCCGCGACTTTGCGAAACACTAACTGATTAGCTTAGGCACCAGTCTCTACCGACTGAACTACTCCTAGGTCATAACGATAAGTCAGACGCCAGTCCAAGGATCCCGCAACACTTTACACCCTAACCTCCCATCTTTATATAGACATACCTATCACTGAGAACCACTTTTCCAAACACCAGCAACACGTTGCGTTATTTTAAGAATTTGAGGTGCCAATTCCTTTGTCTAACAGAGAGAGAAAGAAAAATCGGTAGCTCTATCCGAACTGAAGTCTAACATCTGAGACGACTGATAATCAACCCAGTCTGTATCCCAGTCCGAACAAAAAAATATCTTATAACTTATCTAAAAACTCCGCTTTACTCCTTTTTTGATTTCAACTCCTACCTTTGTATGACTCTAGATCAATCTCACTCCTGGCGATGGAAAAGAAATATCTTAGACTTACACGAATCTTTGGAACAAATTTAAAACATGCAACATCTAGTGATTGTTTCGCCATCAGCTAAAATACGTATCCGCTAGTCGTTGTGTTTGCCTGTGAAGATGCTTAATGATTCTTCTCAAACGTGGCTAGTCTAAAATTTACTTAATTTGCTACATTTCTCCTTGCTCAATTTAAGATAAATATATTTCCGTACTGCTGGTATTCCAAATAACTCATGATTAACATCATTCAATTTTTAGCTGTAAGCTATACCTGCAACATTGATACATGATAGAACGAGACGTAAACAAAGTCAGGACTCAATGACGGACAGCCAATAGCTTATATGGACATACTGCAACGATAATATCAGTTTCAGTTTAACGGTGACCAATAAAGAAGGGAACAACACACAATGCTGTTATTCTCAATTACTGCTCTATTCTATCATATCGTAATAATTACAATCACTTTTTGTTACAATGTAAGTGCAAAGGTGCACTTATTGCGACCGAGAATATTTTGCATTTGAATATTATGTCACTCTTCATACATCGATATTCGGACCTCCCCTGCGACCATAGCTTTTCCCTCTCCACCCCATATTTATGATGATTGATGCGCAAGAATATACTGATATATAAATAGAATATATTTAAGCAATTTCCAGCCACTAAAATTCTAACCTAAGCCCGTCAAAATTAAACCAGGTTTTTTTAACGGCGTAGTAAGACTATTGCCGAATTTATCCTCAACCTTTATCTTACATACCTAATTAATGCCCATATAACAATGTTATGATCATCTAGTAAATTACTCTGAATGGGTCGTACAACAAGTAGCATTTTAACAATGTAATTATAAACAAATATTGCAATCAACACATGAGAATCTATGAACTCTAATAATCAGAAAAAGATATCTAAAAACTGTCTGATATTCTCAAGACGTAACTTGGGGTATACCTAACACAATCACCAGTATATAGCGTAATCTGAGATCTAGATCTAAATTAGATTATATTAAGACATTGATTTACAATATCTAGTTACAGATCAATAAATGAATAGTAGTAGCGTTTCTTACAAGTAAGGGAAAAACCACTGCTGAACCAACAAAAAAATCGTATGTTATTGTTGTCTTAACTGAAAAAAAAGGAATGATATCATCTAATTCACTGTATCATCCTTACTAACTGAAAATCATTTGATTCACATGTAAAGGTGGGGTCAGACAGATTTTACATTTAACATCAATAACAGAGGATATGGGAGATTTCAGAACAATAAAAAATGTTGTAGAAAAATTCATTTGTAATTTTGTAAAACGATCCTGAAGTTAAGAAAGTGTACAAACAATTTCATGGTCTATGGTGAGCTAACAAGTTATCCGGTTTGAATTGAAGTTCGGATACAATGTATATCAATCAACTTGCTGTTTTACAAAAGAATAATTACAAACTTGTTAAAAGTATACCAATTGACCAATTTATTCAAAAATCACATGGTGATATTGATAAGTCTTCTAGAGGACAGACATATTCTATATTTAAGACATTTTGGCATAGAAAAGTATGCCCCTTGTCTTTCTCTGCTGCAAAACAATACATGTTAACTGATACTGTGGTCCCAGGAACTTGATGACAATAGTCATTAAGAATGGATATTTTCATTAACATCAAATTAACAAGGAAAATGCTAAAGGTGTTATAAAATCATTTGACATATAACATCATAGGAAATATTAGAATGGGCTTCCAAGATTTTAGTATGTGTCTCTTATTTTACACTTTGGTGTCCAAGGAATCCTCAAAAGTCCAAACTGGAAGGAAACACCAGCCAAATTTATTTCTTATTGTACAAAACTACAGTAGTATTGACCTTAGAAATATATTCCTCACTAATATCGAGACCGAGCCATTTAGTACTTTCAGTACTTTGATTTTTAAAATGTTCTCCCAGAATAGGAGGCAATATAACTCGATAGACCAAGGGCATAATTCTCATAGATAATATGAAATCTTGATAACGTATCCTCCATTCAGTACTCTGTGTCTAGGTCTCAGACAGGTAAACGAGAGTCCTTCCTGGCTACTCTGTTTACGGTCAGATAAGAGTCAGATAAGAGAAAAACATACACACAAAAAACATTTGTGTCGTCAGTAGCTGTCATTGAAGTATTTACTTAGCCACACAACTACTTCTTTCCTTGATTTATCGGATGTCAGTATAATGATGGAGGTGACTCGGGGATGTTTGGTGTGTTGACCTTGGTGTCTTCGGCGGCATGCTTCAGTGTTATACGCCACGTTTTAAAAAATGGCAACAGTTCCACTATTCGAAGAAGTCACAAATATAAGTATACCGCAGTCCCCCAAAACACGCACCTCGCACAAACATGCACGCAACACATACCGCAGGCATGGGAGGGCGTTCTTTACAGATGACCCCATAGCTGTTAATTAGGACGTTTATTAATCCAAACAAACAAACAAATCGATTTCCAGGTTTGTTACCGCAACCCGGTCGCAGAGTTGCCCTCGATTTCATCTGGGCGGAACATGAATCAAAGCAACAGTTTTTTAGCATTTGTTGAAAATAAGTATTGCCATTCAAAAGTTTAAAGATTTGATTAGTATATATATAACCAATCATTTGTTCAAGTTCACATATTACAGTCAAACCTCGAACCTCGATGAAAGTCGAATTTCTCGCTGTATGCGGTACTTTATGTCTGGTCCCTGGGAATTTCGTTCACTATATAAACATTACTAACTAACCCATGTATGAAATCGAAGTTCTCGATTTTGTATTCGAACTTTTTTTCACTGCATCCATTTGTGGTATGGAATCACAGGTGACACTGTACACCTCGATGATTCGAACTTAAAAACTTACCCTGTACAGATCAAGGTGTTCGCCCCGATTCAAGTCCGCAGGCAATGCTCTGTCACACCTAGCTGTCTCGCTTCGGACGGCCCCCCTCTTCGCCGGACAATATGGGATTATGAGCAGCTTCTGTTCGCTAGCTTGATATCATCAAGATAATTAATTATCACTACATCAGAGGCCGATACCCGGTTGTTTTGTTTTTGTCATGGCATGGCGCGGCGCCGGCGTCCGTCCTTACATGACCCTTTAAATCACTACTAGCTGAGTAACATAGGAACGTTTAATAAATCAAACAAACAAACAAACTTGATC
Source organism: Argopecten irradians (assembly GCF_041381155.1). Classification (NCBI taxonomy): domain Eukaryota; kingdom Metazoa; phylum Mollusca; class Bivalvia; order Pectinida; family Pectinidae; genus Argopecten; species Argopecten irradians. The sequence continues at coordinate 9,435,969 of NC_091148.1, read as the reverse complement.
CCCCAGCGGCAGTTGACGGGGCGGGGCCCAATAGGGGAAAATAGAGGTAAATCCTTTAAATCGCTACTTGTCATAGAGTTCCTGCCTGGAATGTAACCAAATTCGGCCACAAACATCCTTGGGGGAGGGGAACAGAACTTGTGTAAATTTTGGCTCTGACCCCATGAGTGGTCAGGATGCGGGGTGGGCCCAATAGGGGATTTAGAGGTGAATATTAAAATTCCTTCAGAAAAGAAACAGATGAACCTGTACTTCAGAACATTACTTGGCATTACAAACCAGCCTGGCGTGAGCGATACAGGCCCTCTGGGCCCTCTTGTTACAACATGTTTTCGTTTTTTATATTCATTCTGTAATATTAAGCATCGCTTAAATTTTTTTTGAGTCACCAAACGAACAATTGTACATGGGTTAGGCCTATAGTATCACGCAAGTCTTGTTTATAATATACATAGTATGTGATTGCTAACGATAGCAATACATGTGATTAATTGCATACTTTGTTTTTATTTTATTTTGCTTGTGGTAAATACAATGATTATAAAGTTTACGGAACGGAGACGACATGTACACACACAACTACCACAGTTGGTCATGCTAAAAACAAAAAAACATAGGTCATAAGTTTCAACCCACGAATTGTTTAGTTTCGAAGTCTCGATGTTTTTGAAGTTTCTCTGATGGTCCCTTGTTAGCTTCGATACATCGAGGTTTGACTGTATAACTTATAATAACAGCCTCCTACCAACGGGATCCGCGATACTCCTCGATACTCCAAGGGTTCCGATCATTCTATACCCCTGGAGACTATCTCATGAAGTGTGTATAGTTGTGAATGATTGATTGTCTTCATTTGTTTGTGGAGTTGTATGTGATGTTTCGGCCACAGTTATGTTGGTGAAAGGCACTGTGGGTTCATCACGTCGTGGTTTGCATGCAGGCATGTATGATGTTGTCTAGAGTCAACTGGATTGGTCCATATAGTAAAGAAAGGCTGGTTCCTACCACTGATGGATGGCTGTTTCTGTGGTGTTAAATATCTTCGGATTAATATGGAAAATGGACTGTTAATTAGTAGAGGGTGAAAAAAAAAATGTGGATGTAATAGAACTGTTAAAATTGTTTGCGAGAAAAGGGAAAAGAATAGAATATGGTTTCTTGGTTGTAATTAGAAATCCAGAACTAGTAACAGAGGACTTTTCCTGCAGGTAGGGCGTTAGAATTGCTAGCCTGCCTGCCTCTAGGGCTGACTGTAACGAGCTATCCCGTAGTAAAGATAGTATCTGTCGAGTAATTCACGAATTATTGAGAAAGGTCGGAGTAAGAATATTCGTTACTCTGATATTTGTGGGATTCGCGGATCTTTCAAAAGGCAAATACAGCTAATACCCTTCATTTAATGCTGAGCATAGCTCAAAAATATGAAGAGAGAAGTACACTGAAGTCATGAATATCATCGATGTTTTCGCTTTGAAGTAGACCGGAAAGTACCAAAAAGAGCTGCGTGAAGCTAAAGCATCCTAGGCAACATTGGTCCATTGCTGGGTCGTAGTGGTGTCCAGCTCTTGATAATGTTGTGGAATTTTTTCATAATATAATAATAATGATCAACATATATTTATTAGCTCACATGACCGTCCAAAGGACCGAGGTGAGCTTATGGGATACCGCAGCGTCTCGACGTCCGTCAACAATCGACTTCTTTCTCCATAACCCGCTGGTTCCTGGATTTCAATAAAATTTGACTTGGTAGCATCCTTATGGGCTACTAACTGAAAATTGTACAAATGATGGGGCTGACCCCCCGGGGGCCTGAGGGGGCGGGGCCAAAAGGGGTCAATTTGGCTATTTCCATCATAATAAACGACTTCTCTGAAAATAAGTACGGTATAGCACCCATAATGCAATGGTAGCATCCTTATAGGGTGGGGATTCAAAATTGTACAAATGATGGGGCTGACCCCCCGGGGGCCTGAGGGGCGGGGTCAAATAGGGCTCAATTTGGCTATTTCGATTTAAACGACTTCTTCTCTGAAACTAAGCATGAGATAGCACTCATAATGCAATTGTAGTATCATTATAGGGTGGGGATTCAAAAATTGGCATACAAATGATGGGACTGAACTCCCGGGGGGGGGGGGGCTGAGGGGCGGGGTCAAAAGGGCTCAATTTGGCCTATTTCCATATAAACGACTTCTTCTCTGAAACCAAGCATGGGATAGCACCATAATGCAAATGATATCATCCTTATAGGGTGGGGATTCAAAATTGTACAAATAATGGGGCTGACCCCCCGGGGGCCTGAGAGGGGGGGGGTCAAAAGGGGGCCAATTTGGCTATTTCCATATAAACGACTTCTCTGAAACTAAGTACGGTATAGCACCCATAATGCAATGGTAGCATCCTTATAGGGTGGGGATTCCAAATTGTGCAAATGATAGGGCTTGACCCCCCAGGGGCCTGAGGGGGCGGGGTCAAAAGGGGGTCAATTTGGCTATTTCCTTATAAATGAATTCTTCTCTGCAACTAAGCACTGGTATAGCACCCATAATGCAATGGTAGCATCCTTATAGGGTGGGGATTCCAAATTGTGCAAATGATAGGGCTGACCCCCGCGGGGCCTGAGGGGAGGGGTCAATTTGGCTATTTCCTTATAAATGAATTCTTCTCTGCAACTAAGCATGGTATAGCACCCATAATGCAATGGTAGCATCCTTGTAGGCTGGGGATTCCAAATTGAGCAAATGATAGGGCTGACCCCCGGGGCCTGAGGGGCGGGGTCGAAAAATGGTCAATTTCCATATAAATGACTTCTTCTCTGCAACTTAACATGGGATTGCGCTCATAATGCAATGGTTACATCCTTAAAGGGTTTGGATTCAAAATTTTGCAAATGATGGGGCAGACCCCCCCCCCCCCCCCCCCCCCCCCCCAGGAGCCTGAAGGGTGGGGTCAAAAGGGGTCAATTTAGCTATTTCCATATAAAACGACTTCTTCTCTGCAACTAAGAATGGAACAGCACTTATAATGCAATGGTAGCATCCTTATAGGGTTGGGATTTGAAATTGTACAAATGATAGGGCTGACCCCCGGGCCTTAAACGGCAATAGATGCGAGGTCAAAAAGGTCAATTAGGCTACTATTTTCATATAAATTACTTTGTCTCTGAACCTATGTATTGGATAGCATATTTGTATGGTATCAATAGCATCATTGTATGGTTGTGATTCAAAATTAAACTTTGGGAGTCAATTTTGCTTATTTTTCTAATTGTCAGAGTCTTGTGATAATTACTAACAAAAAACCAGGTGAGCGATACAGGCCCTCTGGGCCTCTTGTTGAATTTTAGAGATGTAAAAGATTATTATCGATTTCGTTTTCATTACGGGTCGGAAATATGTAAAAATACGAATTATATTATATTAGGCTACGGATCGAGTAATGTAGATGTAAATGCGTGTGTAATCATCGTCTGCTAGATCCGGTTGTCTGCTACGATGACCGAGCAATATAAAAATCCGCCGGCAAAATTTACATCCAAGGTATGGAAGTACTTTGGAATCGCCAAAAATGACGAGAAAAAGGCCATTTGCAAAACATGTGACGGTGAACTGGCCTATACCGGCGGCACAACTAACCTGTCAAATCACATGAAAAGACACCATGGTATTGACCCCATGTCAAAAGTGAAAGGTAGGCTAATTATGAGTCAAAATCATAAATCACCTGATTAAAAAATAAAAACTATAGGCCTAGAACCAAATTAAATTGTAACTACTCTTATAGATTTTAAGTATTTTTTTTCTTAATCTCAATGTTTTTCTGTATTTGACCAAAATAAAAGTAACAATGAAAATATTTTGATAAGGTGATTTATGCCTTACCATGATAATTTATATACAGTGTACCACTTCACATTTATATGGTTTTTCCAAGATCATGATCTTTGATTCATGCCGTAATTAATGTGTAGTAGTATATTGAAGATGTCATTTCAAACTTCAAATGGTTTGATTTCTTTTACAGTTACAGTGACTGAATCCTGTTCTAAAGTACAACTTTGAACCCTTCAACTAGCTTAAGGGTGTACACCTCTGAGAAGTCAAAATTTTCTTGTATTAAACTTTTTTTTCTCATTATAGATTTTTGAAAAAAGGAGTTCGTACCATAAAAGAAAATGGAAGAAAAAATATATGTCCGTGTGCTTGTTTTTGAGCTATAGTCACTCGAAGACAACTAGTTGACAAAATGTTGGATTTTATGGGAATTTTGCCGTTTTGACCATATGAGATAGCGATTAAAGCCATAATTTCCTAATGAGATGTTTGATATGAATAAATGTTTGTAGAATTCATTTTCTAGTAGTCTTCTTTAAAAAATATACCAGTTTTGATCAATTATACTAATATTTTTTCTCAGAATAACAACATATGCTACCCCTACCCCTTAATTTTGAGCTACAAAATGCACCATTTTCAGCCATTTTTGCCAAATTTAACGCTTAATAGAAAAAGTTCTGGTATTAAACTTTTGTTATTATTTTGCATATCAATAGGGAAACGGTAGTTCTTTCTAAATCAGGAAGAAAAATTGGGGGTCCGTTGTGCTTACTTTTTTGCCCCATTTGAATTTTTGTTATTTTTCAGTATTTTAGAGTAAAAAATAAAAGTGCCCAAATTACCATTAAATGTAAAAATAAACTCACAAAAGTGTATCGTTTTCACATATTCATGCCCAATATTTTAATTACTACGAACCTAGTAACGATTTGCAGCTAAAATTAGCTAAATACAGCTAAAAATGCTGGCGCAGTGATGATTTTAGTAAAAAACAATTTCAGTAAAAAATGGAAAAACTGTGGCTCTACTTGAAGCGAAAAAAGACACAATACACTAAATGGGCTATTTCTTCACTGTATAAAAAAAATCTACTAAAAATAGAAATGTAATTTTTTGACAAAATTTGCATCTGGCAACTTGCTACGTATTGATAAATTATATTTAAAAATCTCATAACTTCTTTGATCCCGAGACTTCAACGGGACTGAAACCTCAGAAGAATACATCCTTAACTGCAACTGCTACACATCATCTTCGGCACTTTTCAGCACCTTCAACCAATCCGTTCCTTTTGGCCCAAAAGATGAAGTTGCCACAATCCAAGACTCACAGAATTACAGTTGGCATTGCTAAATACATTGTTGATGATATGCGCCCTTTCAGCACTGTAGACAGTCAAACATTTCGAGACATGATTAATGAGTGTGAGCCCCGATATAGATTTCCCTGTAGAGGAACTTTTACTGAAAATGTCATTCCAAGGATGTTTGACTCTGTTAGTTCTCGAATTAAAGGTGAACTACTTGATTCTGAAACTACTACTGACTACTTGGTTGGACAGTCGCGCAACACAGTCTTATGTAACAATCACAGCACATTTCATCAATTTTGACATGGAACTTTGTTCTCGAGTTCTTCAGACAAGGCAACTACCAGAGTCTCACACAGGAAAGCATGTTGGAAATGTGCTTCGAAAAGCACAACATGAATGGTCCTGCAAAGTCAATGTGTTGACAACAGACAATGATGCAAATATGAAAATAGCTGCCCAAACTGCAGGAATACCTATTCACATCGGTTGTTTTGCCCATACGCTTAACTTGGCTTCTGGCAGAGCTCTTGACCTGAAAGAAATCCATCACATGTTGGCTAAAATGAGATCTATTGTTTCATTTATGCATTGCAGCACCACTGCTGCTGCTATCTTAAAGCAAAAGCAGAAGATGTTGAACATTCATGAAAATAAGCTCATTATAGATGTCAGAACCAGGTGGAACTCTAGCTATCTGATGGTGGAGAGATTTCTACAACAACAAGTTGCTATCCTTGCCACATTAACTGATGAGAGAATTAAAAAACAGATTGAGGTTTTTGTTTGTTTGATTTATTAACGTCCTATTAACAGCTTTGGTCATGTAAGGACGGCCTCCCATGTATGCGGTGTGTTGCGTGTATGTTGTGCGAGGTGAGTGTACTGGGAGACTGCAGTATTTTCGTGTTGTGTCTTCTTGTATAGTGGAACTGTTGCCCTTTTTATAGTGCTATATCACTGAAGCATCTGTGCAGGCTAGTAATATTCTTGGACAAGATGAAGTCCAACGCTTTGAGGAATTTCTGAAACTCATGGAACCTCTTTATCAAGCCACACTTGCACTCTCCGCTTACCAGTATCCAACAGTTGGGCTTATGTTCCCCTTGCTTCAGAAACTGAAAGATCTTTATTCACCCTTGGAAAGTGACAGTCCATTTCAGACAAAAATCAAGAATGCTATTCTGAAAGATCTGGAAAAAAGATACCAAAGTGAAGCTCTTATGGAGTATTTTGAGGAAGCTTCTGTTCTTGATCCAAGAGTGAAGGATAAAGTCTCTCAGGTTGCCTGGGATAGACTGAGAGACAAAGTTATGAACTTACCTTCAAACCAGTATCTACATGTCAAAACAGAACCAGGGACCTATCAGGCAGAATTACCAGAGCTGCCAGCTCTCCCTAGTGTTAGTAACCTACCAGCACCACACGAAATTCAAGTAAAGGAGGAGTCCGCAGACTCCCCAACTTCTACTGCTACTAGTGCCAAACGGAAAAGGTCTGCCCTGAGTTTCCTTATTGATGAAGATGATGATGTTGAGATATCCAAGGTTGAACCTCCTCTATCTAAAGAAGAACTTGTTAATAAAGAAATGTCCCTGTACAATTCTGATAGAAAGCTGTCATCTCATGCTAGCCCATTGAAATACTGGAAGGAGAATGCAAGCAGATTCCCTTTTTTATCAAGGCTTGTGAAAATTTATCTCTGTGCACAAGCAAGTTCTGTTGCTTCAGAACGTGTATTCTCTACTCCTGGGGATATTGTCACAGCAACAAGATCTTGCCTTGACCCTGAACATGTTGATCAGTTGATCTTTCTTAAGAAAAACTTTGACCAGAACAAAGATATGGCTGCTGTACTTCACAATATGTAACTCTATTGCAGCATTGCTTAATGATAAGATCATTATTGATTTGTTATTGATTTATCAATAAAAACAGTTTTACTTCAATTGAATCATTTGCTTGTATCTAACTGGTGAATCGTCAACCCTGAATCGTGGATCGGATCGGATCGCCACATGTTAGACAATCCATAGCTCTACTGCTGCCCATATTGCATGATCGTAAAAGGTGACTAAATTGAGGATATTATCCCTCTCTTCTTCCTAACTGACCTGATCTTTCCTAATGCCTCCCTTGGCACCGCCTCACTTTTGGCCTTGAGTAGAGCGTTCGCCCCTGTGAGGAAGGCTTTGGGTTCTGTCCCCTGGCAAAGACACGCCAAAGTCTATAAAGTGGTAGTTTCTGCTCCTGCTTAGCTCTAAGCATACAGGGAGTGGGACGACTAGTTTGCTCGTTGTCAGCATAATGTGACCGGGTGTGTGTGATTGGGGCCGCGGTGGCCGAGTGGTTAAGATGTCCCGACATATTACCACAAGCCCTCCACCTCTGGGATGCGGGTTCGAATCCCATGTTGGGCAGTTGCCAGGTACTGACCGCTGGCCGGTGGTTTTTCTCCGGGTACTCCGGCTTTCCTCCACCAACAAACCTGGCACGTCCTTACATGACCCTGGCTGTTAATATGGACGTAAAACTAAACAAACCAAAAAGTGTGTGATGTTTGGTGTCTTCGGCAGCAGGCCCCAGTGATATACAAGAAGACACAACACAAACATACCGCAGTCTTCTAAAACATGCACCCCGCACAACATACACGCAACACACTGCATACATGGGAGGCCATCCTTACATGACCATAGCTGTTAATAGGACATACATTGATCAAACAAACAAACTCACAAACACTAGGGTTAGGAGGACGGACAGAGGACTCACAAACACTTTGGTAGGGAGTTAATTTCTTTTCCAATCTGGATGCCTCCAGATTTCTTGCTAATTGCTCCAACTGTGTAAAATAAAATAATTATGTCACAGATTATTCTTATTTTATTTGTCATGAAGTTCAAAATGTGAAAAGTTAACGCACGGCGGACGATAATGGACGAAACATGATGACTATAGGTCATCCTGGCCCTTTTCAGGTCAGATGAAAAAACATGCACACTATAGAACGACAACTACAACAATGTTTAGGCAAATTACAAAATTGGGCTGACGAAAATGGCTTTAGACTTTCAAGATCAAAAACTGTCAAATAGGCTAAAACTTCAAAAATCTTCTTCTGAAGTTCTGGAAATGGTAAGAATCAAATACTTGTCATAAATAGAAAGGTCTTAAGGTCCTTTACAAAAATTGTGAATTATATGACCCTGGGGTCTCACGTTTCCCCCTGGGGAGGGGGTCAAGTTTACTATAGTTTATATAGGGAAAAAAACATTTCCAATTTTCATTGGAAATGAGTTAAACTTGGTTAGAATTATTAGCCTGAGATAGCATTTTAATATCGTTATCCATATTGGTCCAGGCCGACCCCTGGGGACAGTGGGGCGGGGTCAAATAGGCTAAAACTTTAAAAATATTCTTTTAAAATTCTGGAAATGGTATAAACAAATACACTTTACAGATGAAAAGGTATTAAAGTTTGTTTATAAAAATTGTAAATTATATGACCCTGGGGTCTCCTGTTTCCCCTTGGGGAGGGGGTCAAGTTTACTATATTTTATATAGGAAAAACACATTTATGAGCATATTTTGCTTAATTTTCATTGGAAACGAGTCAAACTTGGTTAGAATTATTAGCCTGAGATAGCATTTAAATATCATATCCACATTGGTCCTGGCCGACCCCCTGGGGGCAGAGGGGCGGGGCTAAAAAAGGGTCAAATAGGCTAAAACTTCAAAAATCTTCTAAAATTCTGGATATAGAAGAATCAAATAATTATAGATGGAAAGGTCTTAAGATGTTTTATAAAAATTGTGAATTATATGACCTTGGGGTCTCACTTTTCCCCCTGGGGAGGGGTCAAGTTTACTTTAGTTTATATAGGAAAAAACCTATTTGTGAACATTATTTGCCCAATTTTCGTAGGAAATGAGTCATACTTGATTAGAATTATTAGCCGAAGATATAGCATTTTAACATCCATATCCGTCCTCGATGACCCCCTGGGGGACCAGAGGGGCAGGACCAAACAGGGTCAAAATGATTAAAATTTCAAAAAATACCTCTAAATTCACAGGTTTGATGGAAGCAAATACTCTTCATAGTCTAAAAAGTCAAATTTATAAATCACTGACCAACTTCAAGGCCCAGCATATAGTGTTTATATGTCTTTAATTTGTTTCATTATTTGTTTAATTATATATTCTAACTCAGGTGACCGTTAAGGCCCATGGGCCTCTTGTATTGCTATGCCGTTTGATGTGTAGCAGTTAGTTTTATTAGCAAATCATGCTCTCTTACAGTTTAATGCAGGATAGTCATGTAGCAAGAACGCTTGAATCAGAAGCTTGATCCGTGTGTTACAACCATTGCCTGTTGAACTAATATTAAAACGAAATATGGAAATAGACTTGAATATGCCCGGATTCCGATGCCCTCTTCCTGATAAATCATGATCACATAGCGTTTGCATCTGTTGAGATTTCGTGTAGAACAAGCATTCGTGGTAAAGCTATTCTGAATTAGGATTTTCCAGAAATCAATGGGGCATTTTTAAGAAAGTCTAGTTCTATTTAAAGGTGGAATAATTATATATGTAGTAGTATACTGTACCACATAAGAGACATTTTTTTGTTTATATTGGCGGAACACGGAGCCTTCTATAATGTGGAATGCGGAATGAAAGTACACACTAAAAGCGGAATGAAAACTGAACACTGAAAACACAGAAACATATCAGATAAAGTTAAATATCGGCGGCGTATTAGGGCCACTATAGGGACCGCAGAATCAAACCAATAATAGATTTCAGGAAAACCCCTTGATTTCATGTTTCGGAGCCTGCTAATTGGGTATAATGGCGCATCAGTTTCGAATGTTTACTGTGTGGGTAGGGCAATATATGTAGATGTTTAATATGTAAAGAAATTTTGTACATAATTCTTTTAAGTCTGTTTCTGACAGGGGAGATAATCAAGATAGGAATTTTATGAGAATTTTGGTCAAATTTTATTTTTAATTAAAATTGGGGAAGGACAATCATATTTTATATAAATGAGTTAGGTTCGACCCCTAGGGACTGAGGCGTGGGACTCAGAAGGGGGAATTATGATGAAATTTGGCTTTAAAATCCTACTCCTCCAGAACCCATGAGTGGATTACATCCATATTTGGTGTAAAACATCATTGGGGAAGGACAATCATATTTTATATAAACGAGTTAGGTCCAACCTCTGGGGACAGAGGGGCGGGGCTCAGAAGGGGTAATTTGACTGAAATTTGGCTTTAAAATCATACTTCTCCATAACACTTGAGTGAATAACAACCATAATTGGTGTGAAACATCAATGGGGTAAGACAATCATGTTCTATATAAATGAGCCAGATTTGACTAGGGACAAAGGGGTGGGGCTCAGGAGGGAAAACTTTGATGAAAGTTTGCTTTAAAATCCTAATTATCCTCGTTATAATCCTTGGGTGGATTACAACCATATTTGTCATGAAACAGCATTATGTGAGGACAATCATATTTTATAAAGGACTGAGGTGAGACCCATGGGGATAGAACGGCGGAGTTCAAAATGGAAGCTAAAACAGTTTCTTGTGAATAACTAAGAGGCCTAGAGACTTGATTTTTTGTTTGATTAATTAACGTCCTATTAACAGCTATGGTCATGTTAGGACGGCCTCCCATGTATGCGGTGTGTTGCGTGTATGTTGTGCGAGGTGAGTGTTTTGGGAGACTGCGGTAAATTCATGTTGTGTCTTCTTGTATAGTGGAACCATTGCCCTTTTTATAGTGCTATATCACTGAAGCATGCCGCCGAAGACACCTAGCAACACACACCCCACCCGGTCACATTATACTGACAACGGGCGAACCAGTCGTCCCATTCCCCGTTTGCTGAGCGTTAAGCAGGAGCAGAAAATACCACTTTTATAGACTTTGGTGTGTCTCGGCCAGGGGACAGAACCCAGAGCCTTCCTCACAGGGGCGAACACTCAACGCAAGGCCAAAAGTGAGGGCGGTGCCAAGGAAGGCATTAGGAAAGATAAAGTCAGTTAGGAAGAAGAGAAAAGATAAGATCCTAAATTTAGTCGCCTTTTACGATCATGCAATAGGGGCAGCAGGTACAATTCTAACGCCCTACCTGCAGGGCCGATATTTGGCCTACAGCACACTAGGATGAAGGGATACCAAATTTGTTCAACAAATGACCTTTACCTATTTCAGAAACTTACATATTAATTATTGTTTTGTGCCATGAGTCAGATGACCGTTAAGGCCCATGAGCCTCTTGTTGGTTACTGACTTGTTGCACGTGTTCTTGCAGTTTGTACTTTCACAAAAGGCAAGATTTCCAAGCACCTGCATTTGACGGCCCAGACCACGCACCACCAGCACCAGCAGCAGCACCGGCGGCGCTTCCCCTCAGAAGATCTATGCGCATCCAAGGAATGCCCCCCGTTAATTATTACACCCCATATATACATATTAATGTATGTATTATTAGCTCACCTGGTCCGAAGGACCAAGGTGAGCTTATGCCATACCGTGGCGTCCGGCGTCCGTCGTCCGTCGTCCGTCGTCCGTCCGTCCGTCCGTCCGTCAACAATCGACTTCTTCTCCATAACCGCTGGTCGGATTTCAACAAAATTTGACTGGTAGCATCCTTATGGGCTACTAACTGAAAATTGTACAAATGATGGGGCTGACCCCCCAGGGGCCTGGAGGGGCGGGGCCAAAAGGGGTCAATTTGGCTATTTCCATATAAACGACTTCTTCTCTGAAACCAAGCATGGGATAGCACCCATAATGCAATGGTAGCATTCTTATAGGGTGGGGATTCAAAATTGTACAAATGATGGGGCTGACCCCCCAGGGGCCTGAGGGGCGGGGCCAAAAGGGGTCAATTTGGCTATTTCCATATAAACGACTTCTTCTCTGAAACCAAGCATGGGATAGCATCCATAATGCAATGGTAGCATCCTTATTGGGTGGGGATTCAAAATTGTACAAATGATGGGGCTGACCCCCCGGGGGCCTGAGGGGCGGGGTCAAATGGGGTCAATTTGGCTATTTCCATATAAACGACTTCTTCTCTGAAACTAAGCATGAGATAGCACTCATAATGCAATGGTAGTATCGTTATAGGGTGGGGATTAAAAATTGTACAAATGATGTGGCTGACCCCCGTGGGCCTGAGGGGCGGGGTCAAAAGGGGTCAATTTGGCTATTTCCATATAAAACGACTTCTTCTCTGAAACCAAGCATGGGATAGCACCCATAATGCAATGGTAGCATCCTTATAGGGTGGGAATTCAAAATTGTACAAATGATGGGGCTGACCCCCCGGGGGCCTGAGGGGCGGGGTCAAATGGGGTCAATTTGGCTATTTCCATATAAACGACTTCTTCTCTGAAACTAAGCATGGTATAGCACCCATAATGCAATGGTGGCATCTTTATAGGGTGGGGATTCAAAATTGTGCAAATGATGGGGCTGACCCCCAGGGGGCCTGAGGGGCGGGGTCGAAAGTGGCCAATTTGGCTATTTCCATTTAAATGACTTCTTCTCTGAAACTAAGCACGGTATAGCACCCATAATACAATGGTAGTATCCTTATAGTGTGGGGATTCAAAATTGTGCAAAAGGTAGGGCTGACCCCCCGGGGGCCTGAGGGGCGGGGTCAAAAGTGGTCAATTTCCATATATATATGACTTTTTCTCTGCAACTTAACATGGGATTACGCTCATAATGCAATGGTTACATCCTTATAGGGTTTGGATTCAAAATTTTGCAAATGATGGGGCTGACCCCCCAGGAGCCTGAAGGGTGGGGTCAAAAGGGGTCAATTTAGCTAATTCCATATAAACGACTTCTTCTCTGCAACTAAGAATGGAAGAGCACTTATAGTGCAATGGTAGCATCCTTATAGGGTTGGGATTTGAAATTGTACAAATGATAGGGCTGACCCCCGGGGCCTTAGACGGCAATAGATGCGAGGTCAAAAGGTCAATTAGGTTACTATTTTCATATAAATTACTTTGTCTCTGAAACCTATGTATAGGATAGCATATTTGTATGGTATCAATAGCATCATTGTATGGTTGTGATTCAAAATTAAACTTTGGGAGTCAATTTTGCTTATTTTTCTAATTGTCAGAGTCTTGTGATAATTACTAACAAAAAACCAGGTGAGCGATACAGGCCCTCTGGGCCTCTTGTCTAGATAATATTTCATTATTTGTAGGCGGAAGAATCATTTGTAATATGTATACAATATTACATGCAATACCTGTCTCGCTACACACCACACTTGCTCTTCGGCAGTGTACTGTACTCACACACGTGTGTCGCGTCTGTGTATATTTACGTCTGTGTAGTGTAACTTCCGGTTTGCCACGACTCCTCATTCTATTATCTTTTCGTAGTACATGCCCCCTTTTAAATTTAGATTACAGTTTAGGAATTTGCTTTACATGTACACACTTTCTAGATATTTTCTTTTAACGAAATTAGTGTTTATTAACAATGTTTTACCAAGTCTAGCAAGGTCTCGTTAACATGGTTCACTGTCGTTCGAGTTTCTCGGACTTTCATGCATAGTAGATATGTAAACAAATGGTAGAGCATGTTGTGATTTCCCCTGGGACAAACAACTCTACGATAGGGTAGGTAGCATCCAATCGTTTAAAGACTTGCTCCAACCTCTGATATGTATATAAAAAAATTCAAAGCAAAGCGTCACTTTCAATAGGCCGTGCAGAACAGATCGCGCTTGTTCGCAGTGAAATTTTGAACAAAAGTACTTCGCGTCACCTTTCTCGCCCAAGTAATTTACGATTAATTTAGGAGGTTGTGTTGAACTTTTGTACCTTTAAATGTGTAGAATTTAATTAGCTGAGAATAGAATTACATTGTTTTGGCGAATTCCTTAATTTAAGTCATGGATTGGGTATCGCAGAAAATTTTTGTTATTTATCTATCGCGAGTGATATCACGATACAATCATCAGTGTACTTATAGATAACAAATCATGATATTTTGGTATTAAAATTGTATACAATGGAATTGGCATGATTATTTTCTGTCAATTCACCTAATATAGATGTATGAAAACAATGTTATAGTCCTACTATAATACTATATATTCTTGTTTTTTTTATCTATACAATTCGAGATAATGTTCTGTGTTACTTCCGCCTCGATTGTTTTGCAAACAATTAACGTGACTACTGGACGGGGATTCTCAGTACGAGGGTGATGGCGACGCAAGTGAGTCGTCAGGTTCCTTGTTCCGCCACTACATTTTACGATTGCCGTACACAATCGACATCCAGCGATGCTTTCCTCGTTATTTCTTTCCCCTTTACGTACTGTAAGGCCAAAATGCTGCCATACAACCGCCTTTGCTTCGGATTTTTTACGAGGTTATCATTCGTGCCTATGAAGACCGCCATATTGAAACGTGACTAAGCACAAGATCAATCATAATCTACGTATGATAACATCCCAAAAATCCATCTTAACCTGTACATTTGTCTGAAATGTTGTTAAAATTATATATTTTAGTTTTAATTTTTATACAAATTCTCATTTTAAAAACATTTCCCGTCAAAAACGAAATTTTCACTGAAATATACGGAAAATCCCCGAATTATTCCGAGTGAACCGATACGTTTGTTTGTTTGTTTGATTTATTAACGTCCTATTAACAGCTATGGTCATGTAAGGACGGCCTCCCATGTATGCGTAGTGTTGCGTGTAGGTTGTGCGAGTTGCGTGTTTTGGGAGACTGCGGTATATTCGTGTTGTGTCTTCTTGTATAGTGGAACTATTGCCCTTTTTATAGTGCTATATCACTGAAGCATGCCGCCGAAGACACCAAGCAACACACCCCGCTCGGTCACATTATACTGACAACGGGCCAACCAGTCGTCCCACTCCCTGTATGCTGAGCGCTAAGCAGGAGCAGAAACTACCACTTTTATAGACTTTGGTGTGTCTCGGCCAGGGGACAGAACCCGGAGCCTTCCTCACAGGGGCGAACGCTCAACTCAAGGCCAAAAGTGAGGCGATGCCAAGGGAGGCATTAGGAAAGATAAATTGTTGCACGTGTTCTTGCAGTTTGTACTTTCACAAAAGGCAAGATTTCCAAGCACCTGCATTTGACGGCCCAGACCACGCACCACCAGCACCAGCAGCAGCACCGGCGGCGCTTCCCCTCAGAAGATCTATGCGCATCCAAGGAATGGCCCCCGTTAATTATTACACCCCATATATACATATTAATGTATGTATTATCTAGATAATATTTCATTATTTGTAGGCGGAAGAATCATTTGTAATATGTATACAATATTACATGCAATACCTGTCTCGCTACACACCACACTTGCTCTTCGGCAGTGTACTGTACTCACACACGTGTGTCGCGTCTGTGTATATTTACGTCTGTGTAGTGTAACTTCCGGTTTGCCAGGACTCCTCATTCTATTAACTTTTCGTAGTACATGCCCCCTTTTAAATTTAGATTACAGTTTAGGAATTTGCTTTACATGTACACACTTTCTAGATATTTCCTTTTAACGAAGTTAGTGTTTATTAACAATGTTTTACCAAGTCTCGCAAGGTCTCGTTAACATGGTTCACTGTCGTTCGAGTTTCTCGGACTTTTCCATGCATAGTAGATATGTAAACAAATGGAGAGCATGTTGTGATTTCCCCTGGGACACAATAACTCTAAAACTTGCTCCAACCTCTGATATGTATATAAAAAATTCAAAGCAAAGCGTCACTTTCAAATTTTCGGCCGTGCAGAACAGATCGCGCTTGTTCGCAGTGAAATTTGATAAAAATTCTTCCGTCCCACCTGCCCAGTATTTACGTTAATTTTGTAGGTTGTGTTGAACTTTGTACCTTTATATGTGTAGATTTAATTAGTTGAGAATAGATTACTTAGTTTAGTCCTTAATTAGTCAAGGTTAGTCGGTCCCTAGACAAATTACTACCTGGTTTATTACATGTGGTTCTTCCACTTACTGTAATCATAATTATAAAAAAAACATATTTTACAATATTGTTTTGCAATATTGTGTAAACGATTATATCTTCTATCTATAAGTATGTAACATTTCATAATACGATGATACAGTAATAATCCTTCGCTCCATTAACTTTCTGGTTTGCAACTTGACGACTGTACTATTAATATATTAATATGCAGATGAACATCCCTCCTCGACGCTCCTTACGCCTGCAAGGACTACCTCCAGCCATTGAGATTGAGCCTTTACAGGCTGTGAGACGATCTAGAAGGGCAAAGCGTAAGCCAGCCTGGCACGCTGATTTCATTATGTAATGGAAATTGTCGGTAAGAGTTATCTTTCTTTATTCATAGTTAAAGTAATAGCCGGAAACACCGGATGCTCAGATAGAGTTATCTGCCCCTGTGTTTTTGTAGACTGGTTCCCTTACCGTAGCTCTCGACGGGAACCAGTTTAGTGTTTTTGCAATTTCCCGCAATGCACACTGGGAGAGATTGGGCCAATTCAACCACTTTTTTGATTGACAGAACAGGGGTGCAGAATGCGCACAATTTGATAAAGAAATATGAACAGTTTTTGCCCACAGCTAGTGGCCCCCATGGTGTAATGTCATGTAACCCAGATTAGCACACATTTTTCTTATTTTTAAGCATCTATTTGTCAGATTGCAATATAATTCCAATTTTTGTATCAATCTTACAAATAAAGCCTATCATCTATCTGTTGATCATTCTTGCATGCGTTTCCTTAAATAGCGCATCCTTGGATACAGGTCCGGAACGTACCTTTCTTACGACGATATTCATGAATATTTTTTTTTTTCCTTTTAAAGCTTTGTATTGTTTAATAAACATATGAATGGTATAAGGGAAGTAACTTTTGGATTTATAAGTGCTATTCGAGCACACCTTTGTTTCATTTCGCATGCGCACATTATCGCAGATGAAAATTTAAAAATAAAATAGAAAATCAACATTTATGGAGGATAACACATCTCTGAACTACCAAATAACTGACAACCAAATTGATTGTATTCTAGACATAGTTTATACCACTTCCCCACTTTTTAAAGCAGACTTTTGAGCGAAAAGAGGAAAACTAGAGTCATTGCACGGGGCAATATTTACTGTAACACTTGATTTCAGGTATTTTCTCAATTTTATGGCTGTAAAAAATTCCTCCTAGCTTAATGCAGAAATATCACCATTAAACAGGCTGATGAAGCAGCTAAGACTGCTCTTCGCCTAGCACAAACAGATTTGAAACTACCATACACCGACATCAAACCTTCAATTCAGTCAGCCATCAAACACCATTGGCAACAAAGGTGGTCTACCGAAACAAACAATAAACTGTTTAAAATTCAACCTACACTTAATCCTAAACTGTCCAGTCGGAGAGACCGCAGAGAGGTTTGATTGATTGATTGATGAATTAACGTCCTATTAACAGCTATGGTCATGTAAGGACGGCCTCCCATGTATGTGGTGTGTTGCGTGTATGTTGTGCGAGGTGCGTGTTTTGGGAGACTGCAGTATATTCGTGTTGTGTCTTCTTGTATAGTGGAACTGTTGCCCTTTTTATAGTGCTATATCACTGAAGCATGCCGCCGAAGACACCAGGCAACACACTCCACCCGGTCACATTATACTGACAACGGGCAAACCAGTCGTCCCATTCCCGTTATGCTGAGCGCTAAGCAGGAGCAGAAACTACCACTTTTATAGACTTTGGTGTGTCTCGGCCTGGGGACAGAACCCAGAGCCTTCCTCACAGGGGCGAGCGCTCAACTATAGGCCAAAAGTGAGGTGGTGTCAAGGGAGACTCTAGGAAGAACAAAGTAATTTAGGGAGAAAGAAAAGATAAGATCCTAAATTTAGTCGCCTTTTACGATCATGCAATAGGGGCAGCAGGTACAATTCTTACGCCCTACCTGCAGGGCTACCGCAGAGAGGAAGTTGTACTCTCTCGGCTCCGAACTGGACACACATATTTTACACATTCCTATCTATTGAGAGGGGAGGATCCTTCTACATGCCATGAATGTGATTCTCCTCTCACAGTGGATTATATTTTATTGCATTGTATTGATTTTAAACACATACGAGATAAATACTACGATGTCTCCGACATGTACACTTTGTTCCATGCCGTGAGACATAATCGTATTTTTAATTATCTCAAAGAGATCGGTATTTTAAGCAAAATATGAACGTTTTCTCATCATACATCGTATCAACTCAACATTTCATCGTTTAATCAACATTGTGCATGAGTTTTCTCATGTGTTTTAGCCAAATTTATTTTATCCCATGCAAACCTCCTTTTTTATCAAATTAACGTTTACAATCTGTGTTTTAGTCCTTACTTGCTTTTTCTTACCCTGAACTTTTATCCTGATATTAATGCATGACTTGTAGTTTGGCCCTAAATGACCTTAGTTGTCGATGGGCCGTAAAACTCAAACAAACAAACAAACAAAAGAATGCAAAACACATTTCCAACAAGCCTTAAATGAAGAAATATACATTTCAATATTTTTTTTATAGAACTACTCACTCACACCCATTCATTCATACTAGAATGTTATATAAATGTATTATACCATAGTAAATAATGGCTTAATTGCTGTAATATCAGAGTAAGTGTATGCAACTGAATTACTACTATTTAGTATTGCATATAAACGTTTTGAGGATTTAATATATAAGTTTACATAATAAAAAATAAATGTATTTAATTGATCAGGTACATTATGGATGCCGCGTACACAGCAGGCATTGTAGATTTACATAACCTAATAAATTGTAGATGGATAAAATGGTGCCTATTGAATCATTATATAATGGAGAGGAACCCATGAAGACTTCTGAAACTATTGTATCATGAGCAATTTTCAATTTACATTTAAAAGAAGAAATTGAAATAGAGTCACTAATGGAACTGTCAAGTGAGTTCCACATATCCATTGTTGACGGAAAAAAACCTTTTCTTATAGCTATTAGTTCTTGACAGTGGATATTTAATACTCTGTTTTGTTTGTATTTTTCAAATTTTATTGTATCATGCTGAGGCTGGGGTGCAGGGGGTATTTTAAAATGTTGATTATTGATTCCGGATAATGACCATGACTGCCAACTACAATTACATTCAGGTACATTTACTGTAAAACTCTCATGAACGTTATATTGAAATTGTAAAATTCAACTGCATGCAGTTACAATTGATCAACTGAATATTTCATTAAAGATGTTCACTGCCGATATACATGTAGCATGAACAATATTTATCGTCCGTCGTATCTCCGTAAACAATTTACATTTTCGACTTCTTCTCCAAAACTGCTGAAGCAATTTCAATGAAATTTTGCACAAACCTTCTAAGGTATAAGGCCAATCAAAATTGTGAATTATATGGTCCCCACCCCCAGGGAGCTATGGGAGGGGATAAAATTGAAAAAATGTCCTTTACAAAAATTGTGAATTATATGACCCTGGGGTCTCGGGTTTCCCCCTGGGGAGGGGGTCAAGTTTACTTTAGTTTAGTTTATATAGGAAAAACACATTTATGAATATTTTCTGCCTAGTTTTCATAGGAAATTAGTCAAACTGGGTTAGAATTATTAATCTGAAATAGCGTTTTAACATCATATCCATTTTGGTCATGGCCGACCCCCAGGGACCAGAGGGGCGGAGCCAAAAGGGGTCAAAATGGTAATTTCAAAAATCTTCTTTTTGAATTCACAGATTTGATGGAACCAGATACTCTTGATAGATTGGAAGGTCTGAAGGCCCTTTACAAAAATGTGTGAATTTCATGCCCTGGGATCTCAGATTTTCCCCTGGGGAGGGGGTCACATTTACTATAGTTTATATAGGAAAAACACATTTAGGAACATTATTTGCTTAGTTTTCATAGGAAATTAGTCAATCTGGGTTAGAATTATTAGCCTGAGATAGCACTTTAACATCATATCCATATCGGTCCTGGCCGACCCCCAGGGGCCAGAGGGGTGGGGCCAAAAAGAGTCAAAATGGATAACATTTCAAAAATCTTTGTTCTGAATTCACAGATTTGATGGAACCAAATAATCTTCATAGATTAAAAAGTCTAATTTATAAAATCACTGACTGACTTCAAGGGCCTGATGGGCAAATATATACATGTATAGTGTTTATATGCATGTCTTTGTTTCATTCTGTATCTGAACTCGGGTGACCGCTTAGGCCCATGGGCCTCTTGTTAATTATCTCAGAGAAATCGGTATTTTAGATAAAATATGAACGTTTTTCTCATCATATCATCGTATCAACTCAACATTTCATCGTTTCATCAACATTTTGCATGAGTTTTCTCGTGTGTTTTAGCCAAAACTATTTTATCCCATGCAAACCTTTTTTTATCAAATAAACGTTAACAATCTGTGTTTTAATCCTTACTTTCCTTTTCTTACCCTGATCTTTATCCGGATAATAATGCATGACTTGTAGTTTGGCCCTAAATGACCTTAGTTGTCGATGGGCCGTAAAAACTCAAACAAACAAACAAAACAAACAAGCAAATTCATCATTTCCTGAAAACTTCAACAGTTGCAGGCAATTCCAGGCAAACTAACATTCAAAATGTGAGGAAGTTGCTTTCCATTGGACAATGTATTCAGATCGAGGCTCAAATTGCCCCTACTCCACCCCTCCCACATCCCCCACTCCTTTCACATTCTTCCTGTGGGCTTGACCTATGTCCTGCTGTGGCTATGTACACAAGTACTGTTGATGGTAGCATTTGATAACTGGTTACAGAGAAGATATATCAGAAACGTTATTTACAAGAAATGTTTCAGAATAAAACTGGTAAATAACTGGTATTTTGATACAGTTAAATTCCATTTATCTAAAAACTGCATTTTGAATCGAAATTTTTCAGCAGTTAAAACAAGGTTTTCAGAAAACTGTCTTTAAACTGTACACACAAAACTGGTATAAAGAAATGTGAGGAAAGAAAACCGGAAAATGAATTGTAAATGAATGGAAACTATTTTAATTGGGATTTAACCGACATAATAAATAATAAGGTAAATTCACAGTTATTTTTGCTACGGGGAAGTCTCAACCTATGTGAAGAAAGGCCGATATTGGTTAGACTGCGCGGTTTCCAGAACTTGAGAGAGGGCTTTGTATGTCGAGCTGGCATCGCCATTAGTACTCTAATGAACTGCGAACATGAGGTCAACTTCAAAGCGTCAGTTGGATGGGCCTTTCGATTAATGAATCGGCACATGCTGAGCGTACGTAGGATAAATACCATAGCACAGAAGTTACGGGATGGCTATGAAGATGAACTCCTAGAGTTGCAGAGATTTCTCATCCAAGTTTGAGAGACAAATGACATTGACCTGTCCAGAATCGACAATGCATAACAAACACCCCTAACGTTTGATCTCCCCGCTTACACAACAATAGCACCGACCAACAAGCAAGTCCGTGTCAATCAGAACTATTGGTAATGAGAAGAACAGATTTACTAAAATGCTGGTAGGTATGGCCGACTGCACAAAACTCCCACCTTACGTCATATTCAAGAGAAAAATCCTACCACTTGGTAAATTCCTGAGAGGTATCATCGTAAGAGTACACGAAAGCGCTGGATCTGCGAACTGTCAATGAAGGAATGGCTCAGAATGGTAAGGGGTAAACGGCCTAACACTCGTCAGAAGAACCTTGCTTGTTTTGACTCATTCCGGTGCCATAGGCCCCAGTATGAAGTTGCCCTAAGAACAACATGGAACCAATGGATGATGGACGATTCCAAACACATTCACCAAAGGGGGAAGCAGCCAGAACCACAATTAATAGGCATTTGCGAGTGGATTGTCAAGGCCTGGGACACTGGCAGACTAGACTCTGTGATCATCATGTAACGGTGAGTATAAGTTGTCCTGTGATACATGTACACGTACGTCCGTTGGGGTCGAATTGTCCTGTTATGATATAATAGTAGCGTCATGTAAATGTGCCCAGGTATACACGTGCCAGACTTACTAGGGATGGACGAGGGGCAGGTCCGTATTTTTCATATTTACCAAAGCCTTCGCACCATGGCTGCGAGGTGAGTTTATTATATTTTTCAAATAGATGTTCATTGATAAGTAGCTTAGCCCTTATCATTTTATATATATTTGTTTGTTTGTTTTGATTTATTAACGTCCTATTAACCAGCTATGGTCATGTAAGGACGGCCTCCCATGTATGCGTAGTGTTGTGTGTATGTTGTGGGAGACTGCGATATATTCGTGTTGTGTCTTCTTGTATAGTGGAACTATTGGCCCTTTTTATAGTGCTATATCACTGAAGCATGCCGCCGAAGACACCAAGCACACACACCCCACCTGGTCACATTATGCTGACAACAGGCTAACCAGTCGTCCCACTCCATGTATGCTGAGCGCTAAGCAGGAGCAGAAACTACCACTTTTATAAGACTTTGGTGTGGTCTCAGCCAGGGGACAGGAACCCAGAGCCTTCCTCAACAGGGGCGAACGCTCCAAATCAAGGCCAAAAGTGAGGCCGATGCCAAAGGGAGGCATTAGGAAAGATAAAGTCAGTTAGGAAGAAGAGAAAAAGATTAAGATCCTAAATATTAGTGAGCACCTTTTTTACGATCATGTCAATAGGTGCGGCAGTCATGTACATTTTCTAACGCTCCTAACCTGCAGGGTTCGAATTTTTATTATAATTAGTATATAGCACTGATAGACCGTGCAGTACCGCTGCAGTTCTATAGCTATATTCCTATATGTGAACGCGCCTATATCTAATGTTATTAATAATCATTGTAGGATAAATTGTGTAGTTCGAATAAACATTTCACTTCTGTTACATTCGATTACTGTATGTTGGTTAAGTATTATTCTGGTATATTTATAGTATCATTTTAATTGTCCCACAGGGCGTGCTGTGTCGTGTGTGGAGCGTAACTATTTTAACTGGTGTATATTGTGTACTATTCTTAACAGGACTGTTTAATAAACGGTTGAACACTCCACAATGAAACATCTAACCTCACAGTTCTGTGTATGGAAAAACCAAGAGCTGTTACAATCATACGTTCCTTCCTGAAATGTTCGACTCTCCAACCACTCTGGACCGCAACCAACAAAAAGACATTCTGTAGATGGACGAGACCGTGTCAACCAGTGTACAGTGGACCCCGCCCTTGATACGAAACTAACAATGACATTGATTTATTCTACCATGATAGTGACATGACAGGATGGATGATATAAGTTTATTATTGTGATTGTAAGCGTATGCAAATTATGAATGCTTATTGTGTATAAGAATATATAATATATTAAAACATTAGAAAGGTTTGCTGATTTCTTTCTTGGTATTATCAAAAAATGATTGACGTCTTGAGTCTCGTCCTGAGAAGGAAAAAACATTGAAAGGGGGACAATCCAATATGGCGGACGCCAGAGTCGTGAACGACCTCTCAAAAAACACATGTTTCTGCCATATAGTGCCTGCGCACCGACTCCCCCTTTTTTTGACCTGTCAGTATTATCGACCTAGACAAGTGCAAAATAAAAAATAATGGCATTTCCACTGGACGTGGGTGTGCTAGGTTACTAATACCTGGGATTTCAATCATATTCCTCCACATACTCTGGATCTCTGCTAGATTTAGAATAACTGGGCTCAGGACAACTAACTCAATGTCGACATTATACCATGATGAGCTTAACGTCATGGTTTCCAAGTAAGTTTTTTAAACATCATTGCGATCATTCAGGATGGGACGCTTAAGCTCTTTACGATCTTGAGATTTTGTTCCTATACTGTTTGGGAGATATTACGTACGTCACTAACAATGTACTTTTCATCCATTGCATTGCTGTCTGAATCAACGCGATGTTAGGGATATTTAGATCTTTGCTTGACCGGTTGATTCGGTTTCAGCGGCGGAATGTAGTGTTTGTTGAAGGTCTTTTAAACACGGATCTAATTCGCCTCATCCTCGGCTGGTTCTCTGTAAAAAACATCAATAAATAACATATATTGTAATTGAATTATTAGTACTTTCATATATATTGATTGTAGAGACTTGAGTGGATCAGAATTCCTGAATAGCTGAAAGGATGGGATTGTACATCATTTAGGAGTGTTTGATGACAATCAGACATGATCCTAACATGTTTCTTTATCTGTTAAACTGTAGCTCGTTGTGCCACGTATTTATTTGGCCAGAATCTTTTGGGCGAACAATGTCTGAAAACCATGAAGTGTAAGGGGTAAAGATTGCAGACCAAGTTGAAATGCCATTGGGGTCTGAAAAGTTTGGCCTACTGAGATCAGTTTACCTCGGGCTCGCATTGTAAACAAACCAAGCTTATAAGAACTGGAAGAAGTACGGAAACGGTTGGTTGACAACTGGAAAACTAGCACCCCAGAATCCCAACCAGATGAACAACATTCTTTCGATAAGCCTAAATTATCACGCGATGGTGATCCATGTATAAAAATTTTCCCAAACGAGCGATAAAAACTGGCAGAGTAACCAACACATTAAGCAGGGTCAGACTTTGGACTATGTTTGTTTTTGTTTGAGATTTATTAAATACGTCCTATTAATCAGCTCCTATGAGTCATTGTATGGACGGCCTCCCTTGGGTATTGCTGTGTGTTGCGTTGTATTGTATGTGCGAGGTCGTGTTGTACTGGGAAGAACTGCTGCGTATATGACTGATGTGTGGCCTTCGGCATTGAATGACATTGAGCTAAATCAAGCTGAAGAATAATGTAAACAAACATACCGGGAAACGAAAATTGATGGATCTCACTGCCAAATAAGTTTAATGTCTCTTGGACAGATATGTAGACGATAAGTACTATTGAAAGTGCAAATTATGAAATGTCGAATAGAATAGATTTAATGGCTCCCATGATGTTTTTTTTTCTGTCCGCTGAAATGAGTTAGTGCGCAAACTCATAAACAAAGCGTGGTCACGTGAGCTGATAAAAGCCAATTCAGAAGTAATCAGTAACAAAAGATATACACAGAGGAGGGTAAATTTGAATCGTCTACAAGGAGGCGGTAAACTTGAAAGCGAGTAAAAAAATCGACATATTGGCATAGTACTCTTTTTATTATCTTCTTCCTAAATCTAACACAATATTCTTTACTACGTCTCCTTTGGTCACCGCCTCACATTTGGCCTTTTCTGTTAGTAGTACTCGACCCTGTGAGGAAGCCTGATGGTTCTGTCACATGGCCGAGACACACCAAACGTCTTTAAAAAAGTGGTTAGTTTCTGCTCCTGCTTAGCGCTCAGATTACAGAACCTGGTTCAGCCCGTTAGGTCAGTATAATGTGAACGGGGTGTGTGTGTGAACCTTAGCTGTTATTCGGATGATTAAAATAATCCGAAACAAACCAAGTGTTGCATTTGTGTCTTCGGCCAGCATTGCAATAGCGAACTACAAAGGGGCAACAGTAGTCCCAATATAATACAAGGACGAACAACAACACACAAATAATCGCAGGTTTCCCAAAAACACGCACCTAGCAAATACAACACACGCTACAACACTGCATAATTGTTAGGGATAAGTTCCTTACTTGACCCAGTCTGTTAATAGTAACGTTATTAAATCAGAGCAAACAAAACAAACAAAAGTGTCAGTATAATATGACCAGAAGGTTTGGTGTTGTTCGGCGCCATTGCGTCAAAAGTGATGACATGACAGCACATATAAAAAGGCAAGAGTCTCCACTATACAGGGAAGACACAACATGAATTTACCACGGTCGCCCAAAACATGCACATCGCAACACACCGCATACATGACAGGCCTTCCTTACATGACCTTGGCTGTTAACATGACGTTATTTATCAAACAAACAAACAAACTTTAAATGCTGTTGTCGGCTTAAGTGTCAGCAAGCAATATTGATATAAAAAATTCAACAAACTTAATTTCAACATATTGTAAGTGTTGTTCTCGATTATCATATCATATGAAGTGTTGTTCTCGATTATCATATCATATGACCGAAAAGATGCAGTTGAATGCTAGCATTATTATGCTATACTACATAAGGTGAAATCCTCCACTCCATTTAATAGCTGTGATCATTTGCTACTCCAAATCTTCTGGCTATTGGAATCCCCTCCAAATGTTTAAAATCATCGCACTTGTATGAGCAGCAGCGGTTAATGCTTCGTACATCCAAAAGATAGACTTCCAAGTACTACGAGCTCAGGGTCAGATGACCTAATAACAGTATTTTAAGATATTAATATAATCAATGCTTACTTGCTCTACACTATATAACCAGTTTATATGGGACATTTGCTGAAGCCTATAGGAAAGTACAGGTGCTGTTCGTTTTGCAGAGTTCTCAAAATATTCCCATAGTTGCATGTCGTCCTATGGATGGCTGTGTCGGTTGACATGACGACAAGGAGTAGGGTTGAAGCTTGTTGACGGCTTATTTATTCAATGTGAAGTGTAGACAAGAGTTATTTCTCCCTCTAAATCATGTGGCCCTAGAGGAGGCGGCGACGTAGGTAGATGTTAAATGTGCGAGGCGGAAGTACCCAGTTTCAAACCTCAGTCTCAGCTGATTCCCGTCTGACTGGGGCCTATTGCGGCTCTCTATTTATAATGATTGGGTACGTGACTGGTGTACCTGCCTTTGGGACAATGCTTCCCCAAAGGTTACCAAGCTCATCATAAACTGTCAAAATTTACTAATTTAATTCAGAATACAGCCTTACCGGCGCCTGATGCAGGCTTAACAAAATAGAAATGTTTTGATTGTCTGACTGGACTTGGTCGAGGCTGGACAAAACCGCCTGTAATATGCACATTTTGCACAAACTACTGCGCAGTTAAACAGGTGTGTGGACTATGTGATGTCCTCTCATTCCGTCCAGAACATTCCACGTAGTCCCTACCATACCTATTCGGTAACAATTAACCAATAAGTTGGTCACCTAGTTTAACACGTGCATAGACCGTGCGATGTCCTGTCATTCTTTCCAGAACATCCTACGTAGTCGCTACTAAGTAGGTGCCGTAACAATTTACTAATATTTCGGTCACATAGTTTGACCATGCCTTAAAACAACAACCTAACTCTGGCTGCAAGCATGAGTAAACAATTGCGCGTTACTGACCTTTAAGTATACTACACATCGGTACTAGGTCTAAGAAACATTATATACACCACAATAATGCACTGTGGAATTAAACACAGCCTAGTAAATATATAATACATGGTTGTTATTAAAGATGCTCCACCGCCGACAAAGCATAAATGATATTCATTATTTGAACAATAATTGGTGTTCAATCGTGTGTATGTGTGTCCAATTAACACAAAAAATAATATGAAATAATTTATTTTGCCTTTGGGTTATGCGCAATCAGTACTTCATTCCATATAGGATATAGTGCGTCGGAATTTTTTCGGGATGCAATTTATTATTTTTCATATTTGTAACTTAACTTAGAATTAGAAGCTCAAACTTTTTAATGGTGGTAATGGTGTAAAGTAAGTAACTTTTATAACTGAAGAAAAATAGTAAAGCGTATGCTTCTGTTTTTGATAGTGAAAAAAATACCATTTGTCGGCGGTGGATCATCTCTAAACAAGTAATACTTATACACTATAGTTTGAAGTGAATAGTTGGGCAAAGAAAACCAGTCTAAATGCGTTCATTAGCCTTCCAAAAGTTCTCGCATATTAATACGACGGCCAAGTTCTGCTTAGTTTCCCAGTTCTGACCATTAAAGTAAAAAAAAGTTGAAAGCGAGGCTGCGTGGAAATGTAACCACGGACATAGTGAGCCGGGAGAACGTTTTAGAATTTCCATACTTTAAATTAATTTCTTCATACGCAGACAGAGTTTGACGAGAGGTTTTATTTTTCCATTTCATAAGAAATTATACTGGAAACATTCACACCATTTTTACTGAATTTAGCCATCCTTGCCCGACTGTTCACTTTAACTCGCGATCCACAATTATACACGATTTACATGACAACTTCTGTCAAGGTTCAACACTTCCTGTTTACCTAGCGGGAATATTCAAATATCATTTATCAGTAATGATATTCATGGGGACTTAAACAAGATTACCAGTCTGCCTATCTCTATAGGGTTACAATCATCTATCACCAATATTCATTGGGGCTTAAGCAAGGCTACTAGCCTGCCTACCTCTATAGGGTTACATGCAATCAATATCATATGAGCCTTAGCAACTGGCTTCATATCTTGGGTCTTGCTCGCTGCTGGTGCCATTTAAAAAATATCTGTTACAGATCGAAGAACATGCACACTCTACAACGACAACTACAACAATGCTTATGCATATTACAATTGCATGCATTTCTGTCAAATACGAAAACCACACAACGATCCAGACCTCACCCTCAATGGAATTAAAATTCCAGTAGTTGGACAAAATAAACTTTGCGGAGCTGAACATTCTACGTGTTCTCTCCCATTCTGATTGGGGTGCAGACCCGTGAAATTGTTCTGCGTATCTACCGAGCTTTTATTATATCAAAAATTGAATATTGCTCGATTGTCTGTGGATCGGCTCGCAGCTTCTATCAACACTTTCCTGGAATCGCACAACTCACAAGAAGTGGGATTCTTTCCCAGGCGCATATATATGTTTTGGAACTAATTTTCCCCCAGAAACAGGCTTCAAATATGATTTGAACACATATTCCCTTTTAACTTTAATCCTACGCCACACACAATTATTTCTTTCTTTTCCAAATCGTTGAGCGGATAATTCATTCCCTAGTAGCTCGCCTTGTTCAACGGTGATGCAGTAAGCTGCGAGGTTGTGATTACCACCAACTGCCAGATGCTTTTAATAAATTCTGGAGATATCGATAACTTTTTACCGGATTCCGTTGTTTTCTTTAGCCCGATTAACACTTTTTGCATATCTCTTTGAAGGTTTTCTTCAAGAATCCTTTGGTAGTTGAGGGAGCGGCTCTCACTCTCTTTGAGGTGTTCTTGTTGTTGGCAATGTCGTTCGCGAGATATTTCTTCAAGCATGTCAATTTATTTTTCAATTTCCGTAAGTCGACCATTGACATTGTTTAAAAACGTCCCAAAAATTTAGCAGTAAGTCTTTAGTGATTGTTGTTCCGTCGGTTGTTGTGCCGCTGGCTCAGGGCAACAGTTCCACTGTACAAGAAGATACAACACGAACATACCGCAGTCTCCAATAACACGCACCTCGCAATTCACACACGCTACAAACTGCATACATGGGAGGCCGTCCTTATATGACCATAGCTGTTAATAGGACGCTAAAATAACGAAACAAACAAACGGTTCTGTCAAATACGGATTAACGTCAACTTCGTCTTGAAGTGAAGTTCCAAAATAGCGCTGCATTACTAGAAAGGTTGGATTGTAGATGTTGGTCCGTGTATATAATCCATTCCCAAAAAAACCCGCATTTAATCTTGTTTTCAATTCACAGCACAAAGATATCTTCACACAAAACCATGAACTCAACATTTGGCATCAGAATTTCAAATATTTTGTAAAAACTAAACAGAAATTTCGACACCATTGACGACAGACACCGTATCTGATGTACCACCACGGCTCATTCAAACACCTGATATCAATTTATCTCTTAACGAGAATTAAATAACGTAGGACTGCTTGGACTGCATAGTCTGACGAAGAAAAAATCAAACGTTGTGATCTTTATTAATTAACGATTATATTCAGGTCCATGCAACCTACAATAAGTGTGCAAATAATTCAATAAATTCATTATTCAACTTACATGGTGATCATTTGCCACCTCTGTTGGCACACTGTCACAAATAGCTATTGGTTTTTCATCAGTCTGGCGCTGAATGTTGTTGGTCTGTTCATTTGTTGGAGAAAACTAACCATATTTCAAATTTCATATACAAATGTTATTGCTGTAATAAGCAAAAAAGTAATTAGGAATAAACTCAACAATATCAATCTTAAAATCTTATTCCAAATCACATGTAGGATTGAATTCGCAGTGAATACCATGCTGTTACACGTCATGTTGAATCTTGCCATGGTTCAATTTGTGAATCTCTACTTTTATACTTTTAACTCACTTTAAGGCACCGACAAGATTTGTTCCATTGTCAGATCTAATGAATGTAGACTTCCCGCAACGCACGATAAATCCATACATTTATACAGAAGTCTAGAGATGCGCTACCTCCAGATGTACTGCACGGGTAACAAGGTAGGTGAATGTCACCTCATACCTCTTAACAATGCTTCTGCGTTTTAGTTCAAATGGACCGAAAAAGTCCATGCCAACTCTGCTGAAAGGAGGTTCATCGGATGCCAGACGTTCTTCTGGTAAAACAGCCATTTTCTGTCAGCAACACGGAGCTCTGTACTTCCTGCAAATGACGCACTTCGATAAGATAGACTTCAAACGTGTCTGAACTCCGATTATCCAGTACTGTTGTCTCAGGAATGCAAGCACTGTATTCTTACAGTATACAATATACCCACATTACTTATGAGCATCTCCAGCCGACTTTCTTTCGGTTCTACAGGCTGTAAAATCAAGAAACCATAGAAACAAATTAATCCAAAATCTTTTGAAACGAACATTTCCATTATCTTACAAAACTCAAATTACTTATCTCTGGACTCCCAGTCATGTGGGTATAAAGGGGAATGAAAAGGTCGATAAAGCAGCTAAGACTGCTCTTCGCCTAGCACAATCAGATTTGAAACTACCAAACACTTCGATAAGATAGACTTCAAACGTGTCTGAATTCAGATTTGAAACTACCAAACACTGATTTTAAACCTTCTATTCAGACATCAAATACCATTGGCAACAAAGGTGGTCTACCGAAACAAATAATAAATTGTTTAAAATACAACCTACACTTAATCCTAAAACTGTCCACTCGGAGAGACCTCAGAGAGTAAAGTTGTTCTCTATCTTCTTCGAACTGGACACACATCTTGTACACATTACTATCTATTGACATGCATGTGTGATTCTCCTCTCACAGTGGAGCATAATTTAGTGCACTGTATTGCTTTTAAACACATACATAACAAGATAAGTATGTACACCTTGAGACAATAATATTTTCCACTTCCCCATTTTACCATCGTATCAACTCAATATTTCATCGTTTTCATCAATTATTTTGTCCCATGCAACTCTTTTTTTATTAAATCAAAATTTACAATATGTGATTAAGTTTTTACTTGCCTTTTTCTTATCCGATCTTTTAGATACAGCCTTTGTTTATATCCTGATATTAATGCCTGCCTTGTAGTTTGGCCCTAAATGGCATTAGTTGTTGATAGGCCGTAAAACTCGAACAAACAAACAAAACAAAAAATTCTGTTTAAAATTTCGGCAGTAGTCTACGGCGGTTATTGTACCGTCGGTTGTTGTGCCGCTGGTTCTGGCAGTATACTATACCAGGAGACACAACATGAATATACCGCAGTCTCCCGAAACACGCACCTCGCACAACATACACGCAACACACCGCATACATGGGAGGCCGTCCTTACATGACCATAGCTGTTAATAGGACGTTAATTAATCAAACAAACAAACAACCTCCTGAAATAGCAAATACACCATGTAGTAACTTAAGTCATATAAATTTAGAATATTTACCATATATTGATGTTTTCATGATCTCTTTATATTTTGAATATGTAAGCAATATTTAAGCAATGTTTGATTATTGCATATGTAGGCAAACTTTCTTTCCTGTAAATCACTGCCTAATGCACAGGGAAATGTCAATAAATATCAAATCGTTTAATTAGAATACATAAGTATTTTGTTTCTTCGGGGCTAGGGGGCTCTTTTTCGTCCACACAACTGTCCTGGACCTGTTAAAAATCAAGATACCGTACGTTATAAGGCATGATGATATAAATATATTGTGCTGAGGACTGCTTATTTAATTTGACAGCAAACTTAAATAAATTTTCAGCCCAACCCATTATAAGTAAGCTCATCCCCAGATAAAATGTGATGGTCGGAGACCGTCCTTACATGACCATAGCTGTTAATAGGACGTTAATTAAACAAACCCATCCACGACAGTATCCTATACGCTGGATCTAGGCTTAACTTTATACTAAAGTCTCTTCAAAGGCGTTTTATCTATGGCTATTATCGTATTGATTTTGTAAAAGCTCATTATTCCTGTCTGAACTGTTTGGAGAATGTCCATTGTCACTTAAGGCGTTACGATTAACCCTAAACTAACCGGGACCTTATCAGTGCACGTGTCAACCAAGTCATTGAATTAGAGAAATATGTTTCTTCTAAATTAGTGGTTACTTTCTACACACTGACTGCCCTGCAGGTAGGGCGTTAGAATTGTACCTGCTGCCCCTATTGCATGGTCGTAAAAAAGACTAAATTTAGTATCTTAACTTTTCTATTCTTCCTAACTGACTTTATCCTTCCTAATGCCTCCCTTGGCACCGCCTCACTTTTGGCCTTGAGTTGAGCGTTCGCCCCTGTGAGGAAGGCTCTGGGTTCTGTTCTATAAAAGTGGTAGTTTCTGCTCCTGCTTAACGGCCTTAAAACTCCAACAAATAAACTGAGAGGGGTCATGTCCAGGTGGACCTTTGGAAAAGGCCAATCAAATTGCGGCCTGCAGAATCTTGACAGTGAATTTCGGGGGACGAAATAGCTTGGAAAACCTATCGGAATTGTTTTCGTCTACGTAGTCATCTCGCCCGAAGAGCATTAGATAGCTAATTGTATAGATATACGTATACGGGGACGAAATAGCGTTTTCATTTTATTGAGCATGTGTAGAAACGTGGTGTAAATTTCATCCGAAGAATCTTATCAGATCCTCTATCAAAAGATCTGTGTTTTAATTAGATTGACATAGACAATCACAAGTGGACTGATGGAAATGACTAATTTCAATGGGTAACCAACCGTTTCGAACTGTGGTACCATCAAAATGTCTGTTTGTACAATATTTATGTTTTGCCCTGCTCATTCTTATACAGCTCTAAACAACTACTTCGACTACATCCTCTTCCCTGCAGCATAGCTCTGTTCACACAAAAATAATCAATGCAATAAGGTAATGGCGTTCATGGCTCACCCAGCCGGGGTGGCCGGATTTATTAATAATTAGGTTGATTAAAATCTTTACTTTGATTTTTAGCTCACCTGGCCCGAAGGGCCGGTGAGCTTATGCCATGGCGCGGCGTCCGTCGTCCGTCGTCCGTCCGTCCGTCTGTCTGTCCGTCAACATTTCCTTTAAATCGCTACTAGTCATAGAGTTCTGCATGGATTGTGACCAAATTTGGCCACAAACATCCTTGGGGGAAGGGGAACAGAACTTGTATAAATTTTGGCTCTGAGCCCCTGGGGGCAGGAGGGGCGGGGCCCAATAGGGGAAATAAAGGTAAATCCTATAAATCGCTACTAGTCATAGAGTTCTGCATGGATTGTAACCAAATTTGGCCACAAGCATCCTTGGGGGAAGGGGAACAGAACTTGTATAAATTTTGGCTCTGAGCCCCCGGGGGCAGGAGGGGCGGGGCCCAATAGGGGAAATAAAGGTAAATCCTATAAATCGCTACTTGTCCTAGAGTTTTGCATGGATTGTGACCAAATTTGGCCACAAACATCCTTAGGAGAAGGGGAACAGAACTTGTATACATTTTGGCTCTGACCCCCTGGGGGCAGAAGGGGCGGGGCCCAATATAGGAAATAAAGGTAAATCCTATAAATCGCTACTAGTCATAGAGTTCTTCATGGATTGTAACCAAATTTGGCCACAAACATTCTTTGGGGAAGGGGAACAGAACTTGTATAAATTTTGGCTCTGACCCCCCGGGGGCAGGAGGGGCGGGGCCCAATAGGGGAAATAAAGGTAAATCCTATAAATCGCTACTAGTCATAGAGTTCTGCATGGATTGTAACCAAATTTGGCCACAAGCGTCCTTGGGGAAGGGAAACTTAACTTGTATAAATTTTGGCTCTGAGCCCCCGGGGGCAGGAGGGGCGGGGCCCAATAGGGGAAATAAAGGTAAATCCTATAAATCACTACTTGTCCTAGAGTTCTGCATGGATTGTGACCAAATTTGGCCACAAACATCCTTAGGAGAAGGTGAACAGAACTTGTATAAATTTTGGCTCTGAGCCCCTGGGGGCAGGAGGGGCGGAGCCCAATAGGGGAAATAAAGGTAAATCCTATAAATCACTACTAGTCATAGAGTTCTGCATGGATTGTAACCAAATTTGACCACAAACATTCTTTGGGGAAGGGGAACAGAACCTGTATAAATTTTGGCTCTGACCCCCCGGGGGCAGGAGGGGCGGGGCCCAATAGGGGAAATAAAGGTAAATCCTATAAATCGCTACTTGTCCTAGAGTTCTGCATGGATTGTGACCAAATTTGGCCACAAACATCCTTGGGAGAAGGGGAACAGAACTTGTATAAATTTTGGCTCTGACCCCCTGGGGGCAGGAGGGGCGGAGCCCAATAGGGGAAATAAAGGTAAATCCTATAAATCGCTACTAGTCATAGAGTTCTGCATGGATTGTAACCAAATTTGGCCACAAGCATCCTTGGGGAAGGGAAACTTAACTTGTATAAATTTTGGCTCTGAGCCCCCGGGGGCAGGAGGGGCGGGGCCCAATAGGGGAAATAAAGGTAAATCCTATAAATCGCTACTAGTCCTAGAGTTCTGCATGGATTGTGACCAAATTTGGCCACAAACATTCTTTGGGGAAGGGGAACAGAACTTGTATAAAATTTGGCTCTGACCCCCAGGGGGCAGGAGGGGCGGAGCCCAATAGGGGAAATAAAGGTAAATCCTATAAATCGCTACTAGTCATAGAGTTCTGCATGGATTGTAACCAAATTTGACCACAAACATTCTTTGGGGAAGGGGAACAGAACTTGTATAAATTTTGGCTCTGACCCCCCGGGGGCAGGAGGGGCGGGGCCCAATATGGGAAATAAAGGTAAATCCTATAAATCGCTACTTGTCCTAGAGTTCTGCATGGATTGTGACCAAATTTGGCCACAAACATCCTTTGGAGAAGGGGAACAGAACTTGTATAAATTTTGGCTCTGACCCCCCGGGGGCAGGAGGGGCGGGGCCCAATAGGGGAAATAAAGGTAAATCCTATAAATCGCTACTAGTCATAGAGTTCTGCATGGATTGTAACCAAATTTGGCCACAAACATTCTTTGGGGAAGGGGAACAGAACTTGTATAAATTTTGGCTCTGACCCCCCAGGGGCAGGAGGGTCGGGGCCCAATAGGGGAAATAAAGGTAAATCCTATAAATCGCTACTTGTCCTAGAGTTCTGCATGGATTGTGACCAAATTTGGCCACAAACATCCTTGGGAGAAGGGGAACAGAACTTGTATAAATTTTGGCTCTGACCCCCTGGGGGCAGGAGGGGCGGAGCCCAATAGGGGAAATAAAGGTTAATCCTATAAATCACTACTAGTCATAGAGTTCTGCATGGATTGTAACCAAATTTGACCACAAACATTCTTTGGGGAAGGGGAACAGAACCTGTATAAATTTTGACTCTGACCCCCCGGGGGCAGGAGGGGCGGGGCCCAATATGGGAAATAAAGGTAAATCCTATAAATTGCTACTTGTCCTAGAGTTCTGCATGGATTGTGACCAAATTTGGCCACAAACATCCTTTGGAGAAGGGGAACAGAACTTGTATAAATTTTGGCTCTGACCCCCCAGGGGCAGGAGGGGCGGGGCCCAATAGGGGAAATAAAGGTAAATCCTATAAATCGCTACTTGTCCTAGAGTTCTGCATGGATTGTGACCAAATTTGGCCACAAACATCCTTGGGAGAAGGGGAACAGAACTTGTATAAATTTTGGCTCTGACCCCCTGGGGGCAGGAGGGGCGGGGCCCAATAGGGGAAATAAAGGTAAATCCTATAAATCGCTACTAGTCATAGAGTTCTGCATGGATTGTAACCAAATTTGGCCACAAGCATCCTTGGGGAAGGGAAACTTAACTTGTATAAATTTTGGCTCCGAGCCCCCGGGGGCAGGAGGGGCGGGGCCCAATAGGGGATTTAGAGGATAATATTATAATTCCTTCAGAAAAGAAACAATGAACCTGTATTCAGAACATTACTTGGCATTACAAACCAGGTGAGCGATACAGGCCCTCTGGGCCTCTTGTTTGTGTGAAAGTGTGGCTAAAATACCGCCAAATTTTTGGTATAAAACTTTGATTAGAACAACTTATATAAAATCTATTAATAACATGCATCATATTGAATGTAACATCATGAAACTAATACTGATCGGTTCCATAATACATAAAATTAAAGTGAATATAAAACTAAATTGAGCTGAAAAAGGGTTTGCTGTGGGGCTGCCTAAAGGTCAAGTGCCCACGGGTCACCAGTCAGCTTAAATTTTGAAAGTTGATCCAGTGTATGTACAAATGTAAAACAGTAAGATGTGTATATTTGTGAAATTTGAAAACATTTATTTACCGCATTTTACATTTGTAACAAGAGCACAACTTATAATTGACACATATATAAGTAACATATTCAGTGTGCAATATATTGACTCACCTCTGATAAGGACTGATTAATCGATTCCACAAATTGGTTGTATTCCAACTTGTAGGTGTCCATGGAAGTAGGTGCCATTTGTTGAGGATAAGGAGATGGCAGGATCTGTTGTTAGTAGGAGATGGTAGGATCTGTTGTTGGTGATGAGTAGGTGGTGGCATTTGTTTTTGAGACTGTTATTGGAACTGTTCCAAAAAACCACTATCAAAAATCTGCACCATTTCTGTTTGTTGTGGAAGGGATGACCTTCCTTCAGAGTCTTTAATTTTTTTGGAGCCAGCTGGGACATCTTTTTATATTCTTTATTTTTCTCCCCTGAATTTGAGTCCCAGTTACAGGTTTGTCTTTAATTTCCCTAAGTTTTCTTATTATATTTTCGTGGTCAGACAGATCCATTTTTTCTAGCTCCAAAGCCAGCATGTTTGATATCGAAGTGAAGATGGCTTAATTTTCTGAAATAAACAAGAAAATATATAAAAAATAAATGACTCCCAAACATAAATAACCCATTAAGATATATAATACTATTGTTTAGCAGAAATATAATTTTTTTTTAAATTCAGTAGAGCTTTGCTCTTTCCATGCTATGCAGGTGTAGTACTTGGGGGCCACGGTGGCCGAGTGGTTAAGATGTTCCGACATATTACCACAAGCCATTCACCTCTGGGATGCGGGTTCGAAGCCCATGTGGGGCAGGTGCTGGCCGATGGTTTTTCTCCGGGTACTCCGGTTTTCCTCCACCAACAAACCTGGCACGTCCTTACATGACCCTGGACGTAAAATAAACAAAAGTGTAATACAGCTACTAGCTAGATATATCAGTCAGTTTATTTGGTGTTTTTCTTTAAAACTTATAATTGGTTTGCCAAATTCAACTCTAATTATCTTAAATGCAAATGTTTTAAGTTAAAGTTAAAGAAAGTTTTGAAGTTTTCTTATTCTAAACCCCGTTCACAGATGTACTTGTCAATCACTCCCTGAATATAATTGTTCAAGTCTTTGTCATCTTCAATGACTATTTTGTTGTTGTCAAATGCTACTTAAGATTTTGGAAAAGTGCATGCTTTGTAGTTTTCTTCGAATGAATAATTTGTATTTTTTTTCCAAATGTTGTTGATAAATTAGTGTTTTTGTATGTTTTTATTTCTTCTATGTCCTTCATAATTCGTCCCTTTGCGTATCTTATTTTCTTCATTTCTTTGTCTTCGACAGCTAGGTATGCTGTATTGTGTCTGTATTCCATTCAGCGGCATGCTTCAGTGATATAGCACTATAAAAAGGGCAATAGTTCTACTATACAAGAAGACATAACATGAATTTACCGCAGTCTCCCTAAACACGCACCTCGCACAACATACACACTGGCCCTGCAGGTAGGGCGTTAGAATTGTACCTGCTGCCCCTATTGCATGATCGTAAAAGGCGACTAAATTTAGGATCTTATCTTTTCTCTTCTTCCTAACTGACTTTATATTTCCTAATGCCTCCCTTGGCACCGCCTCACTTTTGGCCTTGAGTTGAGCGTTTCGCCCCTGTGAGGAAGGCTCTGGGTTCTGTCCCCTGGCCGAGACACACCAAAGTCTATAAAAGTGGTAGTTTCTGCTCCTGCTTAGCGTTCAGCATACAGGGAGAGTGGGACGACTGGTTCGCCTGTTGTCAGTATAATGTGACCGGGTGGGGTGTGTTGCTTGGTGTCTTCGGCGGCATGCTTCAGTGATATAGCACTATAAAAAGGGCAACAGTTCCACTATACAAGAAGACACAACACGAACATACCGCAGTCTCCCAGTACACTCACCTCACACAAACATACACGCAACACACCGCATACATGGGAGGCCGTCCTTACATGACCATAGCTCTTAATAGGACGTTAATAAATCAAACAAACAAACAAACAACATACACACAACACACCGCATACATGGGAGGCCGTCCTTACATGACCATAGCTCTTAATAGGACGTTAATTAATCAAACAAACAACCTCCTGAAATAGCAAATACACCATGTAGTAACTTAAGTCATATGATATTTAGAATATTTACCATATATTGATGTTTTCATGATCTCTTTATATTTTGAATATGTAAGCAATATTTAAGCAATGTTTGATT
Source organism: Argopecten irradians (assembly GCF_041381155.1). NCBI lineage: Eukaryota > Metazoa > Mollusca > Bivalvia > Pectinida > Pectinidae > Argopecten > Argopecten irradians. Next base: position 9,397,006 of record NC_091148.1, on the reverse strand, counting down.
ATTGCATATGTAGGCAAACTTTCTTTCCTGTAAATCACTGCCTAATGCACAGGGAAATGTCAATAAATATCATTTGTTTAAAAATCGTTTAATTAGAATACATAAGTATTTTGTTTCTTCGGGGCTAGGGGGCTCTTTTTCGTCCACACAGTTGTCTTGGACCTGTTAAAAATCAAGATACCGTACGTTATAAGGCATGATGATATAAATATATTGCGCTGAGGACTGCTTATTTAATTTGACAGCAAACTTAAATAAATTTTCAGCCCAACCCATTATAAGTTAGCTCATCCCCAGATAAAATGTGATGGTCGTATTTACTGATTATAGATATAATTGAGTCTAAATCTACATTATCTATAACTACACTGGGACTTAAATAAACATTAAAAACTGCTGTGACTCTATCTTCACTATTTATTTCTACTAACATTTCTACCTTAGATGTAATATTTGTAGTGGGGATACACTTAAAGGCGAGATTGTTTCGGACATATATAGCTAGTCCCGTTGTTGGGCTACCGAATTTGATTGGTTCATAGTAACCATTTATTTTTGGCATTTTAAATTTTTTTTTTTTTTTTCGTTTCCTGGATTAATAGAATGTCCAAATTTGGATTGTCCGATAAAAATTGTTTAAGGTCAATAATATTGCTTTTAAGGCCATGGGCGTTCCAACTGAGAACAGATAGGGCGCCCGCGGCCTTATTAATTGATTGTGTGTCTCAATCATTGTTGGAGTTTTAGATTTAAACACTAAATTTTGACCAGAATGTTCTCTACTTTCTCGCCCTAATGTAATATCTGCCTGGTGTTGTAAGTGGCGGTGTAGGGGAGGTAACCCTAACAGGTGTCGACGGTCTAGACTCGGGAGTCTGTAGTATAGACCGTGACTGTGGTGAGTTTTGTGGTGGTGGAATTTTGAGTGTCTATTGTTGAATCTACAGACTCTACAGTAGTGTCTAATGTGTCTGTAGATGTGTCTAATGTACTCTGTACTTCCGGCTCACCAGGAGTGCCGTCTAACCCTATCCCTAACTCTTCTATCAGTACAGAGTTGAATACCTCAAACAGTTGTTTCGGCCTTTCATCTAAATTAGCCAGTGCTAAAAATAGTGTACTAATTGTATTAATATATTGTTGTTTTGTCACTGGCTGAAGTCCTACCTGTGGGTCGGCCTGTTGGAGTGCAAGTTTGTGTGTGGTACCGCTAATTGCAGGTGTAGTGATTGTCTTTGTGACAGGTGTGCCTGTGACCGCTTGGGCGTATGTTTTGTTTGTGTTCCGTTCAGGGGCTTTGTGTTTGTTTTGTTTGATTATCCTATTGTTTTGGGGTCGCTCCCTGAACGGTGTTACGGCGAGTGTGTGGATACCGTCACTGATTGTGTGTGGTAGTTTGGGGAGATTAAATGTCAGTAGGACCGATATTGTTGTTTCCCCTTTGTAATAAACTAAACGTGTTGCCCTACTGATTGTTTGACTGATGCATATATTTGTTTTGACATAGTGTGGGGTGTTGTATATGACTCCTTTTATGTGAGGTCTGTTTTTGTGCTGTTGTTTGGTTGTGCGTGTTGTCCTCCCCCGGGGGCTATGTCTTTTCCCATTGAGCGGCCTGCTGGACTTATAGGGAGTGAAAGTTAGTCCCGCTACCCTTGTTAGGACTAGGGCCCCCTGGACTTGAAGTGCTGTAAGGCACACTAACGATATAACCACCGAGGGCAGAAAGGTCATCCGTGATGTCCCCGCGTGGGATTGAATGTCTTCCCGTGCCTGATTATGATTAATCCCCTTATAGGGCCTAAAATTCCCGTCCCTGGGGTTGGGTTTGAGAACTACGACCTGTTCTCCCATAATGATATTGTGTGTTATATCAAGTTATCAGTGTAAAAAAGGAAAATAGATGAGTTAGACCGAGGGTTTGTTAGTACGGGTACTTAGCTGTGTCTAGCTGCTGAAATGGTCTCCGATACTAGTAAACTCCCTAGAATTACACAATCCACCGAATCAAACACTGACACTATAGCACTAATATCCAGGAATAAAACACTAAGAACACTATAAAATATCCACGAAAAGGAACACACAAATATAATCCAAGAAACAGCACTGATAAATCCAAACGAAATCACTATCTAGCACTACACTAACACTATAAGCACTATCTAGCTATCAAAGTTCCACTATACAAGAAAACACAACATAAATATACCGCAGTCTCCCAAAACACGCACCTCGCACAACATGCACGCAACACACCGCAGGCATGGGAGGCCGTCCTTACATGACCATAGCTGTTAATAGGACGTTAATTAATCAAACAAACAAACGTTAGTGACAGACTAGAAATATGATTAACTTAATCTACTATATAAAAATTCACTATGGCGTCAACAGAATTAAAACATTAGCACTATATACTATCCTAAACTGGTTACGAGGTAAGAAGTTCACTGCAGGTGTTGACGCCTCGGGAATCAGGGGGAGAATGGTTGTGTGATGAAGTTACACGGACTACAGCGGATTTATATAGCGATTACACAATGGGACAGATTTAGCCAAAAGGATACCTTGTTACAAACTTAACCGGGAGATAGAATGAAAATAAAGGAGATACCCGGATGATAACAGGAAACCAGCAGTAATAAACAATACAGAACGGTAACATTATCAATAAAGCACTACATAAAAAGATGACAGACAGGTGCACAGGTAAGGGTAGTCAGGTGTGAAGGAGGTGCCATTATCATAGTCATTTTATTAGCTCACCTGGCCCGAAGGGCCGGTGAGCTTATGTCATGGCGTGGCGTCCGTCGTCCGTCCGTCCGTCCGTCAACATTTCCTTTAAATCGCTACTAGTCATAGAGTTCTGCCCGTTGTCAGTATAATGTGACCGGGTGGGGTGTGTTGCTTGGTGTCTTCGGCAGCATGCTTAAGTGATATAGCACTATAAAAAGGGCAATAGTTCCACTATACAAGAAGACACAACACGAATATACTGCAGTCTCCCAAAACACGCACCTCGCACAACATACACGCAACACTACGCATACATGGGAGGCCGTCCTTACATGACCATAGCTGTTAATAGGACGTTAATAAATCAAACAAACAAACAAACAAAGCATGGATTGTAACCAAATTTGGCCACAAGCATCCTTGGGGGAGGGGGAACAGAACTTTGTATAAATTTTGGCTCTGACCCCCCGGGGGCAGGAGGGGCGGGGCCCAATAGGGGAAATAGAGGTAAATCCTTTAAATCGCTACTTGTCCTAGAGATCTGCATGGATTGTAACCAAATTTGGCCACAAACATCCTTGGGGGAAGGGGAACAGAACTTGTATAAATTTTTTGGCTCTGACCCCCCAGGGGCAGGAGGGGGGGGCCCAATAGGGGAAATAGAGGTAAATCCTTTAAAACGCTACTATTCATAGAGTTCTGCATGGATTAAAACCAAAATTAGCCACAAGCATCCTTGGGGGAGGGGGGACAGAACTTGTATAAATTTTGGCTCTGACCCCCCGGGGGCAGGAGGGGCGGGGCCCAATAGGGGAAATAGAGGTAAATCCTTAAAATCGCTACTAGTCATAGAGTTCTGCATGGAATGTAACCAAATTTGGCCACAAACATCCTTGGGGGAAGGGGAACAGAACTTGTATAAATTTTGGCTCTGGTACCCTGGGGGCAGGAGGGGCGGGGCCCAATAGGGGAAATAGAGGTAAATCCTATAAATCGCTATTTGTCCTAGAGTTTTGCTTGGATTTTGACCACATTTGGCCATAAACATCCTTGGGGGAAGGAGAACAGAACTTTGGCTCTGACCCCCTGGGGGCAGGAGGGGTGGGCCCCAATAGGGGACTTAGAGGTTAATATTAAAATTCCTTCAGAAAAGAAACAATGAACCTGTATTCAGAACATTACTTGGCATTACAAACCAGGTGAGCGATACAGGCCCTCTGGGCCTCTTGTTAGTATGAGTTTGCATTCTGCCGTACACTGTTCTTTTTTATAGCTCACCTGGCCCAAAGGGCAGGTGAGCTTATGTCGTGGCACGGCGTTCGTCGTCCGTCCGTCAATATTTCCTTTAAATCGCTACTAGTGATACCGTTCTGCATAGATTGTAACCAAATTTGACCACAAACATCCTTGGGGGAAGTGGAACAGAACTTGTATAAAGTTTGGCTCTGACTCCCAGAGTCCGTTTTGGTGTAGTATGTCTTATGTTTTTGTATTTCCCCATCCCTGCTGATGTTCTTGGAGTAGTTGGCTTGGATTAAAATTTGGAAATAGTGCTGTCCAAGTCAGATGAACTATCCAGCATGTATATAGATGTTATTGTATCAGTTTGTGTTTCTGTTGAAACAGTGTGGGCAGGTGTCTGTGTAAAAAGTATTGGTGTTGTTAGAGACCGAAAAGTTGTTTGTGTAGAGATTGGTGTAGACTGTGTAGATATGTCTGTTCTCTCATACCCGTTTTGTGTGTTTATAAGGGCACGGACTTTGTTAATTACGTCCCTATCTGTGATGCTTGTGTAACGGGCTATAAGGACTTTGTTGCCTGATAACGCGGCCGTGATGTGTATTCCTGTCTGTGTGTTTTGTGCGGTGGGAGCAATTGTTTTGGTTGTGATTGGTTTCATAGTGCGAGTATTTTTGATGACATCTATATGAATAAAGGATGTCTTTGGAAACATGTGGTATGAAGGTTTTTTTGCCCTTAAAATCGTTTGTTTCTTTTATTCTGTTGTGCACGTTGTTGGGTGTGTGGTGCGTTGGATTTTGTGACGGGGTAAGTGATTTTATTAAAACCAACTTCCCTTAATTGTGTTGTTGTGTTAAATTCCAGTAAGATGGATGTAGTGTGTTGTTTGTTTTTATTGTACATTTTGCTGGCTGATTTAACGTTATTTATTGTTTGCTATTGTGATGTGGGTGTGGTGAGAGGGATGCGATATATGACTCATTTTGACGAAGATAGTTTGGAGGGAGCGTGTTTGGACCGGGGTGGGGACGACGGTATACAGGAGGTACCGTCGATATGGTTTACCATAAAACGCCTTTTAGAGTGTCACCATGGTAGCACAGAGGATGCGAGTGTTACCTTTGATCTGAACATCTACACGCCCGTGTAGGCAGAGATGTCTCCACGTACACGCCCTGCATGAAGTGGCTTCTTCTCCTTGTTTGTTTGATTAACGTCCTATTTATGATCATTTTAAAAACGTACACTATGAAAGGACAACAGTTCCACTATACAAGAAGACACAACATGAACATACCGCAGTCTCCCCGAAACACGCACATTGCACACCATACACACTGCATGCATGAGAGACATTCCTAACATAACCATAGCTGTTTATAGGATGTTAATTAATCAAACGGATAGCATAGTAGCAATACGAATATGAACATAATTCTGGCTGACTTATCGAGTCTATCAAAGCCAGCTCGTGGTTAACATCCTCTACCGTATGATGAAAAAATATTTGATGATGCCGACGAACTGTCCTTGTGAAAGGCCACAGAAAATCACATACAATGAAACATTTGCCCTGTGCTGTCCTATGTAATGTCTATCTTTAGTGCACCTCTGCTGCTCCTGATGTTTTGGAAGCATAGTGGTAGGTGGTGATGCTCTGACCGGTGACAGGTCTGCCGAAACGTTTGTCTATAGAATCACGTTCAATTTATGTCATCTTGCTGGTGTTGGTTGAAAGGCCCTTTCCTCAAGAACTGTAATGGAACCTTGCAACCATCTTGCCGCAAACTAAGGGTTCTGGATAACAAGCCCATTACAGCATGGTCACCAGCCAGTGCATCTTTGAATTTACAAAAATACAAAATAAGAGATATTTATTTATATATAGAGAGATGGTTTGTTATATATCATAGACATACAATCATGTATCAGCAAAGTTCTATTAAAATGACTGAAAATATTTTATTGTATACTTTAATAATCTTTTAGCTTATTGATACACAGAAAAAATTGTTTAGTTAATCGTCAACATTCACCCTTTTTCCATATAGCAGTAATCTAATTATTTTGTATAGATGGATAAAAGTAAGTTCCACTATACCAGAAGACACAACACACGAATATACCGCAGTCTCCCAAAACACGCACCTCGCACTTAACACACGCTACACACTGTATGCATAGGAGGCCGTCCTTATAATAATTAAAACATACAATTACACCCCAGAGATATTAACTGTTGTTTATTGGAGACACACACGCAACATACCTTCATCTTCCTAATAGCACTGAGCTCGGGATTCCTATTGCTGGTGATCGCTCAGAAAAGGTCTTGTTAAATCGCTCATATGGATACATCCAGAAGTAGTCTGGCATACATGGCAGGCCGTCCTTACATGACCATAGCTGTTAATAGGACGTTAATTAATTAATGAAACAAACAAAGAAGACACAACATGGATATACCGCAGTCTCCAAAAACACACACCTCGCACAACATACACGCAACACATCACAAACATGGGAGGCCGTCCTTACATGACCGTAGCTGTTAATAGGACGTAAAGTAATCAAACAAACAAACTATCTATATACAGTCACATGTGCATAAGTATCTGGAAAATGTTCGAGGGCAAAGAAAAAATGCCACCCGGACATGTAGATTTAACAGGAGCACTTGTCCAACGGACGAGTGCATTTCACAGTTGTGTCAGTGTTATAGACTGTACCTGTTGCGACGGGTTTGGCTGGTTACCTATCTGCCATTGGGATATGAAGACACCTGGACAAGAGAACAAATATAACACATATTCAGTAATTGAATCTGGCCTTACCTATGAGGGTGTGACAACAAAACCAACAAGAGGCCCAGAGGGCCTGTATCGCTCACCTGGTTTGTAATGCCAAGTAATGTTCTGAATACAGGTTCATTGTTTCTTTTCTGAAGGAATTTTAATATTAACCTCTAAATCCCCTATTGGGCCCCACCCCTCCTGCCCCAGGGGGTCAGAGCCAAAATTTATACAAGTTCTGTTCCCCTTCCCCCAAGGATGTTTATGGCCAAATTTGGTCACAATCCAAGCAAAACTCTAGGACAAGTAGCGATTTATAGGATTTACCTCTATTTCCCCTATTGGGCCTCACCCGTCCTGCCCCCGGGGGGCAAGAGCCAAAATTTATACAAGTTCTGTTCCCCTTCCAAAAAGGATTTTTGTGGCCAAATTTGGTTACATTCCATGCAGAACTCTATGACTAGTAGCGATTTAAAGGATTTACCTCTATTTCCCCTATTGGGCCCCGCCCCTCCTGCCCCCGGGGGACCAGAGCCAAAATTTATACAAGTTCTGTTCCCCTTTCCCCAAGGATGTTTGTGGCCAAATTTGGTTACAATTCATGTAGAACTCTATGACTAGTAGCGATTTATAGGATTTACCTCTATTTCCACTATAGGGGCCCACCCCTCCTGCCCCCGGGGGGTCAGAGCCAAAATTTATACAAGTTCTGTTCCCCTTCCCCCAAGGATGTTTGTGGCCAAATTTGGTTACAATCCATTCAGAACTCTATGACTAGTAGCGATTTAAAGGATTTACCTCTATTTCCCCTATTGGGCCCCACCCCTCCTGCCCCCGGGGGACAAGAGCCAAAATTTATACAAGTTCTGTTCCCCTTCCCCCAAGGATGTTTGTGGCCAAATTTGGTTACAATTCATGTACAACTCTATGACTAGTAGCGATTTAAAGGATTTACCTCTATTTCCCCTATTGGGCCCCGCCCCTCCTGCCCCCGGGGAACCAGAGCCAAAATTTATACAAGTTCTGTTCCCCCTCCCCCAAGGATGTTTGTGGCTAATTTTGGTTACAATTCATGCAGAACTCTAGGACAAGTAGTGTTTTAAAGGATTTACCTCTATTTCCCCTATTGGGCCCCGCCCCTCCTGCCCCCAGGGGGTCAGAGCCAAAATTTATACAAGTTCTGTTCCCCTTTCCCCAAGGATGTTTGTGGCCAAATTTGGTTACAATTCATGTAGAACTCTATGACTAGTAGCGATTTATAGGATTTACCTCTATTTCCACTATAGGGGCCCACCCCTCCTGCCCCCGGGGGGTCAGAGCCAAAATTTATACAAGTTCTGTTCCCCTTCCCCCAAGGATGTTTGTGGCCAAATTTGGTTACATTCCATTCAGAACTCTATGACTAGTAGTGATTTAAAGGATTTACCTCTATTTCCCCTATTGGGCCCCACCCCTCCTGCCCCCGGGGGACAAGAGCCAAAATTTAACCAAGTTCTGTTCCCCTTCCCCCAAGGATGTTTGTGGCCAAATTTGGTTACAATTCATGTACAACTCTATGACTAGTAGCGATTTAAAGGATTTACCTCTATTTCCCCTATTGGGCCCCGCCCCTCCTGCCCCCGGGGAACCAGAGCCAAAATTTATACAAGTTCTGTTCCCCCTCCCCCAAGGATGTTTGTGGCTAATTTTGGTTACAATTCATGCAGAACTCTATGACTAGTAGCGATTTAAAGGATTTACCTCTATTTCCCCTATTGGGCCCCGCCCCTCCTGCCCCCGGGGGGTCAGAGCCAAAATTTATACAAGTTCTGTTCCCCCTCCCCCAAGGATGCTTGTGGCCAAATTTGGTTACAATCCATGCAGAACTCTATGACTAGTAGTGATTTAAAGGAAATGTTGACGGACAGACGGACGGACGGACGACGGACGCCGCGCCATGACATAAGCTCACCGGCCCTTCGGGCCAGGTGAGCTAAAAATGTACCTGTTGCGATGGGTTTGGCTTTCTGCCATTGGGATATGAAGACACCTGGACAAGAGAACAAATATAACACATATTCAGTAACTGAATCTGGAAGAAGAAGACACAAACATGGATATACCGCAGTCTCCAAAAACACACACCTCGCACTTCACACACGCTGTTAATAATATAATAGGACGTTAATTAATGGAACAAACAAAACTTACTGCAAATGTATTAAATTTATTATATAAATCCTATTAGTTATAACATTACTTGTTGAAAAGTCCTACCTCCTGGACATACACTCTTTAGACCTCATTAGGACTTCACTGCTGATGAACCCGTTAAATTACCTCTCTTGAGCACGCACTTTACACCCATCTTCATCTCCATTGAGTAATTTTGTGATATGCTCGGCGACAACCTGAAAATAATATCTACCTCTCTGGAGCACGCACTTTACATCCATCTTCATCTCCATTGAGTAGTTTTGTGATATGCTCGGCGACAACCTGAAAATAATATCTACCTCTCTGGAGCACGCACTTTACATCCATCTTCATCTCCATTGAGTAGTTTTGTGATATGCTCGGCGACAACCTGAAAATAATATCTACCTCTGTTGAGCACGCACTTTACACCCATCTTCATCTCCATTGAGTAATTTTGTGATATGCTCGGCGACAACCTGAAAATAATATCTACCTCTCTGGAGCACGCACTTTACATCCATCTTCATCTCCATTGAGTAGTTTTGTGATATGCTCGGCGACAATCTGAAAATAATATCTTTAGTATGAAAACTATGCACAGTAACAGTCAAGATTTGATTGTTAGATATTCTCCCTCCCTTTTCTCGTTTTTAATACTAGGTATTATTGATATACATTTGTATATACACTACATTTAAATTAAATTAAAACGTATATTATACTCATACATCTACCCACCTCTCCCATTTTATTTAAGAAATACAGTAATAAGTAACAATATTTAATTATACAAAGACTGATTGAATATGATATTGGACACACCAGTGTTTATAATAAAATTTTAGCGCTAACATAGTCTTCCGAACAACTAAAGTTTAACTCTACAGGAGTTAATGACCTTAACAACATGCATCAGTTTCACAGGGGTATGTTGGCGTTGCATATCGAGTAGGGCATTCTCATCCACTGGCGACTTCCACATCGTCCACTGTCTTATGTAGCTGATGATAACATTGCCTTGTGATATGTACTAGAATGTAAAACCATTCACATGAATACTAGGAAATCTAAGCATATATCAATTTACACCGAATACTGAAAGGTCATGTAGGGACACCCTTAATGACTAGCACCCAGTGTCTCTACAACAACAACTTAAAACTATACAAATATATACTATGCTAAAATATTAATAAAATTTGAGATGTATTTAGCAAAATATTCATAAGTTTAACAATATTGTCAAATTGTTTTCATGATATGATTACAAAAAGTACTATAGCATTTTATCATCCATCTTCGCTAGCCAAGGCTTCCGATTACGTTTCACTCCACGAACGTTCGTGAAGTGTAACGTAATCAGAAGCCCGCCTTGGCTAACGAATATGGGAAATCGGCTTCATAAAAAGTAATATAGAACAAATATACATACCCGGCCTACTATACCTTTCTGCAACGACAACATTTTCTGTCTACTTTTGAGCTACAATATTGCAGCTACAATTAATACGGCCGTTAATTCAAATTCTTGCAGCGAATATGCGATACATGTATGTTGCTTAATTATACCAAGTACGTATACGAGACTTATGAATCCTTGATTATGCATAACCATGCATTATGCGGATCAACTAATGAAAATTTAATTTAATATTAGGCCTATTATTTTTTTCTACAGATGAAGACCCGTTTGTCCACAACTTTGGATTACATCGTTTGACTGTAAGTAGCTATCCATCTGTGTCCACACCTCCATAATCCCCAAACTTCATCCTCGCCCACCTCCGGGGAGAAGACGACCCCAGTCCTCTTCTACACAATGGTGGCAACTATTGGAGGAAAATCCAAATTTATTTCAGCAACTTTTCAAAGGAATCCAAATACAAGAAGGAATGGTTTGTTTGTTTGTTTGTTTGATTTATTAACGTCCTATTAACAGCTATGGTCATGTAAGGACGGCCTCTCCCATGTATGCGGTGCGTTGCGTGTATGTTGTGCGAGGTGAGTGTACTGGGAGACTGCGGTATGTTCGTGTTGTGTCTTCTTGTATAGTGGAACTGTTGCCCTTTTTAAGAAGGAATGGAGTGTCCGGTCGACGATATTACAGTTGACCATTTCTCTGACCATCCATTCGAGCTCCCGCCTCACTACTCGGCAAACTCCGTCCTTGCCCGTCTCCGGGGAGTAGCAATCGACCCCGTCCTGGGTCCTTGTCCACCTTTCAATGGTGGCAACTGCTTGAGGAAAATCAAGAGTTATTCAAAAGGCTGTTTCAGGGCATTCCCGTACAGGAAGGTATGGAGTGTCCACACCCGAGTACGACACCAAAGTGAACTGGAGGTACATTGGAAAAAAATATATATCATCATACGGGGGAACATCGAACAATCTGATTAAAATACAGATCCTTATTATCCCTTTGTTTGATAAGAGGATCTGAGAAAATCCCATATGACTTAATCCGTTTCAGTGTTATATTTTTTCTTCGCAAAATTACTATGTTAAGAACGCTTTAAAATCATAAAAATACATCGTAAAACTCATCTCTGTCTTTCTAAATATGTTTTTTTTTCCAGGAGGGGGGAACCCCCCTGACCCCCGAACAACCAGTTTCTTGGGCCTTCGGCGCTCGGACTCCACTTTGCGTGCACATTAAATTCCTGCTAGCGACGCCACTGGTTGCCAATGGTGTTTAATGGCTGATTGAATGCAAGGATTGATGTCGGTGTAAGGTGTGTGTTAGGCGAAGAGCAGTCTTAGCTGCTTTATCGGCCTTTTCATTTCCCTTTATACCCACGTGGGAATCTAGAGATAAGTAATTTGAGTTTTAGAAGACAATCAAAATGTTCAGTTTTAGAAGACAATCAAAAGATTTTGGATTAATGTGTTTATAGGGTTTCTTGATTTCAAAGCCTGAAGAACCGAAAGAGAGTCGGAACAGATGATTGCCTTTTCAATGCGGTGTTCTTCGATATGGTCAAGCGCCAGACCGATAGCAAATACTTCCGCAGACAAAATGGAGGCAACATCCGGTAGTCGGATAGAGTAGCAGTGGTTAGATGTACAGCATGCTGCTGCAAACATTTTCACCATATTTTGATCCGTCAGTGTAGATCTGAACATGGTCAGGGAAAGCCCCAATACACTCCCAAAAGGAGGATTTGTGTTCTTCGGGTAATGCACTGGATTTTGCCCTCTCATGTAGAGATAAATTAATATCAGGTGTTTGAATGAGCCATGGTGGTACATCCGATACGGTGTACTCATCAATGGTGTCGAAATTTATATTTAGTTACAACAAAAATTTTGACATTCTGATGCCAAATATTGGTATGAGCTTTCGATTTTGTGTAAATATTTCTTGATGTTGTGGATTGAATACAAGGTTAAATGCCAGATTTTTGGGATTGGATTTCAGTTGAGCAGCATACTGAAAGGATAATTTCTTTCGTCGATCGTCTAGAGATGGACGGGTGAGCCAATGCCATGTACAGTGGAACAGTGTGCTCATGCACAGGTATTCACCTACTATGGGGCCTTCCTAAGGCTTTGGTCCATGGTCCACACCAGGATGGTGGCAAGTTTGTTTGTTTGTTTGTTTGTTTGTTTGTTTGATTTATTAACGTCCTATTAACAGCTATGGTCATGTAAGGACGGCCTCCCATGTATGCGTAGTGTTGCGTGTATGTTGTGCGTGGTGCGTGTTTTGGGAGACTGCGGTATATTCGTGTTGTGTCTTCTTGTATAGTGGAACTATTGCCCTTTTTATAGTGCTATATCACTGAAGCATGCCGCCGAAGACACCAAGCAACACACCCCACCCGGTCACATTATACTGACAACGGGCGAACCAGTCGTCCCACTCCCTGTATGCTGAGCGCTAAGCAGGAGAAGAAACTACCACTTTTATAGACTTTGGTGTGTCTCGGCCAGGGGACAGAACCCAGAGCCTTCCTCACAGGGGCGAACGCTCAACTCAAGGCCAAAAGTGAGGCGATGCCAAGGGAGGCATTAGGAAAGATAAAGTCAGTTAGGAAGAAGAGAAAAGATAAGATCCTAAATTTAGTCGCCTTTTACGATCATGCAATAGGGGCAGCAGGTACAATTCTAACGCCCTACCTGCAGGGCCATGGTGGCAAGTACAGATGCCTGGAGTGTGGGTTATGGAAGACGTAGCATAATCAGATAAGCCAGCACCTTTGTCTCGCTGACAAGTTTTCATCAACCAAATCAGGTACGATCATGGATGACATTCTCGACACAGCTCCGCGAATCCTTAATAACCGACGTATTGATCCAAATGGTGTTTCAGTGCAAACTAAACTAAAGTTTTCAGAGGAGGAAACGGAGACATTATTGCCATTTGATTTGTTATAAGCCGTGAGATCGTTTGGACACTTTCTATTCGTCATAATTTGTCGCCGCATTTTCGCATTTAATATCATAGACTTGCTATAGTCATGTACTAAGTCTTGTTTTTCTTTATAGTCGCTAAATATTTTGTTTCATAAGCTATGGGCTGTTATAAATATATCATTTATTGAATATAGGTAGTGTATTTAGATAATTATTTCATTCAAAGGGGAAAGAGTGTGGCAGAATTGAAAGTAAGACTGTGTGTGTGTGTGTGTGTTTGAGTCCTGGCGCCAGGAATATGGTTCGTGTGTGACGTTTGTTTGCTTTATTAACGTCCTATCAACAGCTATGGACATGTAAGGACAGCCTCCCATGTATGCGGTGTGTTGAGTGTATGTTGTGCGAGTTTTGGGAGACTGCGGTATATTCATGTTAGTGAAACTGTTGCCCTTTTTATAGTGCTATATCACTGAAGCTACTCCTGAAAGGGAGAACATATATATGATTATGATAATATATTGATATGAAAAATGTTTGCAACTAATAACTTCATGTTTCATTTTTGTTACTCATCATACACATTTGAGACTTGATGCTGGAGTGGAGGTTGAAGATCAAGGTAACGTTAACTATCTATAATTCTTTGAAAAGTATATAGCTATATGATGAAAATAGGTTCTCACAATTATACACTGTACAGACCAAAAGTTTAGGTTATTTCATGTCCTCAATCCTAAATTCATTTGCTTAATGTGACTTCTTGTTTGTTTATATCCGCTGGTACAATCTATTATAACTTGTCTTGAGATATCCTTGTTTATTCTTTTTTCCATATTTAGTAGAATTTAGAAAATTCAGTTGTTTTCCAGCTTTTTCATTTTGCCATTTTCATAGAAACATTCTGTGTAAGATAGACTTATCATTTACCTAGCAACCACAGGATATTCCTGTGAAATGATAGAAATATAAAATCTGTTCATGTGTGGTCTGGGGTGTATCTTTTTTCAAACTTAATACGTTTATTTTACAGCTACAATGCAGTACCTTGGCGACCCAAGATTTGGAGTACAAATTTGCTCTATTGACATCAGTAGATGCATTGCCACAGCAAAGGCAGTAGAAAAACTGGCTTTGAACGTTATTGAGTTTTTGGTGGCTCCAGAGGAGATGTCATTAACAACAATGTATGGCAATAAACAACACAAAAGAAGGCTCTGGAGGAGAACAAAAGGAAAGCTTTGAGATGTTAGATTTAATACAAAATGTAATGCTCTCTTTTCTATGAATTCTTGCTTGCAAATAATTAAAAATTTTCATCTCAAGAGAAATATCTTTTAAAATATACTCATTTGAATAGAACATATTTTACTGTAAACCAATTGATACATATTGTTGAAATGAAGCACTATAAGATACCATCTAGTTATGAATGTCTGTTCAAGCCTGTACTGTTAATATTGTATTGATATCCCAACTGAAATGTTTGAAATGTCACAGAAATTTTGATGGTTACATTCTAGATCTCCAGAATTCCACTAAAATACCAGTGGAGTTAATACCACTGAAATTCCAGTGGTAAAATCTTATGGACTTTCGCTGGACTCCACTGGAATTCCACAGTAAATTTTCACTAGAGCTCCCATATATGCAGTGTGTTGTGCGTATGTTGTGCGAGGTGGGTGTTTTGGGAGACTGCGGTATATTCAAGTTGTGTCTTCTTGTATAGTAGAACTGTTGCCCTATATACGGAATATCACTCATACTACATAAACATACTTACGGACTTTAAAAATGCAACAAGAACATTTTGAAACTTTGCAACTCCGGATACTTAACTCGGTTATCTACTCTATCAACACTTTTTTTGTGCATAGGACAACTGATTTTTACGCCATCTTGAAATTATTGTGCAACATTTTTGATACCATGCCTTACAGAACAATAAAGATATGTAGCTATCGGTCTTGTCGAGGCAGGTTTGCAACATAACTTCAGTGCACGACGCTTTTAACGTCCATAAATCAACCATAACACGGTTGCTACAAAGACACAGGATCACTGGCAGTGTAAAACACCGACCACGACCTGGTCAACCTTGCCTCACAACACAGCGTCGGGACAATTCAATACAGCAACTTTATATATGGGATAGGTTTGCTACACGACAGTTTCCACAGCACAATATGTAGTAGGCCGTCATGGACGTTAAATCCACCCTCGGACTGTGCGGAGGTGTCTGAACGAAAGGCAGATTTTGTGTGGACGCCCACTCATTGGACAAATTCTTACGTGACGCCATCGGGCCATCCGACTACGATGGACACGAGATAAGCTGGCAAATCGACTAAATTGGCAAGATGTTACATTTACTGATGAATCCCTATTCAATCTCTCAAACGTCGATGGAAGAGCATATGTATATCGACGTGACATGAACGATATTCTTCGAATTGCATTCTTTAGTGTGATCGTTTCGTTGGTGGCGGTGTGATGGTCTGGGAAGCCATCAATCAAAACTTCCAGTCATCCCTAATCATATTGAGGAATATCTTATGGCTCGACGCTTTATTGACCACGTATTGGCACCAAAACTCATTCCACTGCTGCGGCGTCATAAGAACGGCAACATTAATTTGACGTTTCTGCAAGACAACGCTCGTCTCATCGCACGTTATGATGGACTACCGAAACAAAAAAAAAGTGAAAGTTGTGCCATTCCCCGCTACTTCACCTGATTTGAACCCAATTGAGCATGCGTGGGACAAACTGGGTCTAAGACTTCAATCAAAGTACTGAAACACAAAGGCTACCTGATAAAGTTGGTTCTAAAAGCAATACAAATACCATTGTAGTGAAAGGAGTAAATTGGCCCATTACAATTTTTAGCCCACCATAATAAGATTTGTTTGTTTGTTTGTTTGTTTGAGTTTTACGGCCCATCGACAACTAAGGTCATTTAGGGCCAAACTACAAGTCATGCATTAATATCAGGATAAAAGTTCAGGGTAAGAAAAAGCAAGTAAGGACTAAAACACAGATTGTAAACGTTAATTTGATAAAAAAAAAAAAAAAAAAAAAGTTTGCATGGGATAAAATAAATTTGGCTAAAACACATGAGAAAACTCATGCACAATGTTGATGAAACGATGAAATGTTGAGTTGATACGATGTATGATGAGAAAACGTTCATATTTTGCTTAAAATACCGATCTCTTTGAGATAATTAAAAATACGATTAGGCGATTATGTCTCACGGCATGAAACAAAGACCATAATAAGCGATTTGAATAGCCCACCTTCTTATTTTTTTTTTCACCATAATAAGAAGGTGGGCTATTCAAATCGCCTTTCGTCCGTGGTCCGTCAATCCTTCCGTCCGTCCATTAACAATTCCTGTTAGTTGAAAGTTAAAGTTTGATACCGCTATTTCTCAAAAAGTGCTGCAGGGATCTTTCTCAAATTTCATATAGAGGTTCCCCTAGGACCCTAGTGGTGCATATTGTATTTTGGGACCGATCGGTGAACAGGATGGCCGACAGGCGGCCATCTTTGATTTTGATAGTTAAAGTTTGTTACCGTTATTTCTCAAAAGGTACTGAAGGGATCTTTCTCAAATTTCATATATAGGTTCCCCTAGGGTCCTAGTTGTGCATATTGCATTTGGGGACTAATTGGTCAACAAGCTGGCCGACAGGCAAATTGTCTGGACCATTTCACGTAAAAAGTGACTTTAACATACTTTTTTTGATGATTTCTTGGTATCTTATTCACAAGTTAACTTCCCCTGGCCGAGACACACCATAGTCTATAAAAGTGGTAGTTTTCTACTCCTGCTTAGCGCTCAGCATAACGGGAGTGGGACGACTGGTTCACCCGTTGTCAGTATAATGTGACCGGGTGAGGTGTGTTGCTTGGTGTCTTCGGCGGCAAGCTTCAGTGATATAGCACTATAATCAAAGTACTGAAAGTACTGCTGCGGTAAAACTTCTGGATGATAGGAGTTGATTCGAGTGTTAAAGATTGATAAGTCAATGGTTATATTATCAGTATAACTGCAAATTGGAAAACGATCCAAAGAAAACAGGACTTAAACTAAGGCTGAAAAACTAATTCAAATAATTGTTTTTTATTTGGTCGTAATAATTTATCACATTGATTTATTTTCTCACATTTTGTACAGGTCCAGTTATTCTAAATACACATAATGCATTTCAGTGTAGAACCTTCAATCAAAGAGCAAGTATTTATGTTGTCAAGTTTATATAAAGAAAAGTTTCAGCATTATGGTGACTTGTAATGTCAAATTAAATTGATTATTTTTTTGTTAAAAACTAAACAGGCATTCTTCAGATATCAAGAAAAAACTTACTGGTTATATTATATAAAATCTCATATAATGTTTAAGCGATACCGTACACGTATTTGACCTTTAATGACTAATATGAATGACATCAAGGATTTCCTTTTTAACAAAAATGTATCTAGCAAGTTTAAGAACACCATACTATCTATAAGTACAAAATTTAATGGTTGTCAGACCGTGTAACATATATAACTAACGTATATTGTCATAAAGGATGACTTTCATGCTTCATAACTTCACGAATACTACTTTGGCAACATATCAGGGAGAAAGAGGGGAAAGAGAGGGAAAGAGAGAAAAAAAAAATCTCTGTCAGCTATCAGCTGTTTACCGGTATATGCTTTATCAAGTTTCAAGTACATGAATGTATATATATTAACTAAAGAACTAAATAACCTGAGTTAATTAACTAAACGACATGTAAATGGCACGAAGGATGTTTTTTGTCAAAACATGTTAATATTTTTTCTCTATGTCTATCAAGTTTGTAGTACATTACAACATATATTCTAACAAACGGTAACGGCACGAGTTACCTAAATGACAGATATTGTCATCAGTGTCCTTTTCTAACTACAATTTGTAAATATCTTCTTATTAAACATTATGGAAAGTTGTTCAGCAAAATTTGGAGCAAGGATAGGTCCAAAATTCGGATCGCAAATTCACTCAGAAATTTTACTTTGACATGATAATTTACTTTGAAATTTGACTATTGGTTCCAAAACTGTTTTCATTAGGCTTGAACATGATAATTTACTTTGAAATATGAATATTGGTAGAAAAACTGTTCTTATAAGGCTTGGTTCAAGAAAAACATAATTGTAGTATATGAATTAATGAAGGATAGTGACACGCTTACTTTTTACTGTTTTGATGAATTGATACAAATCTATCAGATTAGTACTAATTTTGTGGAATATCACGGTTTTAGTATCTGCTATCAGAGAATACCTGAATTAGGCTGACTCTGAAATATGTCAAATTTGTTTCCTACTTACATTAAATATTTCATATTGATCTGTACAATGTAATGAAAAAATAACATACTCCTACCGGGAGGAAAAGATGGGAAGACTTAATTAGTTCAGTCGAACCATTTGAAATGGGTTGATATTTCTATAATTTCCTTTACAGTAACGAAAATTATAAGCTTCAGTGGTTTCAATATATATTATAGCAGATTCACTCAGCAATTTTACTTTGACATGATAATCTACTCTGAAAAAACATTGTGTTACAAATTATATAAGTACATTTGCCTAGTACAGAATAGTACGTACATGTATTACAATTTCATTTATATTTTAAACACCTCCGAATTTTCATTTCATTTGCATAAACAACCAAACGATAAGATTTCGTTATAAAATGACACTTAATCCTCTAAACAATAGAACAACCAACTCTAGATCACTGCTTATTGTTTTGATATTTTCCAAAAGAATTTATGATTTGTCTTTCCTTATATGTACATATTTTCTACTTGTCAAATTTTTTAAATTGATATTTATATATTATGTTTCTCTATACAATGTATTTGTCAAAGAGAACTAATAAAGAAACTTGATGTGGTCATGATCAATGTATCACACCTTCACGCTTGGCTGCACACTGCTACAGATACGAAGAGATGTATATATGGGGTGGTTATCTGTTCTTTAATCTTTGAAATATTTTTCTCGAAAACCCAGCTCCCTACCGCTCCGAACCGCTGTAAATGAAAATGTGTATGAGAAAGGGACGTCAGAAACATTATATAACATGTGTTGAGAATATGTATAACAGTATTTACATTAAAACCTATCTATTAAAACCACCCAGTGGTCCGAGTAAAAGTGGTCTTAATAGCGAGGTGGTCTTAATTCTGAGGTGGACCAGGTTTCTTCTATGATCATGACGATCAAGAACAGAAACTCTGTATCCTAGCTGACCGGTACATAATATATGTACTGTATTTTTGTTTCAAAATTGAAATTTTATGAAAAATGCAATATACATGTATATATAAATGTATATTATATATATATTTTTTTATTTTTTTGTTCAATTTTTTGCATTTAACACATTTACAAATACATGGGACATCAACATAAACTTGACATGACATATACATTACATTTATATAAAAAACATAAGAAACATAACATAGCATGCTGAGTATGTACATGTACGTGTGGGGAAAAAACCAGTTTGATATATTTTGGTTAAGATAAATTTGCAAATTACTATATTTGATCAATTAGTTTTGTCGGCCATTAGAATCTTAATCATATCATATTTTAATGCATGCGTATCTAATCAAAACCAATAATTTACAAATATTTTTTAAAGATTGATAAATTAGGGACATATAATGACTATACCATTTATTTCTAGAGCATAGACATATTTTTTTCATTAAATTAAGTTAATGGTGTGTGCTTACTTAAATCTTAAACTGAATTTCACTGAAGTAATTGTTGACAATCTAAATGAAAATACTTTTTCTAGACATTACTTTCTATTATGTTTTAATTATAATTCAAATACATATCGTTAGTTTAATCAGAGATTTAGATAGTTATTAAATTATCTATGTCTCTGGTTTAATTATCACATAGTATCACCTGAGGTAAATGAGAATCTATGTGTTTTAAAATTGGTATTGATCTGTGTAAATTATTATTAATATTTACGTAAATCGATTTTAATTACCCCGCCATGTGCAATGATTGGTCAAATAATAACTTACGATCACAATCGGTAAAGTGTTTGAAAGACTACTGTGCAATAGTGAAGCGTACTTTTAACTAATGCAAAACACCGATTGTTTACCGCAACAAAATAGATGACACATCTATTGAAATGAGATGATTGACGTACGGTACTTCATAAATATCTGAAATAAGATCAATATATCTCATACATTAAAGAATTTTAATTCCATTGGCGTTACACGTATGAGAAAGAACTGCCTAAATCGTTCGATCTCGCCACCAGAGCTATCGAAAGAACGTTGCATTACTTGTGGTTTCGATCACGTCAACTGCCAGTCACAAGTATGCAAATGATGGCGATTAACACTCTCCTAGTACAGGTAGATAATCTGATAATTAGGTCGTCGGAAACAAAAGACTGACTGATGTACCTGCGGTAGTTGGTCACGGGTTGCTGCGTGCGGGAAGGTGAGGCACAGCGAGGTGTGAAGTCACATGTGCCTGTGGTCATAATCAAATGGTCAATTAGTGTTAATTTAGTGGTCGTTGGGACTATTAAAATTGGTCGTAAAACGGAATAGCGGTGTGATTGTATTTCTGAAGAGAAAAAAAAAATCGGAACTGAAAATAAGTGGCCGTAATAGTGGGATGTTCGTAATTTAGTGTATATGCTATACATGTCTATGTTTGGAATAAACTTTTGGAAAATAAAAATAAAATAAAACAAAAATAAATATAAAGACAAAATAAAGAATATTTTCAAGCATGGTGAATTAACAACAAATAAAAATATGAAATAAAAAAAAAATAAAAAAATAACCTGCCGACGTTAAGGATTGAACCCGGGCCGTTAGCTTAGAAAGCTCAGGACTTACCACGACACCACTTGAAATATTATTAAGTTACTAATGAAATGCAGTTCACTATATTTTCTTATTTTCTTCGCAATCCACTTAAAATGATATTGATGCTGCTGAATAAGTTTACAGAATGATTCTAAACTAGTTTATATTGTATCTGGGTGCAAATTACAACTACATATACCACAAATGTGTGGTTATTCAGTTTATTCTTCACGACACCAGCCGGGGGGGTAAAAAGCTAGTTCCGGAATTGCGATACCAATACTGGTAAAACCAAGTTTTACCGTAAAAACCACAATATTTTGCACTATACAAGAAGACACAACATGAATATACCACAGTCTCCCAAAACACGCACCTTGCACAACATACACGCAACACACCACATACACGGGAGGCCGTCCTTACATGACCATAGCTGTTAATAGGACGTTAATTAATCAAACAAATTAACTCATTAGTATAGATATTCGGTAATTCAAAGATGTGTAATGGAAGGTAGGTATGAATAAGATAAAGAAAAAATCGCATTTAAATGAGAGGTCAACCGCATTTAAATTAGTAGGTCAGCCATACGTGCTTGTATAAACACAAAGTATACATTGTATGTACTTTGTGTTAAAAACATCGAGCATGCGTGGGAAAAACTGGGTCGAAGACTTCAAAAACATCAACGTCAACCACTTACCATTCAGGAATTGGCCACATCTTTGCAAGAGGAGTAAACAATATCTCATTGAGGTTTTTTCGACATCTATGTACCTCTATGCGGTCTCGACTTCAAGCATGTGTGTAAGCAAATGGGGGTCACACCAGAAACTGACTGAAACGCTGAAAACTGTGTCCACCTCATTTTTAACACGAATTAATTGATCAATATTAAATTAACCACCAACTTTTCTTAGTGTAATGAATTGGTAATGATGTGAAATAATTATTAAATAGTTACTGTGAGCAAATATGTATACTGGTCTTTTTATACCTTTATTTTTCCCTAGAGTTGCGTTTTTAAAGTATACATATATGTGTGTATCTTGATATGTCTTACAATTCCAATAAGGAAATAAAAGATTGAATTGGGGACAGAACGTACTTAACCTACAGACATTTTACCTGGCACTGGACCTTGAAACATCTGACAACTACTTTGGTACGGGATACATACGCCGGAAGGTTCAAGAATACATAGAAGGGGCAGCGCGGCTAAATACCCAATACTACCCAATACCACCCAATACTACATGTAAATATCTAATAAACCACTGCTATAAAGCTACTGGCAGCTACATAAGCAATTCTAAATGCGGGCAGCATATTTCTTCATTCCAGAATTCCCTCTGGCTGGATTCAAATGAACCAGGTCTGGATTTGTTTGTTTGTTTGTTTGATTAATTAACGTCCTATTAACAGCTATGGTCATGTAAGGACGGCCTCCCATGTATGCGGTGTGTTGCGTGTATGTTGTGCGAGGTGCGTGTTTCGGGAGACTGCGGTATATTCATGTTGTGTCTTCTTGTATAGTGGAACTTTTGCCCTTTTTATAGTGCTATATCACTGGAGCATGCCGCCGAAGACACCAAGCAACACACCCCACCCGGTCACATTATACTGACAACGGGCGAACCAGTCGTCCCACTCCCTTTTTGCTGAGCGCTAAGCAGGAGCAGAAACTACCACTTTTATAGACTTAAGTCCTTTGGGAACTTCACATCCCAGAACTAAACAGTTTTCCTGGTACTTCTTTTGCTGCAGCTTATCCAGTTTGTTTCTCTGCCTTTCAATATGGCTTTGGTGAGGCCTGCTGGTCTAAATGAACCTCTTGGTAATATCTTGGCGATAAAAATACCGGTTGCTCCTTTGCTCTTAAAGCTTCAACCAATTCTATGATGCGGTTGAAAATATCCCTTGGCCTTGACTCAGCTGTAATGTCGTTCCCGCTGACGTTATGGAATACAACATCTGCCTGTAGTTCAAGGCCCTCTGCAGAAATCTTGGATGGATCCTGTCCGTTCTAAGTCCTCCTTTGCTGGAAAAACAAGAGGCCCAGAGGGCCTGTATCGCTCACCTGGTTTGTAATGCCAAGTAATGTTCTGAATACAGGTTCATTGTTTCTTTTCTGAAGGAATTTTGATATTAACCTCTAAATCCCCTATTAGGCCCCACCCCCCCTCCTGCCCCCAGGGGGTCAGAGCCAAAATTTATACAAGTTCTGTTCCCCTTCCCCCAAGGATGTTTGCGGCCAAATTTGGTCACAATCCAAGCAAAACTCTAGGACAATTTATTTTAGCAATTTATAGGATTTACCTCTATTTCCCCTATTGGGCCCCACCCGTCCTGCCCCTGGGGGGCCAGAGCCAAAACTTTTACAAGTTCTGTTCCCCTTCCCCCAAGGATGTTTGTGGCCAAATTTGGTTACAATCCATACAGAACTCTATGACTAGTAGCGATTTAAAGAATTTACCTCTATTTCCCCTATTGGGCCCCGCCCCTCCTGCCCCCCGGGACCAGAACCAAAATTTATACAAACTCAGTTCTTATTCTCCCAAGGATATTTCTGGCCAAATTTGGTTACATTCCATGCGGAACTCTGTGACTAGTAGCGATTTAAAGGATTTACCTCTATTTCCCCTATTAGGCTCCGCCCCTCCAGCCCCCGGGGGGCCAGAGCCAAAATTTATACAAGTTCTGTTCCCCTTCCCCCAAGGATGTTTGTGGCCAAATTTGGTTCCAATCCATGCAGAACTCTATGACTAGTAGCGATTTAAAGGATTTACCTCTATTTCCCCTATTGGGCCCCGCCCCTCCTGCCCCCGGGGGGGTCAGAGCCAAAATTTATAAAAGTTCTGTTCCCCTTCCCCCAAGGATGTTTGTGGCCAAATTTGGTTCCAATCCATGCAGAACTCTATGACTAGTAGCGATTTAAAGGATTTACCTCTATTTCCCCTATTGGGCCCCGCCCCTCCTGCCCCCGGGGGAGCCAGAGCCAAAATTTATACAAGTTCTGTTCCCCTTCCCCAAAGGATGTTTGTGGCCAAATTTGGGTACATTCCATTCAGAACTCTATGACTAGTAGCGATTTAAAGGATTTACCTCTATTTCCCCTATTGGGCCCCGCCCCTCCTGCCCCTGGGTGATCAGAGCCAAAATTTATACAAGTACTGTTCCCCTTCCCCCAAGGATGTTTGTGGCTGATTTTGGTTACATTCCATGCCAAACTCTAGGACAAGTAGCGATTTAAAGGATTTACCTCTATTTCCCCTATTGGGCCCCGCCCCTCCTGCCCCCGGGGGATCAGAGCCAAAATTTATACAAGTTCTGTTCCCCTTCCCCCAAGGATGTTTGTGGCCAAATTTGGTTCCAATCCATGCAGAACTCTATGACTAGTAGCGATTTAAAGGATTTACCTCTATTTCCCCTATTGGGCCCCGCCCCTCCTGCCCCTGGGGGATCAGAGCCAAAATTTATACAAGTTCTGTTCCCCTTCCCCGAAGGATGTTTGTGGCTGATTTTGGTTACAATCCATGCCAAACTCTAGGACAAGTAGCGATTTAAAGGATTTACCTCTATTTCCCCTATTGGGCCCCGCCCCTCCTGCCCCTGGGGGGTCAGAGCCAAAATTTATACAAGTTCTGTTCCCCCTCCCCCAAGGATGTTTGTGGCCAAATTTGGTTACAATCCATGCAGAACTCTAGGACAAGTAGCGATTTATAGGAAATGTTGACGGACGGACGGACGGACGGACGACGGACGACGGACGCCGCGCCATGACATAAGCTCACCGGCCCTTCGGGCCAGGTGAGCTGGAAAAAAACGGTGGGGAAAGGTACTCCCAATTTTTTTAGAAAGCACTTTTAAATAGAAATGTTTCATAAAATGCTAAATTAGTTCCTTTTTAAATAGTATTGGGCATTTAGATGCTGTGTTTGGCGGTTTATGGGCGATACTTGGCCTTAAAACACGCATTTTTACATAAAACTCATTATTCTAAAAGACAAACTTTATTTGATTTAACATAAATAATAAGATTATGTCACAAAAGAATCGGAATGGTTAATTAATTATTAACATGTAAGTTGCTTCATTAGCTAGTATTGGGTAATTTCCGGGCGATTTTGACTTTATAACACACATTTTTACACAAAACTCATTTTATAAGACATACTATATTTTAATTTAACATAAATAAATAGATTATGTCATAAAAGCGTGGTAAATAAGTTATTTACATCTAGTACTGGGTAGTATTGGGTAATTAGTCGTTTTGTTCGCCGTATTGGACGATATTTGGTTTTAAAACACACATTTTTACACAAAACTCATTTTATAAGACGTACTATCTTTTAATTTAACATAAATAAATAGATTATGTCATAAAAGCGTGGTTAATAAGTTATTTACATATAGCATTGGGTATTTAGTCGTTTCGTTTGCCAGTATTTGGCGATATTTGGCTAAAACACACATTTTTGCACAAAACTAATTTCTAATCAAAGTACTGAAAGTACTGAAGGGGTTGGATAACATTTTCCATATTACAGATATGCTTATTTCTTTGAATAAATTCATATATTTTTTTGCACAGAAAGACGCAGTCTTTACATTTCTTTTCATTTTGATGGCTTCATGCAGTAGAATTTTTAACCATAATAAAACAGGAGTTTGAAGATGCTTCACCGCTGACAAATGGTATTTTTCTTGATAAAAATCAGGAGCACACACATTAGAACTTTTCTTCTTTTTTAAAAGTAACTTAACAACACTACCACCATTGAAAAGTCTGAGCTTCTAATTTTATTTCAAGATGAAAATGTAACACTATGTCCAATATGGAATGAAGTAATGATTGCGTATGCACCAGATGCAAAATTAAATAATTTTTGTGTGTGTTAAATTGACATGTATATATACGATTTAACACCAATTATTGTTCAAATGATGAGTATCATCTATGCTTTGTCGCGGATGGAGCGTCTTTAAGAATAAGGCAACAGTACGAAAATCATGAATTCACACAAAAGTTTTTGAACCAAATTTAGTTTAACCAAAAGAAGATTAACAAATAGTGTTTTTGTAATATTTGGAACGTTCGGAAGTGCTTATTGGATTTTGTAGATAGAAAATAATTAGTTTTTCAAAAGTATTTTCATCTATAAATCTATCTGATTGGAAAATGGTATACATTGAACACCCATTTCTGACATAATTCTATCAGATTTTATAGTTTACTCAGTAATTGAGTTACATGTATTCAACTACAGACAGGAGTTTTAGGGTGTGACTTTTAAAGGGACAATTAAGTGAAACGGTGCGATGACAATTTCAATTGAAAGTTGGGCAGTCGATGTAACTGTGGATGTTGATGTTACCAATTTATGGCAAAATTGGTTATGGTAATACATATGGGGTATAAAAAGGCCTCTCCCACTCATTTCTAGTAAAGTATTAGGCTTCCATTTAGCTGTGACTCCTTAATCACCATCTCTCTCTTCTCTTAGGATTCCTATCTTGGGCCTCTGTGCTTTAATTAGGTGAGTATTTATGACCCCCTCCCTTTCTCCCAGTGTAATGTATCCACATGTGGCTAGATAGGGAGGGATTCATTGACCAGACGTATGTGACCGAAGCTGAGAAGGTCATTAATCACATCTATTTATAGGTAGATGGGGCCAGTACAGAACTTATACCTGTTGAGTCATTATTATATATATTTATAAATATCTATCTACACAATCCAATGGCATTTTCTATGTATAGCTGACAAATTAAATCCTAACATAACCTAAGACCTCAGAACCTTGGTTCACCATACACAGCGACAGTGTGTTCTACACGTGTGGGAATTCCTCTTTACAGTTGGATGCTATTTTAAAATATATATAAATATAATGAGGATTGTCCAATGAGAATCACTATAAAATAAGTGAATATAAACAATATACAGAAGTAATATACATTTAATCAGACTATGTTTTTTTTTGTTTCAACCGTATCACGGCGATGATGCATTCCAGACCTTATGAGGTACATGTACCTATATAGCTATAGCCGCACTGTCGTGTTGTATAGGTACCGTATGCAGATAAGGGCCAGGCTGCAAGAATGTTACAGCGCACCTGTGGCAAAATCTGGGTCACACAGTGAATATTTCATATAAGCGCTTACATATACATGTATGTACTAATTATTTGGAAATATTTCATGTATTATTAAAATGTAAACATGGACCAACTTTATAGAACAAACAAAATTAAACACATGGCTTTACAGCTCTCTGTAATATAACATAATCAGACCATAGTAACCACATGTGTGAAACCGTTACACATGTACATTGGGTGGCCAGCGCATTAATACATAAAAACGTGTTAAAAGAAAATTTATAGGATGTATATAAATGGGTCAAAACGGAAAAATCATTTCAATATAAGTGTATTATGATATTTCATTGTGATGCATACCTGACAATCGGTCAAAATGTGTATTTAGCACAAAGAGGAATACTATGACAAGAGAACTATATCTTGCCTCGTAACGTTTCATTTATTGTAGGTTTGTGCTAATATTGTCTCCCAAATTTTGCCAACGATCCCAATAGGGTTGGAAAAGGCCCATAGGGCCTTTATCCAACCCCAAAAACAAAATATAGTTTAATTTAATAGTATTAATTAGGTTAAGTCCCAAACAGTGGTTTATTAGATATTTACATGTAGTATTGGGTGGTTAGCAGAGGACCAGGCTGCAGAATGCCAGGTTTGACGGTAGCGACAACGAGAGGCTGTACATGTATCCAAGTGCAGACAGTGTCTGTCGCGTGTGCTTGATGTAGCACGGGACCAGGTGTCTGCCACCGGAATAACGTATACCCTAGAGGACAAGGACTTTTCACTGTTTAGAGACTAATAAAGACTTTGCATTTGATACAGCACCCAGTTGTGTATTTTGGGACGATTTGACTCCGATTCGGGACAAATATGAAGCCATTTCGGGTACACAGATAAGTAACAGTAATCACAGATGTAAGATGTAAATCTTAAAAATAATCTATCGGGATTTTATAGAGTTATCAGTGACTAAACACCAACTGTTATATCCTGTATCACATCAAACTGACAGTAAAGTGTCAGGTTCCGAATCGGTCATATTTGATGATCTGTCGATAGGCCATATAGATTCTTGATGCTGTCAATATTAATTACCTTAAAACTCGAGACGGATGAATGCAGATGGTCTCTCATCCATAAACGAAGTTATATTTATCGAGATGGTACAGTAAACCTTTAAACTAAAGTGCAGAGGGTGTGAGATAGTGACCAGATAAACGACATGCACAGGTCTAGTGCATGAGGGCTGTACTGCGTATGGGGTTGCGAATGCAGTCAGATGACCAGAATGATACATGTTTTTACATTCATGAATTTATACATGTATGATTGTATGCATGAATTTGGTAAGGTATCGTCGGTAATCGCATAAATTCACACCATAACCAGCGGACGAGATATCTATCAAGGTTCAATTAAGCATGAGACAACTCGTCCCGATTTTTTGGGGCGAGATGGTCAAATACAACAAGATGAGCCGACTGATGCTATGCACACCCATTGTCCAATTTAAAAGGTGATGCTGAGTTATAAATAACAATAACAAAGACTGTCAAAATAATACTATGTAATGGTGCGAGTGCGACATGGCAGAGATGAACTAAGGACAACATAGGTAAATCTGTCAGTTTGATTTAGATCAATAAACCATATGATAGAGATAAGATAATAAAACAAAGGAAAGCAATACGTGGACCCATAGTAGTTTTTTTAGAAAGATTGATTGAAATGGCTTTAATGTCCTTCATTAAATTTGTTCTTTACAAATGGAATATAAATACTGTTTATCTATGTGTTCAAGATTGGTTTATAAAGGAGTTAACAAAGCACTTCATTGTACTATTACCATTAATGACAAAACGGCCATTTTATGTGCTGTGTAGGTACTGACCGCTGGCCGGTGGTTTTTCTCCGGGTACTCCGGCTTTCCTCCACCAACAAACCTGGCACGTCCTTACATGACCCTGGCTGTTAATAGGACGTAAAACTAAACAAACCATGTGCTGTGTTCAAAATTATAAACAAACAAATCTCCACAGGTCATACATCTTTGTGTCACTTTAAGTAACTTAAAAAATCTTATCTTTGCAAAGATCAAGAATTGACTATGCTTTGAACGGAGTTTATACATCATACAGGACCTTTCAATATAAAAGGGATTATATGTGAATAGGATCATTGGTATTTTCTTCCAACACACGATTAGATTTTGTGATTTCCGTTAAATGATATGTATGGACATGTAATGGCACTCTATGATGACAACAGACAAAGCACAATAGCAAATTGGCATCCAGTCTCTGATGCAGCATCATTTTATCTTTATAAAAAATCATCTTTTAATTATTAAAAGATTGTATCTGTAATGATATGCGATATCTTATGGCATAATACTAATGGTGTGTTGCTCCCTAGAAGTGCAGTTGTCTCCCTTATGTAATTGTTATGTAACGCATGCTCGGTGTGACATCCTGTGTAGCACATGGCGGAATAAAAAGCTGGAGCACAATGTCGTTCCTCGATTCTTTCCTTACATAACCAGAGACCTCTACCAGGTGGTAGCATCATAACATGGTGTCAGAAAGGTAAAGAACATTTATTCAGACGCAGTTATCTGAAGATATGGCGTTGTCAGGTATTAAACCGCCCATTTAGATTGGAACAGTGCCAATTTACCGGACACGTGGAAAAATATTAGGCAGCACTGTGAACTTATTTTCAATGGTCCCCTGAAAGGAACCGATGAAGAAATTCAATGTTCATATCTACTTCTATGGATTGGCCAACGTGGTCGCGATGTGTACAGTACTTGGACACTTACCGGCGATCAGCGTAAACTTTTGAAAACTTATTATGATGGGTTTGAAAACCATATTCAGCCCAAGGCAAACCCTGTTTTCGCCATATACAAGTTTAATAACATTGTACAAGGGTCTAGTCCGTTCGACGATTTTGTCACACGACTCAAAATGTCATCAAAAGATTGTTCATTTGGTGAAGAAGGTGGACGAAACGATGAAATGATACGAGACAGAATTGTGTTTGGAGTGACGTCACAGAAGGTACGTGAAAAACTCATAAACGAAGGGAAAGACTTGACATTAGAGAAAGCTATACAAATAGGACAAAGTTGTGAATACGCACAAGAACAACTAAAGACAATGAAAACTCATGAAACAACACAAAGTCAACAATCATCCGTCAATGCTGTAATGGGAAACGAGGACAGGGTCACCACAGAGGGAAAAAGCCACTTAGGGGAGGAAGATCAACACGTAGAACAGCAAAAAATGAAGAGAAGTCTCGCACATCAAAGGACTGTGGTTACTGCGGATACAATCATTCAAAAACAGACAATTGCCCCGCAAAAGGCAAACAATGTAACAAGTGTCACAAATGGAACCATTTTTCTAAGAAATGTAGATCTGTTAACTCTGTTGATATTGATAGTGAGTCAGAGTCATCTGATAATTTTTTCATTGATGTTGTCCGCTCAGGTGTTAAGAGTAATGCCCCTATTTCCACTGACCAAGCTTTTGTCCAGGTAAATGTGGGTCACAGCCAGAAACCTGTGAAATTTAAGGTAGACACAGATGCCCAGGTAAACATCATACCTAAAGATTTATTTTGCAAATTGTACCCTGAGTTAGAGTTGTCCAAACCCCGCAAACATTTGTCGTCCTATAATGGCTCAACAATCCGTACGTCAGGTTGTTGTAATTTGAAATGTGTGTACAAAGGTCAAGGTATCACAGCTGAGTTCTACATAGCCGAGACAACTTCCATTCCCATTCTAGGTCTCAAGTCTTGTTTAGATTTGAAACTAATAAAGTTGATCTACTCTGTAGGTGAGACTACTCCGAGTAGCAGAGCACCCTTAGACAAACTATCGGTCCTCAAGGAATATGCCGATGTATTCGATGGTATCGGTAATTTTCCGGGTACATGTAGTATCCAACTCGATCCGAAGGTGCAACCAACCGTGCACCCACCGCGCAAAGTACCTGTCGCGCTTAGGGAAAAACTTAAGCATGAGCTTGACCGCATTGAGAAAGCAAACGTCATAACCAAAGTAGACACACCTACTCCGTGGGTAAACTCCCTGGTCGTTGTAGAGAAGTCCTCGGGTAAGCTTCGTATATGCCTCGACCCGCAAGACCTTAATAAGGCAATTAAGCGTCCCCATTACCCCATGAAGACTTTGGAGGAGGTCCTTCCCGACTTGTCCGGTGCGCGATACTTTACAAAACTTGATGCACGTTCCGGATATTGGAACATAAAACTCGATGAACCATCATCTTACTTGACTACATTTAACAGCCCATTCGGAAGGTATAGATTCCTCCGTATGCCCTTCGGCGTACAGTCAGCGCAAGACGAGTTCCAACGCGTAGTCGACGAGAGCTACGAAGGGCTAACCGGTGTCACCGCTATTGTCGATGATATTTTGGTATTTGGTTCGACGCGACGCGAACATGACGAGCGCCTCAGAGCTGTGCTAGATCGTTCTCGCACAGTTAGCATTAAGCTTAACAACGACAAGCTAGAGGTCGGTGTAAGCAGTGTTCGATATTTTGGTCACGTGTTGACGTCGCAAGGATTAGAACCAGATCCCGAGAAGGTCACTGCCATTCGCGAAATAGAACCCCCTCGTGACAAATCTGAACTCGAAACCGTCCTCGGAATGATAAATTACTTAGCAAAGTTTGCTCCGAAACTCTCCAAAGTGACATCTCCGTTACGTCAATTATTGCCACGCGACGTAGAATTTGTGTGGGAACAGCCGCAGATAGACGCATTTCTAAAGATCAAGGATTTGATCACACAGAGTCCGCTACTGTCCTATTTTGATCCGAACGAGTCAACTACCTTGCAGGTAGACGCGTCAAAATACGGATTAGGCGCTACTCTTATGCAGAACGGCAAACCTGTAGCCTATGCGTCGAAGTCTCTGACCCCGACTGAAGTCAATTATGCGCAAATAGAGAAGGAAATGTTCGCTATAGTATTTGGGTGCAAGCGATTCCACCATTACGTTTATGGCAGACCGATCGATGTGGAGTCCGATCACAAACCACTTGAATCAATACTTAAGAAACCTATAAGTGTCGCCCCTGCACGCTTGCAGCGTATGATGTTACAGTTACAGAAGTACGACATTACGGTCCGACATGTACCAGGAAAGGAAATTCCTGTAGCAGACACGTTATCACGCAAGTCTATGCCCAACACTTACCCCGAACTTTCGGAAGGCATGGAAGTTCAAGTTCACGCTGTTATGTCAAACTTACCGATTAGCTCGCGTAGGTTAGAAGAACTCCAGAAAGCGACTACGTCCGATCAGCAGATGAAAACTCTCGTGAAGGTCATACGAGAAGGCTGGCCGGAAATTAGGAAAGATTGTCCAATGTCAATAATTGAATATTGGAATTTTCGTGATGAACCGACTGTCATGAGTGATATGGTCTTTAAGGGAAACCGCATAGTCATTCCCAAGGCACTCCGAGCCGAGATGTTGAGTATACTCCATACAGGCCACATGGGTATCGAGAAATGTCGTAATCGTAATCTGGCCGAACATGAACTCTGACATTTCCGAATTAGTCTTGAACTGCGACACATGTCTCTTTTAATTACGGAACTCAAATCCTAAAGAACCATTGTCTCCGCGTGAGATACCTACCCGTCCCTGGCAGGTAGTAGCCAGCGATCTGTTCACATGGGATGATCAAGAATTTGTTGTTACCACTGACTACTATAGTCGTTATTTTGAGGTCAGCAAGTTGACCAGCACAACAAGTTCTAACGTTATTACGAAACTGAAAGACATATTTGCACGACACGGAACACCCGAAAAGGTGATCACAGACAACGGGCCGCAATACTCCAGCACGAAATTTGCAGATTTTTCACGTGCATGGGACTTTGTCCACGAGACATCCAGTCCTTTATTTCCGCAATCCAACGGCCTCGCGGAGAGAACCATCCAAACGGTCAAGAGGTTATTTTCCAAGGCTAAGACTGACCAGAAGGATCCATATTTGGCGTTGCTCGAGTACCGTACTACACCGCTTGACTCTGGTCTGTCTCCTAGTCAACTGCTGATGGGTCGTCGTCTACGTTCAATTATACCGACTTCAACCGAACTTCTAGAACCTAAATCTAGTCAGTCCGATCACTCCCGACATCTTTCCGAAATGAAAAGAAAAAAAGAAAATCAGAAATACTACCACGACAAAGGTTCAAAACATCTTGCTGAACTGGAAATAGGTGAAACGGTGAGGATCAAACATGATAAAAAATGGTTACCAGCGGCCGTCGTAAAACAAAATGATGCACGATCGTACACTGTGCACACTCCTGATGGTGGAATTTACCGTCGTAACCGCCGACAGTTATTGAAGACAAATGAAAAGTTGCTAGACGTGAATGATCTAGAAACCCTTAAACTGAACCTTGACTTCAATTTTGGCGATAGTTCGACCGGAAGCTCAGTTGTCTTGCCCAAAGACACTGCCCCAGCAGTAAAACCAAAAGCAGTTGTCCCGGGATCCCCTGTAAAATCTACCCCCCATATCAAGCTGAAGGTAGATCTCCCAAAAACCCCTTCTCCTATTGTAAATACCCCCCAGCCTGCATCACATGACTCTGGTTACACTACACGTTCAGGTCGTCAAGTGAAACCCAAGGTAATTACATCAATGTAATGGAATCCAATTGCACATATATATGTGCATAGACAAACATTATTACCGATTCCTAATGTGTTAATTTGTGGATAAACTGTTTAGTTTCAATACTTGTTATCGCGATTAGTGGAACTCTCTAAAAAGGAGGGGAGAAAAGACTAGTCTCTGGGGCAACGTGTGTAAACAGAAACGATGGCGGCAAATATAAATTACCGATCGTTGTCGCGGATAGCACTTGCGGAAATCTTGAAATCAAAGGGAATATCTCATTCAAAAAAGAAAAAACAAGAACTTATTACTCTTTGTGAGAGTGCTGAAGCTTTGAAGCTTCCCGTAACTGTTCCGGACGACGATGACATTGATGCGTCAAACATTACGTCGGACTGTAAATAATGACACCTACGCCCACCCACTGGTCTCTTCTACCCAGTTAGATTGGGACAGGAACTTGAGTGGAATGCCTTCCATTGATTCTTTTGATGTCACCACATTCCTTACTAATCACTGTGGCTGGACACCAGACCGTATCCGGCGAAGAAAATCCGACAATGGATACCAACTCCATGTCAGCGGTCATATCCATGAAGTGATGATTTCAAAGTTAGGTGAGTGCAGGCTTAAACTTTGGTATATTGAGTTTGGATCGCCGTCGTCTCAATAAACATGGCTTCAGTGTTTAATACTTCATTACGAACTCAAGTATATCGATAATATACGTTTAATTTGTCATGTAATTATTGGTAAAATATGTCAATT